>NC_083280.1:16717153-17018820 GCF_963506605.1 Zootoca vivipara | reverse complement strand
CAGAAATAGGTGAAACCAAAGCTTTGGTACAGTCCCTCAGGGATGAGGAATCTGTGGTCCTCCTGATGGACTACAATTCCCATAATCCAGGACCCAAAGTCATGCTGGGTGGGGCTGATGGGTGCTGGAGTCCAGCACCATATGGAGGCCTACAAGTTGTACTCTATTTGTGAGTACAGGAGGCTTCATCAAGTCCTCTGTAGGCTGCATATTGTTCAGGCTGGCAGAGCCACGCAAAGCTGGTAAGAGGCCCATGCAAGATGGGAAATGGAGGCCCCAATTCAACCATCTTTACCAAAGGGTCCCCCTTTGTCTTTACCTGAGGTTGGGAGGGAGATGAGCAGGGATGCTGGAGGAGATGAGGAATTTACCTTTCCCCCCCATCTCCTTTCCTTCCCCTCTCCTCACCAATGTCTCAACAAATGAAACTGATTTGTAGAAATGCTAAGAGAGACATTGCACTTATCTTTGTAAACCAAGAAAACCCTGAATAAAAATATATTTTTTTAAAAAAAATGCCTGGGGAAATATTTTGGCAACTTCTGTGTCACTGGCAAAGGACCCAGACTTTTCCAGACTCCGCGAAGAGTGAGAGATTCCTTCCCACATTCCAAGGAACCTGCCAGAGGGACGAAGATAGAGTGGTCCAGGGCAGGTGAAGTGATTTTGGGAGATAAAATTAAGATTCACCTAGTGCAGGCATCCCTAAACTTCGGCCCTCCATATGTTTGGGCCTACAACTCCCATGATCCCTAGCTAACAGGACCAATGGTCAGGGGTGGTGGGAATTGTAGTCCAAAACATCTGGAGGGCCGAAGTTTAGGGATGCCTGCACTAGGTGAATCTTAATTTTGTCTCCCACCGCATCTTGCATTTCTCTTGTGGAGGCCTGTGTTCAAATCTTGGCTTGTCCACAAACCCTCCAACATTCCTCAGATGAAAATAGGGACATTTTCATCTGAGGATTGCTGGAGGGCATGCTGACCTTTTGGTGTCTTTGTTTCTGCTGCCACCACCACCCCAGGAGTTATCACTCCCCTCCCAACTGACCCCCCTCAACCCCCATTTTTGTGCCTCCCCATGGAGCATTTCCAAGCAGAAGAAGGGTGAGCACCATCACAGCTACACCAATGGGATGCCCTCCATTCCCCCTTTATTCCTGCCTAGGGTGGCCCTGCCCTCTGCCTGCCCCTCAGAGCTAGCACATCATGTAGGGATGGGCCTCTGTGGTGGCGGCGTCTTCTACCCAAACTCGGTGGCAGTGCTGTCAGGGGAAATTGGGACATTCCAGGATCAAATCAGGAGTCAGAATGGTTTTCATAATTCCGGAGCTGTCCCTGGAAAATTGGGACACTTGGAGGGTACATCAGTGGAAGCCCCACATAGTGACCTCTTGCCAATCACAGTCTCTAAGCCTAACCTACCTCACATGAAGAGAGATCAGTTCCATGAGCGGTGGTGCTGAGTTCAACAGCCACAGACTGCTATTTGACAATGTCATTTCATGCACTGTTTAGTAAACTTCCCACTGGTCATTTCTACCCCCACAGGCAAACCTCTTAGAAATCATTACTCTTAAATTCCTGGACTGAAATATATCCTAGTTTCCTTATGAGGATGCAACCAAATTAAAATTAATAGTTGTTTTCTCCCCAAATCAAGGCCTTCTCTGATGTGAAGTGCAATCTAATCACGGACGCCTATATTTCTTTTCTTCCTGAGCTGTCAAACCAAGGCTTTCAGCAAAGGAAGCCTTTTTATCTTTTCTTATTCCAACCCTTGTCCTACATGGCATTGCGTAGCAGATGTGTCATTTGGGTTGGCTGGCAGTATGTTGGCGGTTGCTCTAGCAGAGCAGGAGGTTTGTACGTAAATATACTCTACCAGCTCAGATGCCCATTCATCCATCAAAGTGAAACAGATTCATGTTGATGTCAAGAATGCTAAAAGGCAGTAAAATAAGGGCTAAACCACTACAGGCAATGGTCACAGAATGCATTAAGAAGCTTAGTGGCAGTTTTTTTGTTTTTTTTAAGGACATGTTAACTGGACACAAATCAAGGCTGCAAGCTCAGATTGGCATGAGAAACACAACTAATGAAGGACCTTAGCTTAAGGTCAAAAACTTTCCCACTTTCCCTGCTTCTGTGCATTTAAAAGCAGCCTCACACCAATGCAGCAGGTGAAGCTTTTCCTGGAATGGAAATAACTGATCCAGAGCCAGTAAAAATGTGGCAATAAAAATTTGAGAAATGTTGATCAGTCATTTTTCAAATGGCAGCAAAAGCTGACTTGCATTCTAGATATTTCAGTGAAACAAAACACAAGATTCAATTGAGAGGTGTCTCGTTATTTCTTAAGGTGTTAAAATAAATGTCATTGTGGTTGTGGCTAGACATTCCCCAGGGCAGCATCCCTAAGGATAAAGAGACTGGATTGGATTGGAGGGAGAGCAGGTGCAGCTGGTAGCAGCTGCTGCGAATGGGCAAGGGGATTTGCCATAGCTGTGAGAAACAGTGGAAGGAAGGCCAGAGAGGAAGTAAAGGTAAAAGGACCTCTGACCATTAGGTCCAGTTGTGACCGACTCTGGGGTTGTGGCGCTCATCTCGCGTTATTGGCCGAGGGAGCCGGCGTACAGCTTCCAGGTCATGTGGCCAGCATGACAAAGCTGCTTCTGGCAAACCAGAGCAGCACACGGAAACGCCATTTACCTTCCTGCTTGGAAGGTACCTATTTATCTACTTGCACTTTGATGTGCTTTTGAACTGCTAGGTTGGCAGGAGCTGGGACCGAGCAACGGGAGCTCACCCCGTTGCGGGGATTCGAACCACTAACCTTCTGATCGGCAAGCTCTAGGCTCTGTGGTTTAACCCACAGCGCCAAGAGAGCCTAGTTAAAGGTGTGCAGGAGGCCGAAGGTAGAATCCAGGAGTTGAAACCCAATGAAGTCGTCCCATTGATGCAAGGACTTCTGCCTAGACAATGGGACTCCCTCCCCCTTTCCTTTCCCTTTGTGCCCCACAAATGTGTCCTAGGAACCTTCAGCCATCTGGAGCAGATTGGGGGACAGGGACCCAGGCAGGAAGAGGAGAAAATAAAGTCTCATTGCTCAGGTACAACTCATTGTGCTAAAGGGATGATTCCATTTAATACAACCACAGGATATGTTCTGTTCTCTAACCCTGGGGAACTGGCCGTTGAAATAGCCCTTCAAAGAGAATCGAGGGGAGGAAGGGAGCAGGAGAGAGAAAAGTGGCAATGAATAGCTAACCAGAGAGTCTCAAGAGGCAAGGGTTAGAAGAAAAGAAAGGAGGAAGGACAGCTGGGAGATACTAAGTGGACTTAATTTCTGGTAACAGTCTGTAAAGAAAAGAAAACACTCCTTTTCACTTGAGAAGTGAATCTGCTCTCATCTTAGGAGAGAAGCAGGATTGAAGGAGGATATGCCTCCTTCATATATTAGCACACGTGAGGGGAACGTTTCTCAGTACCACCGTGGGACCAGCATCAAAAGTATGCAGAGCAACAAATGTAAAATTTACCTTTATACAATAAGCTGTTTTCTACGTGCACAAAAACTACTCAAGAAGAGCAATGGTGGTGAGGGGTGTTGCCTGAGGGGAGTGGGTGTGGCTAGGGAAGGAGGGATGTAGAGAGAGTCTTGAGAGCCTGATAGAAGGGCTTGAAAGGTTGCATTTGGCTCCCAAACCTGAGGTTCCCCACCCCTGTCTTAGAGGCTTCATTTTGCTTAGAGCCTCCAAGGACGAGACCATTTCTACCCATGTTGAGTAGACTTAATCACAAGCACTACAAAGTGGAGCAGCTGCTGGATTGAGAAACTCAAAACTAGTGCCCTTCTGGGTTCCATGTTCTTAACCGGAGCGTTGCCTAGAGGAAGACTAATGATCTCCGCTCCGCGGGCTCTTCCCAAGCTCACCTTATCTTTTCCGAAGCTGAAGAGCAGTTTGCGCTCAGTAATGAACCGGACGGCGATTACACTGTCGGAATGGCCCTCCAGGACTCCGGCAGGCTTAGACGTGACATAAGGATTCCAAAGGCAAACATGGCGATTAACTCCTGCGGTCGCTGTTCAAAGTCACAAAGTCGAAACTCATTTATACACACGTATTTCCACACCCCCAAGCATGACAAAGAAATATGCCAAAGTTGCAGCAACTGTAAACAGTTTTTGTTTAATGGATTCCATTCCACTCTCCAGATTTGATTGCCTTGATGCAGCTTCTCCCTCACCCCCTATTCATTTCCTTCATAAAAATTAATCTGTTTTTGCAGCTGCTTGACTTGATATGGAGCCAATGCAAGCCAAAGAAAGGGAACACTGGCTGAGACTAGGAAAGATGAGTCCTGGAGACCTTGGTGCAGCCCTACAGTGGACACTCCTTGGCAGGGGTGAGGAATCTCAGGTCCACAGGCCTAAAGAGGCCTCTCCATTTGGCCTGTGAGGGTGTTTTAGCCAAGCCCTGCTCATATTCCCTATACAGTGGTACCTCGGGTTACGAACTTAATTCGTTCCGGAGGTCTGTTCTTAACCCGAAGCTGTTCTTAACCTGAGGTACCACTTTAGCTAATGGGGCCTCCTGCTGCTGCCACACGTCTGGCACATGATTTCCATTCTCATCCTGGGGCAAAGTTTGTAACCCAAAGTACCACTTCCAGGTTAGTGGTTGACACCTGTATCAGGGGATGGAGCCCGGCACACCTCAGAGACTCACTGGGAATTGCTTGAGAACAAAGCCGTTCATCTCAGTAGCAAGCTAGATGCCAGGACTGATAGAGTCAGTTCCAAGTAAGGTGTTTTTTTGTGTGTGTGGTTTTTAGTGCTCCATCAAGTCATGTTTCATGAGATCAGTTTCAGTTTTCACAGTCTGAGGTTGATGACAAGGTACTTATGTGTATGCACACAATGACATGCCCTTTGGACCCCTGCCTTCCACTGCTGACTAAAGCTAGCCTGAGTGGCATGACTGGATGGGTTCAGGCTGCGGTGAATATGTCTCTGCATGAAGGGGGGCAAGTTGCAACCACTTTGAAGGAGGTGAAAATGCCCACCCCATCACAAACACTTTCTTTTTGAGCACAGTACTTGACAGGGTAGAGGCAAAGCAGCTGCAGGCATTCCTGGAGGAAACTGATTATCTAGACCCATTTCGGTCCGGGTTTAAACCCAAGATCAGGGCAGAATCTGCCTTGGTCACCCTGATGGATGACCACTATAGGGAGAGGGGCAGGCGGAATGCAATCCTGTTGCTTTTACAACAGCTTTTGATGCCATTGACCATGGTATCTTCATGGACCACCTACAGGAGATGGCTTTTGTGGGCACTGTTCTACAGTACAGTAGCTTCAGTCTTTGCTCCAGGGACAGTTCCAGAAAATAGCACTGGATGAGTGCTTCTCGGCCCCTTGGCTCTTGAGCTATGGGTTGCTGCAGGGCAGTATCTTGTCTCCATTGCTATTTAGCATCCAGATGAAGCTGTCGGAAGCAGCCATTAAGAATTTTGGAGCAAGGTGACACGAGTACACTGATGATAACTCCCTTCAGCTATGACAGTACAGTTGATAGTCAGGGGATGATGGGATCTGCAGTCCAACAACATCTGGAGGGCCACCGATTCCCTATCCCTGTCATAGCATATGTTCTATATTTGGTTGCCTCTTCTTTACAACAGCCTCCCCAGTCCTCTACAACATCTCTTTATTGGTTTTGCTGTCTACCCATCACCTTACAAATGCCTCAGGTCCCCTTTGTTCCCCTTTGTTCCCCTTTCCCTACCACCCCGCTTCACATCAATTCAGAACAGAACTCTATTTGTACTTGTTTTGTTTTGTTTTTTAATGGATTTCCTTTTCAGTCAGTGTGAAGCTTATGCTCCTTCCCCTGGCAAGTGTTTTGTTGGCAATATACGCTTTATCACCTGCACCTGGCTTTTGGAGGGTGCAATCAAAAGTCTACCCTCCGGGCATTTGTGGGCTGTAGAGATGATGCTAAGCCAAAGGAGGGGGGGGGAATTGACCACTGTAAGCCTAAATTGGCTGGACAATTATGACTCCATCTAAGAAACACTTGGGATTTTTGTTCTGTATGAGGATCAAGAAAATAGAATACTCAGAGACCTCACTAAAGCACAACTTGCAAGAGTTCCTTGGGGGAACCTATGTTGGTTGTATTTATCTAAAATCATTTCACAATTGTCAGGCAGAAGTACCCTGATATATAGGGCCCTGGGCATTTAAGAGTTCTAAGATACAGCAAACACTAGGTAAATGTCATGTTTTACAACATCAGTACAATTTACTGCACTTTTCTGTATGGAATGCAGCCCAGAAATTACTCCCATACTTTATCACACTTCCTTCCACATGATAACCCCCCTCCAACAGCCAGAAACTTGGAGACTAGACCAGGCATAGGCAAACTCGGCCCTCCAGAAGTTTTGGGAGTACAACTCCCATCATCCCTGACCACTGGTCCTGCGAGCTAGGGATGATGGGAGTTGTAGTCCCAAAACATCTGGAGGGCCACGTTTTTCTATGCCTGGACTAGACCCCTCTCTCTGAGGAGAAATATTACCGACAAAGGACAACCAGCTAGGCCACAACTGGATTCATGGGCATTTTCAAAATGACCTTCCCTTATAGCCATTTCCTCTCATCCGTTTTCTGTATTTGCCTTGTCTTGGGTGCTATATCCGAACCAAACTAGAGTTTCTGCCTTCACCTATTCATTTATACTGATATTATGTGGATTTAATTGTCATGGCTTTCCCCAAAGAATTCTGGGCATCGTAGTTTAATGAAGTTGCTGTTAGTGAATTTCTACCTAGCCCACTTTACCAAAATGAAATTGTTAGAGTTCCCCTGGGAGAGGGAAATGGCTGCTTTGCTAGGTTGAGTCTGCAATAAACACTGGCCCATTAGGGTGCATTGGGTACTCAGTCGCAAACTCCTCACCTTTCTACAAGCTCCCTCCTTCTCAGTCTGAGTGTTACCTCATTGTTGTCCTCCAGTAGTGAGGAGGATGGAGAGAAAACTAGAATTAGGTGCTTCCACTTGTCACTGGCTCTGGTTCTCCCTCCTGTCAGTCTCCCTTCCTGTCGACCAACCCACATGGGCACCAGTTACCGTTGCTACAGCACAGACATACTCTTAGATTTCTGATTTTACAAGAAAACAAATTATAGCGACATACCTATCAAGTTGAGCCTTGAATGGAAATCAAAAGCATTGACTCCTTGAGCCACGTGGAAAGTTGTCGTTGTAAGACGAGGACTTAATTTCTCTCTCCAAGCTAGCACCAATGTGTTTGTGCTGCTGGTTGTAACAGACAGAAAGACATCTAAGGAGGGGATGTATGCAACTGAAACGGTAAAGAGACGGCATTTTGATTGGATTCGTCATCAAGTAAGAAGTTCTTACATAGAGCTGAGTCAATTGCGGTGAATCGTTTTTTAAGTTTTGTTGTGCTGTGTTAAAATTTGGGTTTTTTGAATGTTTCTACAGCCTGTTCTTAGTACCCTACTTGGGTAGAAAAGGAGAGATATAAATGACTAGAAGAGGATAGATATAAATCGATCAAACATTTGCAGTAGAAATTTAATTTTTCCAAGCCTTCACATCTAGTGCTATTCTTTCTCCCAACCTGGTACCAGATTTGTTTCTGTCATTTAATAATGGGAGGTCATTCAACATAACTAGGCCCCATCACTTGAATTTATGGTTTGAGAGGCCATCAAGATGGCAACATAAACATGAATTGTACTTTTGTTGGAAAGCCAAGGCTCACTCCAACTGCCAGACAAACATGCTGTATTGTTTTAATATTCGATTGGGAGCCGCCCTGAGTGGCTGGGGAGACTCAGTCATATGGGTGGGGTACAAATAATAAATTATTATTATTATTATTATTATTATTATTATTATTTGTATTTGTATTTGCATGTGTGTGTTTTCATGCATTGCCTTTATATGTGCATATGTAAACGCATTTAATGGGTACACAGCAAAAATGTAGCATGTGAAGATGGCCATTGAGAAAGAAGTTCTGAATACAAAATTGGTGGCTACACTAAAGCAGTGATGGGGAAGAAGATGCTGTTCAACTCCCATCAGCCTCAGTGAGTATGGTCAAAGGTCTGGATGATGGGAGTTGTAGTCTAACTACTTCTGCAGATATCTATAAAAAAGTATAACCATCTGGTTTTTATATGCTGCTGTAATGTTTGCTATTGAATGGCATAGTTGGAATTTCAATAAAACACACACACAACCTGCCTCTCTGGACTCTAGGGACTTTTATGAGAGTAAAATGTTATGAATATTAGGAGCTGAGAAATCTTCGCAGTTTCCAACAAAGACATAAACTTGTTTCTGACTAAATTACATTGTAAGTCAAGCTCCTTGGAGGATGCCTGACTGAAAATGGTGGTCTTAAGAGTAATTCCCATATCAGAATATATATGGCAAATTAAAATGTTACGTTCATTGAAGAAAAGACTGAGCCAGTTGCTGTTCTTCGTACTGTAGAATCATATGGCTGGAGGGGTATTATAGATCATCTAATCCAATCTCTGGCTCAAGGCAGCGAATTCATAGCTAGAGCATGTCCACTCTCTGCTTGAAGGCCTCCAGCAGGAGAGAACCTGCCATGTATACCATGGGTCTATGGTTAACACATACAGCAGAGGGTAGGGGACCTGTTGTAATTGAATGAAACTCTAAAGGCTGGGGCCTTGATCACAATGAAATGGTAAAGCCAAGTTTGGGCTGTACCAATTCAGGTTTTCAGCAGGGGTTGGGGGTTCCTCATATTTATTTAGCAAAAATATTTGAGCACTGAGTATTAAAAAATAATAATTAAAAACGGGATCCTGTAGCACTACAAATCCCATCAACTACATCCAATGAGCAGGGGTGATGGGAGTTGTAGTCCAGCAATAGCTGGAGAGTCACAACTAAGCATCCCTTGAGTTACAATATTGGACCAGGCTGCAACCCAGAGATCTATCTTTGGATTGCATGATACAGATGGAGGCAAGACAGCTGCAGTGGCTTCTTCCCAACCACTCATTACTCTCCCAGTTCTTCTGCCTCTCCTACCTGCAATAAAAAGGAGCTCTCCAGGGATGCTATGCAGCAGGCAAGGTAGGAAAGCATAAGCAAGTGGAAAGGGTGGGACAAGAAGAAGATGCCATGGCTTCTTCTTCTCCAGCATTACACTGTGGCATCAAAGGTCCAGATTGCAAGCATAACTCTGAGATGCGAGGTTGAAATGTTGTATTAAGCAGAATGCTTGTGTGGCAGAAAAGAAAGATATTCCCCCCCAGCAGGGCTAGGAAGGCCATTCATTATTCAGGCACGAAGAGCTAGGTTGATTGCATGCATGCAAATTACTTTAACTCTTTTTTTTTTTAAGAAAAGAAAATAGAGTCACTTCAGGAGATGTGATTTCAGAACCATTGTTATCCTCTGGCTTTGATTTAAAACTTTTAAATGAGCTTTGGTGTTAAAGAGGCTATAAAAGCTTCTGGAAGGAAGCAATCAGGCTTTTCTGGCGCAGGACTTTGCAGCAAAAATCTTAATTTCCAAAAGGCAGGCCCAGAAGTCGCAGCCTCCTCTCTCTCCTACTGCCAAACACCCCACAAGTCGTCCCCCCTCCAAAGAAACCCCCAAGATGCAGCTATAAAAAAATATTACCACCGCCTAAACATCAGCAAAATTAACCCCCAGAAAAACGTTACAATCTGAGAAGTTGAAGTTTGCTGTAGAGGCTTCCCTTGGGAACTGTGAACACTAGCATGAGAGCAACCATTAGCAGGTTGACATTGCTGATGGAAAAGAAGTCCATATGAATGTGTGAGAATTCTCAGGACCACATAGGATGCGTAAGCCCAGCTGCCCTTGAGGCCAAGAACTCCAGGACCCACTAATAACAATGCAAACTTGTGTGTGTTTACACCGAAGTAAGTCCCACTATGTTCAAAGGGAGCTTCCTCAAGGTAACCACATATTTTTATTGTTTCTTATTATTAGTTGCATTTGTATCCCTCCTTTCTCTCCAAGGAGCTCAACATGGCAAACACACACACATTTCTCCCTCTCCTCATTTACTAATCCTTACAACAACCCCATGAAATAAGTTGGGCTAAGAGGCAATGACTGGCCAGATATCACCCACTGAGGTTCCTGGCCAAGTTTGGATTTGAACCCTGGTCTCCTAGGTCCTAGTCCACCACTCTAACCACTACACCACACTGCCTCTCATAGGATTGCAGCCTTTAAGAGCTTTTGTCTGACACCCCAATCTACACCAGAGGCTGGCACCCAAGATTTTTCTTTCTTTCTTTCTTTTTTAAAAGGACTTCCTTGTGTCATTTCTCATATCAGTACCTTGTCTAACCCATTCCTTATCATGGAGTTTGTGCCTTAAAACATAGCAGCATTTGTGATACCCAGAGACCAGCTCCTGCCAAGTGAGAGTCATTGTCACATTTTCATCTTCAGTGGAATGTGAAGGTCGTTCAAACAATGAGATCAGAGCTGTGTTGAAGACAATTGCATGGACCTGTGAAGGATAGAGTTAATTTTTTTTAAATAAAAAAATCTTCTACCACTCTCAGCATTTCAAAGCAACCCATAACTGATGGCAATAACCTGAATATCACACAAAACCCCTCCTTTGTTATAAATTCATAACTTGCATGCGTTTGAATTTCACGGCCCCTGCTAAGGCTATTTTCTTGCTAATGAGGCTGCCGGGATTTGCTTAGGAGAGGACAACGGAAATAACTTAAATATGTATAGGTAGCCAACATGTATAGTTGGGCAAGACATGACAAAAGGGGGAGGTTAAACCAATCTAAAAGCAAATGAAGGGAACAAAGCCTTGGGCAGCTGAATGTACTTTCAAGAGAATGAATATGAGTAATGAGAAGCAATTGGGATGAATTGATTTTTGACTCAACATAAGAAGAAAAGCTAAATCTCCCTGGAGTTGGAAGTTCTGAAGCATCATCTCCACCATTGAACATATGAAGGTGGACTGCACTGACTCAGTATATAACTTGAACTTTGTGAATGGCAAGAGGAATGCAGAAGGAGCAGTCACCATCCAGTTCCCATCGCCTCCGCTTGCTCTCCTCAACTGCTGCTACAGGGGACAGCTGAAAGCCCACCTTACCCTGAGGGGAGAAGCAGCAGTAATTGATTTTTCTTTTTTAATAAAACAAGTTGTTTTCCCCCCAATTCTATTGCAACTTTAAAGGGAGGGAAAACCCACTGTGCTTATTGTTGTAATAATCTTATGTAAACTGGTTAGTGAGGTCTACCTGAACAGTGATATATAAATACTGTGAACAAGTACTGTCACTAAATAAATAACAAGTGCTCGATCTCTGTGGATAGTGCCCTTACATACTTTACTCACTAGATGTTTTGTTGGGTAGAGTCAGGCTTTCCCTATTACTGGGTACCAGGAGCAGGTCAGAAATAACTCACACAACTTCAGTGAACTCTTTATTCAAAGAAGAAAGACAGTCCAGGAGGCCGTTCCCTGGTGAGCACAGCAACTCTTCCCCGTAGAACTTGCCCCTATGTAGAACTTGCTCCCACTTTCCTACAGCTCCCTAAGATTCTTCCTTCCCAAGCAGTTCGAGGCTCTGTCATCTTGCCTGTCTTTGCTCTGCCCTCTGCATACCTCTTCAGGTTTCGGGAGATCAGGGGGGAAGGGAGCTGGTCACAGCAGGAGGGGGAGGCACCATGGCTTCTTCACCAGCCTGACTCATCTCCAGGGCCGGCCCTAGGCATAGTCCCAGTGGCACAGGGTGTCAGGGCGCCGGGCCGACAGGTGGGGTGCTGCGCGGTGAAGCCGTGCGAAAGCCGTGCTGCGCACTGCGAGGGCGGGGGCACCGGAGCGATCTCTGCGCCTCAGTGCCAGGGCGCCCGACCTGCTCGAGACTGCCCTGCTCATCTCTGCCTCTTGGCGTCCCCCCTCCTCATCTCCAGCCTCTGCCTCTGCCTCTGATTCTAGACTGCTCTCTGCCACAGACTGCTCTCTGCTCACTCAACCCTGTTACCTCTTCCTCCCAGTCTAAAGAAGAAGAGAAGAGTTTGGATTTGATATCCCGCTTTATCACTACCCGAAGGAGTCTCAAAGCGGCTAACAATCTCCTTTCCCTTCCTCCCCCACAACAGACACCCGGTGAGGTGGGTGGGGCTGAGAGACTTCAGAGAGAAGTGTGACTAGCTCAAGGTCACCCGGCAGCTGCATGTGGAGGAGCAGAGATGCGAACCTGGCTCCCCAGATTACGAGTCTACCGCTCCTAACTACTACAGCACACTGGCTCTGCTCTCCTTCCTCCCAGTCTGCTCCTTCCTATCCCTCTAACCACTCATCACTGTCCCACAACCACTCCCCAGGCTCCGAGCCTTCTTCCCTTGGGGTTTCCCCAGCTGGTGCCCCCCACCATTCCTCTGCATCCAGCCAGGGCAGGCCGACTTCCATGACACTACAGGTATAATGGCTCAGGACTCTGAAACACTTCAAGAGGCAGCTGGTATCCTGGTAAAACAGGGATGAGGAACATGTGGCCACCCAGATGTTGTCCTGACATTTTGTGATGTACTTGCCTGCCCACAGACATCTCCCATTGTCAGAATAGCATCGTTTCCATCGTGAGGGTTGTACCAGTAGTCCATGCATATCACAGTTCCCACAAAGCCTTGAAGTCTATACTGACATGAGAACCCTTGTTTGGAATTCAGCTCAGCAAAATAGATCTCTTTGCTTGTAAATGAGACAGCTACCTATATGGGGTGGGAGAGAAACAAAGTTAGTGGGGGGGAGAGAACATTCCTCCAGGTTTACCATACAGGAGGCATCCAAAAGTGCCTTCATTTCTTAGAAGACTTGCCCATTAGCCCCTGTTTCCCTTTATGTCTCCAATCTAATACAAAGAACTCCTATGTGGCATGTGAGCATTCTCACTTTCTTCTTCAAACCCCTGCTCAAGCCTTTGTCTTAATCCAGGAATAAGGAATTTGTAGCCCTCCAGAGATTGGTTGACCCTAACCTCCATCAGCTCCGGCCATCATAGGGACTGTAGGGAGCTGTAGCCCATCAACATCTGGAAGCCCACAAAGGTCCCCACTCCTGCCATCACCCCTCATTTCTCTTATCTTTCTGAAACAAAGCCTCCCCTCTCATTCATCTCTTGATATCTTTATCTTTGTATCCTCTTTCTGCCTGTACATATGACATAATGTGAATTTTAAAATGCTGTGTTTAATTTTAGTTTTGAGATAGATTTTATTTTTTCATTGATGTTATGACCTGTTGCCGCCTACAGAGAGGTTTTTACAGAAAGGCAGGCAAGAAATATTGGGTGCCTACAGTGCAAAAAGAAAGATAACACAAGCCTCAATGGCCTAAGAAGATAGGGAAGGAGGTAATTGTTGAGGCTGGAGTCAAAAGCTCAGCACAGCAAAGTTGCTCAGTCCTTTGATCCACTAACTGAGGAGCTGTGTGTACACGTACACACACAAACACACACACACACACAGGCACAGACACCCAATCAGCTTCCATCCCAGCACTATAGGCAGGCATCATCCTTGCTAAGACCAACTTCAGCACCTGGAACCATTGGACAGCTCCCTAAAGGCATACTGCCTCTTAGGTTTTACTCTGGTCCAAGATTTCAAGCAGTGCTATGCAGCTGCCTCCCCTTCATGGATCAATGCCTTGTCGTGGCGAAGGGGCTTGAATAACTCAGAGAAGCTATGAGCTATGCCATGCAGGGCCACCCAAGATGGACAGGTCATAGTGGAGAGTTTTGACTAAACGTGATCCACCTGGAGAAGGAACTGGCAAGCCACTCCAGTATCCCTGCCAAGAAAACTCCATGGACAAAGACAACAGGCATATAAAAGTTATGACGCTGGAAGATGAGCCCCTCAGGTCGGAAGGCGTCCAACATGCTACTGAGGAAGAGCGGAGGACAAGTACAAGTAGATTCAGAGCTGATGAAGCGGCTGGGCCAAAGCCGAAAGGACGCTCAGTTGCGGATATGCCTGGAAGCGAAAGGAAAGTCCGATGCTGTAAAGAAAAATATTGCATAGGAACCTGGAATGTAAGAACCATGAGTGGAGGTAAGCTGGATGTGGTCAAAAATGAGATGACAAGAATAAATATCGACATCCTGGGCATCAGTGAACTAAAATGGAAGGGAATGGGCGAATTCAGTTCGGGTGACTATCATATCTACTACTGTGGGCAAGAATCCTGTAGCAGAAATGGAGTGGCCCTCATAGTCAACAAAAGAGTGGCAAAAGCTGTAATGGGATGCAATCTCAAAAATGACAGAATGATCTCGATACGAATCCAAGGCAGACCTTTTAACATCACAGTAATCCAAGTTTATGCACCAACTACCGGTGCTGAAGAAAGTGAAATTGACCAATTCTATGAAGACCTACAACAACTTCTAGAAATGACACCAAAGAAGGATGTTCTTCTCATTACAGGGGATTGGAATGCTAAAGTAGGGAATCAAGAGATAAAAGGAACAACAGGCAAGTTTGGCCTTGGAGTTCAAAATGAAGCAGGGCAAAGGCTAATAGAGTTCTGTCAAGAGAACAAGCTGGTCATCACAAACACTCTCTTCCAACAACACAAGAGACGACTCTACACATGGATATCACCAAATGGGCAGCATCGAAATCAGATTGATTATATTCTCTGCAGCCAAAGATGGAGAAGCTCTATACAGTCAGCAAAAACAAGACCTGGAGCTGACTGTAACTCAGATCATCAGCTTCTTATAGCAAAATTCCAGCTTAAACTGAAGAAAGTAGGAAAAACCACTGGGCCAGTAAGATACAATCTGAATCAAATCCCTTATGAATACACAGTGGAAGTGAGGAACAGGTTTAAGGATTTAGATTTGGTGGACAGAGTGCCTGAAGAACTATGGATGGAGGCTCGTAACATTATACAGGAGGCAGCAACGAAAACCATCCCAAGGAAAAGGAAATGCAAGAAAGCAAAATGGCTATCCAACGAGGCCTTACAAATAGCGGAGGAGAGGAGGCAAGCAAAATGCAAGGGAGATAGGGAAAGATACAGGAAACTGAATGCAGATTTCCAAAAAACAGCAAGGAGAGACAAGAGGGTCTGCTTAAATGAGCAATGCAAAGAAATAGAGGAAAACAATAGAATGGGGAAAACCAGAGATCTGTTCAAGAAAATTGGAGATATGAAAGGAACATTTCGTACAAAGATTACCATAATCAAGGACAAAAGTGGTAAGGACCTAACAGAAGCAGAAGACATCAAGAAGAGGTGGCAAGAATACACAGAGGAATTATACCAGAAAGATATGGAGGTCTCATACACCCCAGGTAGTGTGGTTGCTGACCTTGAGCCAGACATCTTGGAGAGTGAAGTCAAATGGGCCTTAGAAAGCATTGCTAATAACAAGGCCAGTGGAAGTGATGATATTCCAGCTGAACTATTTAAAATTTTAAAAGATGATGCTGTTAAGGTGCTACACCCAATATGCCAGCAAGTTTGGAAAACTCAGCAATGGCCAGAGGATTGGAAAAGATCAGTCTACATCCCAATTCCAAAGAAGGGCAGTGCCAAAGAATGCTCTAACTACCGCACAATTGCGCTCATTTCACACGCTAGCAAGGTTATGCTTAAAATTCTACAAGGCAGGCTTAGGCAGTATGTGGACCGAGAACTCCCAGAAGTGCAAGCTGGATTTCGAAAGGGCAGAGGAACCAGAGACCAAATAGCAAACATGCGCTGGATTATGGAGAAAGCTAGAGAGTTCCAGAAAAACGTCTACTTCTGCTTCATTGACTATGCAAAAGCCTTTGACTGTGTCGACCACAGCAAACTATGGCAAGTTCTTAAAGAAATGGGAGTGCCTGATCACCTCATCTGTCTCCTGAGAAATCTCTATGTGGGACAAGAAGCTACAGTTAGAACTGGATATGGAACAACTGATTGGTTCAAAATTGGGAAAGGAGTACGACAAGGTTGTATATTGTCTCCCTGCTTATTTAACTTATATGCAGAATTCATCATGCGAAAGGCTGGACTAGATGAATCCCAAGCCGGAATTAAGATTGCCGGAAGAAATATCAACAACCTCAGATATGCAGATGACACAACCTTGATGGCAGAAAGCGAGGAGGAATTAAAGAACCTTTTAATGAGGGTGAAAGAGGAGAGCGCAAAATATGGTCTGAAGCTCAACATCAAAAAAACCAAGATCATGGCCACTGGTCCCATCACCTCCTGGCAAATAGAAGGGGAAGAAATGGAGGCAGTGAGAGATTTTACTTTCTTGGGCTCCTTGATCACTGCAGATGGTGACAGCAGTCCCGAAATTAAAAGACGCCTGCTTCTTGGGAGAAAAGCAATGACAAACCTAGACAGCATCTTAAAAAGCAGAGACATCACTTTGCCGATAAAGGTCCGTATAGTTAAAGCTATGGTTTTCCCAGTAGTGATGTATGGAAGTGAGAGCTGGACCATAAAGAAGGCTGATCGTCGAAGAATTGATGCTTTTGAATTATGGTGCTGGAGGAGACTCTTGAGAGTCCCATGGACTGCTAGAAGATCAAACCTATCCATTCTTAAGGAAATCAGCCCTGAGTGCTCCCTGGAAGGACAGATCGTGAAGCTGAGGCTCCAATACTTTGGCCACCTCATGAGAAGAGAAGAATCCTTGGAAAAGACCCTGATGTTGGGAAAGATTGAGGGCACTAGGAGAAGGGGACGACAGAGGACAAGATGGTTGGACAGTGTTCTTGAAGCTACGAACATGAGTTTGACCAAACTGCGGGAGGCAGTGCAAGACAGGAGTGCCTGGCGTGCTATGGTCCATGGGGTCACGAAGAGTCGGACACGACTAAACGACTAAACAACAACAACATGCAGCTGCCTTAAGTCACTGTTTTAAGTTCCCACAATGCCTCAACCTAAGCTCACTCTTTGTGGGAACTTCAAATGCTGAGTAAACCCACCCGTCTAGCACAATATTGAGAGCTATCGCAACAGCTACATAAGCTCACCAAGACAAAGGGGAGCCCACCAAGTGCAACTTTGCTCAGTATCCTCTTAAACTCAGTCCTGTTCTTTGCAACTTTTGGATAGTCCAGTTAGAATCATTTCCCATCATTCAGTCAGGGTTTAGGTGAATAGGAGGGCTCTGCTTTCTGGACTAGGGTGCTACCCATCAGCTGTAGCAGGAGCTGTATCAGAAAACAGACCATCCTTTCCTTGGGACTAGGCTAGTGGAAGGGAAAATTAATGTTTTCTGTGCTCCGAAGGGCAGTAAGTGATTGATACATCCAACTGGGAAGAGATTCCCAACATGGATGGGATTCGTGAGAAGCTGTGGAAAATTATCAGCACTAACATGGTTTCAGAAGTATTGTTACACTTCCATGAGCACAGCTACGTACCTTGTTAACATTTGGCAGTGCAACCAGAGAGGTCACCCAGAGGTCTTTAGGCTTGACAGCTTCTGTGGTGATCTGAAGAGTCCTCTGTAACTTCAGACTCTCTCCCCAGCAGCCAAGCAAACCGCTCCTGCTCACAGTCAGGTAGCTGATAGGGCTTTTCAATAGTGTTATTTTCTGAACAGCATCTTTGTGGATCAGAGGGAGAAACCGAAGGTCCTTCCAGTGAGGGATGACCGATCGCCTGGCCCGTTCATCTCTCTCATACAGCTCAAGCAGCACAAAGGAGGTCAATTTGTCCCAGTCAATAAGGCCATCTCGGATCAAATCTATCTTGTCAAACAACTCACCGTACTCTTCCCTGGTGCCTTGCCGAACTGCTGTGGACATTTTGTCTACAAACTCGTCTCTCGTCATTGTGCCTGTGCTCTCATTTGATTCTGGGAGCTTGAAAGCAAAGCAAAGAGAGAATGAGGAGTTTGCCAAGGTGCTAAGGATCGATCCTCATGTAATTCATTCAGTGACCCACTTCTCAAGAAGAACTGTCTTAATGAGGGAAAGTGCCATGTTTAGTGGTGACAAGGTGCTTTGAAAGCTCCATCAGTGACATTCAATCTACAGGGGATGTTCAATAGCTCAGTCGGTAGAGCATGAGACTCTTAATTTCAGGGTTGTGGGTGCAAGCCCCACGTTGGGCAAAACGTATCCTGCATTGCAGGGGGTTGGACTAGATGACGCCTGTGGTCCCTTCCAACTCTACAATTCTACGATTCACCATTCCAGGGCTAGTATCTTCCATAGTGATGCATTCCATGAGGCATTACAGAACATAAGAAGAACCTGACGGCTAGACTCAGGTGCAGGGCCCATCTATTCAAGCATCCCGTTCTCACAGTGGCCAACCAGATGCCTATGGGAAGCCCACAAGGTTATATTTACCTGATGTTAGTCTTACTCAGAGTGGTCTCATTGAAAATAATGGATATGGCTGTGAGGGGGAAAGAGTACAGAGAGCCCCCACCCATCTTGAGGAGCAGCTCTTCCACCAGCAGTAGCATCAGCGGGGAGGGGGAAGAGTCCAGTGAGGAAGGAGGAAGAAGGGGACGGGGCTCTGGCCGCATAGGAGAGCCCCTGCTGCACGTGGGACAGGAAGAGAGAGAGGGGGAAGAAGAGGGGGAGAAGGCATAGCTGCCAAGTTTTCCCTTTTCTCGCAAGGAAGCCTATTCAGCATAAGGGAAAATCCCTTTAAAAAAGGGATAACTTGGCAGCTATGGGAGAAGGAAAACACGGAAAGAAGACCCTTTTCCCCTCCGGTTCTGGAATTACACAGGAGGAAGTGCAGGAGGAGATTTGGGGTGCCCCGACTCTTATGTTGGAAGAAAACGCGGGAAGCGCCATTCCAGGGTTCTGGGTCAGACTAAGAGGATGTATCCTGTATAGCTCTAGCACTGTAAATAGCCTGCACTCAATAAAAGCATGAAAAGGCAAAGGTCTGGAGAGTCGTTACTCTAGAGTAGTCGTAACGCATCCTCTGTGACATGGCTAAGGGCTGTATCCAATGCTAGTCATATTTTGAGTAGACCTAGTGAAATTAATGACTGAAACTAACTTAAATTTTTAAATTTCAGTGGATTCATTGGATACAACCCACAAAGTCCCTGGGCAGTGTGTAAAATTGACCCTGGGTGATTGTTTGTCTTATTATTATTATTATTATTATTATTATTATTATTATTATTATTATTATTAATACCCCACCCATCTGGCTGGGCCTCCCAACAGAATATTAAAAACATGATAAACCATCAAACATTAAAAACTTCCTGATACAGGGTTGCCTTCAGATGTCTTATAAAAAATCAGATAGTTGTTTATTTCCTTGACATCTGATGGGAGGGCGTTCCACAGGGTGGGCTCTCTGCCTGGTTCCCTGTAACTTCACTTCTCACCGGAAGGGATTCGCCGGAAGGCCCTTGGAGCTGGAGCTCAGTGTCTGGGCAGAACGATGGGGGTGGAGACACTTCTTCAGGTATACTGGGCCTAGGCCGTTTAGGGCTTTAAAGTTTTTTAAACCTTTTTTTAAAACGATTAAAATCAACAATAAACGAAAACTAGATTAAAAACTCAAGACATTTTTTACATGTCTGGGTAGGTTTGCCTAAACAAAAGTGGTTTTTATTATTATTATGTACCAAAAAGAGTGAAGGCATCTGTCCGATGTCAATAGGCAGGGAGTTCCAAAGTGCAGCTTCACTTAAACATGAATGTCTTACAATTGCAGAACAAGTATCATGTGGCAACTCTAACCATAGCTGCCAAGTTTTCCCTTTTCTCACGAGGAAGCCTATTCAGCATAAGGGAAAATCCCTTAAAAAGGGGGATAACTTGGCAGCTATGCCTCTAACAGTGCTGGTTCAGCAATTTAAAGAGAGGGCAATTTGATATATGGGGCAAAGCAACCCCACATGTAAATTTAGTACTGTACTTGTATGGTGGGCCTAGATTTATTTTAAATTTTTTATCTCACTCTGGGGTCCTCTTTGCAATGAAGAGTGGGTAAGGAATGTCTTAAATAAAATTCTATGCATGCACACTTACTCATGAGTAAGCCGTATTGAACTCACAAGGGCCTAATCCAACTAAATACAAACCTCCTCTAAAGTTATGGCAAAAAAAAAAAATCCTTCCAGCAGCACCTTAGAGACCAACTAAGTTTGTCATAGGTATGAGCTTCAGAAGAAGTGTGCATACACATGAAAGCTCATACCTATGACAAACTTAGTTGGTCTCTATGGTGCTGCTGGAAGGAATTTTTTTATTTTGTTTCGACTACGTCAGACCAACACGGCTACGTAGCTATAACTAAAGTTATGGGTTGGTGACAAGCCAATTCTCAACTTTGTATTCCCCATAAATAACTGCTGATTTCCTTCTGTAAAATATACTTGGTAAATTGGCTTCCTCTGCTTTAGTAACAGATTGTAATGGACATTTTTGTCATATAGATACCTGGGGCCAGGTATGCTTCCATATGCTCTGATGAAAAGCTGTCAGAATAATGACTTTGGATCATTCTGCTAAAAGCCTCTTTATCCTATTTAATAATCATCCAATCCACTCTTCCCTGGGGGACTTCTTTTCTTATACTGTAGAGGCTTCCTTGAATTTTCTCATATCCACAAATGAAAACATTGTGGCAAGGGGATAAGAAATGTTGTTATGTTATAAAAGGCCTCTTCCTAATCCACTGTTGTAATTATTTAACTGAACAGCAGTAAAAAAAAAATCAAAAATCAAATGACACTTCGGTTTTAACATTTCATACACAGAGGGGGGAGAGTGGCATCTAAAGTGTAACACCACGATAACTTTGTGGGAAATCGAGCTTAATTAATTTTCACGTTTTTTAAAGAAAAAAATCCCATTAGTGTTTCAATACTATCCATCTCCTTGTTCCACATAGAATATTAATGAAACAATATTTCAGAATGGAAATTACACTCCATTGCCCCTTCAATATTATTTTGCTTATACAGTGGTACCTCTACTTACGAATAACTCTACTTACGAATGTTTCTACTTACGAATGGAGCTCCGTCCGCCATCTTGGATGCGGTTTAGATAGGATTTTTACTACTTACGAATTTTTAGATAGGATTGCTTTGACTTACGAATTTTTTCTCCCAATGCATCCCTATGGGATTTGACTTACATTTTTTTTCGACTTACAAATGTGCATTCAGAACGCATTAAATTTGTAAGTGGAGGTACCACTGTATACACACACACACACACACACACACACACACACAGGAAACTGAAATGAATCGGGGCACTGGGTGGGTGTGTTGTTTTAAGAGTTAGGTTTACAGCCTTGTTTTTGAAAATGCTGCACAGCCAGAACCTCTGGACTCAATATACTTCTTGTTATCCGTGAAACACCATCAGTATCATGATTGATTGACAGCTACAAGCTTGAGCCCATCTGGAGAGCAAACATAAGAGGCACTAACTCGTTGAGTGAAATCTTATTTCAAAACAGTCTATGCAGCAAGTCCCTATACATTCATACCTCATGTTGTGTCCGCTGCGGGTTGCGTTTTTTCGTGATACGATCACGGTGGACCCGGAAGTGTTTACTTCCGGGTTTTGCCATGTGTGCATGCGCAGAAGCATTCTGTGTGCTTCATGCATGCGCAGAAGCGCTCTATTGCTCTATTGCAACCACTCAGGTTGCAGACTTTTCGAGATGCCAACGGCACCCCGGAATGGATCGGGTCCGCAACCCGAGGTACCACTGTAAGTGTGTGGTCACCAAATGGATAGCAGGAACAAGGGTCTGTAGAAGAGGATGACTATTAGGAAGGTAAAGGACGTGGGTGGCGCTGTGGTCTAAACCACTGAGCCTCTTGGGTTTACCGACCAGAAAATTGGGGATTCGAATCCGCATGATGGGGTGAGCTCCTGTTGCTCTGTCCCAGCTCCTGCCAACCTAGCAGTTCAAAAGCACACCAGTGCAATTAGATAAATAGGTACCGCTGTGGCGGGAAGGTAAACGGTCTTTCCATGCGCTCTGGTTTCTGTCACGATGTTCTGTTGTGCCAGAAGTGGTTTAGTCAGGCTGGCTACATGACCCGGAAAGCTGTCTGTGGACAAACGGCGGCTCTCTCAGCTTGAAAGCAAGATGAGCGCCGCACCCGCTAGTTGCCTTTGACTGGACTTAAGTGTCCAGGGGTCCTTTTTTTACCTTTTAGGATCATGGAAAGCTGCTTCATGCTGATTGAGGCCATTGGGTACATCTCACTCAGCATTGTGCACACTTCCTGGCAGTGGCTGTCCTGGATTTCAAGCAGCAAGCATTCCCAGCTCTTCCTGGAGATTCTCTTCCTAGAAAGGGACCTTCTGCCTGCAAAGCAGATGCTCAGCCACCGAGCTGTGTATGGCATTTCCTCCACTGACAGATGACCCTGCACCTGTTCTTTGGGCCTTCTGCAGCTAAATATGACAGACAGGGCAGCTGGAAAATGCCAAATATTTAATTTTTTAATTTTTTATTTGTTTCCCGCCTTTCACCCTACCATCCAAAGGCAGGTTACAACACTGAAACACAATATTAAAAACAGTTTTAAACCAGTTACCATCATAAATATAAACTGGGTGCTAAGAATATGCACCACAGGTGTCAGAAGCAGTAAAAAAAACCCTCTGGCCATGCATTGATCATGGAGAGGAGGGGGGCACACTCACTGGACCTGCTATCATCTTTTACATGATCACACTGTCATTGGTCCAATCACACAGGTGGGCACCATTGTGGGGTTGCACTCGCCCAACCCATTTCTTGCCATTATGTATTTCTAAGAAGCCCAAAATGAACATTTCAAGTCAAAATGGAAGCTGGCCAGCGTGTGTGAGTCTATGCTTTTCTTTAAAAAGACCCATGGACTGCAAGAAGATCAAACCTATCCATTCTGAAGGAAATCAGCCCTGAGTGCTCACTGGAAGGAGAGATCTTGAAGCTGAGGCTCCAAGACTTTGGCCACCTCATGAGAAGAGAAGAATCCTTGGGAAAGACCCTGATGTTGGGAAAGATGGAGGGCACTAGGAGAAGGGGACGACAGAGGATGAGATGGTTGGACAGTGTTCTCGAAGCTACGAACATGAGTCTGACCAAACTGTGGGAAGCAGTGGAAGACAGGAGTGCCTGGCATGCTATGGTCCATGGGGTCACGAAGAGTCGGACATGACTAAACGACTAAACAACAACAACAACTCCATCTAGTTCCTAGCTGCTCCTTGCTGCGATTGGTCAAATGATGGGGGGGATTCATATTTCCTTTTCTTCAATCTGTCTCCCATGTAGTAGCAGTGGGCTTTAAGCCAGGCCTCTACCATTGCACACACACATGTTTGCATGAGGGCCCTTCCGAACTGCCCTAGTCATGTGCCTGAATCTAAGAGATCGAGGGAGAGGGAGGTGGGGGCACAAACAGAATGGACACATCCCAGTGGACCTAGAGATAATAATAATAATAATAATAATAATAATAATAATAATAATAATAATAATAATATTTGTACCCCACCCATCTGGCTGGGTTTCCCCAGCCACTCTGGGCAGCTTCCAACAAAAATTTAAAATACATTAAAATATCACACATTAAAAAACTTCCCTGAACAGGGCTGCCTTCAGATGTCTTCTAAATATCAGGTACAGTAGTTATTTATCTCTTTGACATCTGATGGGAGGGCGTTCCACAGGGTGGGTGCCACTACCAAGAAGGCCCTCTGCCTGGTTCCCTGTAGCTTTGCTTCTCGCAGTGAGGGAACCACCAGAAGGCCCTCGGCACTGGACCTCAGTGTCCAGGCAGAACAATAGGGGGGGAGAGATGCTCCTTCAGGTATGGAGTGATCGGTCTACTTCTGGCCCATACCAACTTTCCATATGCCTGTTCATAAGCCCATTCTGTCCTGTTTTCAATCTGTGATTCCTTCTTTTAACCATCATATTCAAATACATACCTTATTACAAATTTTATCACATGATGCATAACTAAACAGTATGTGCATTTGTAAACACATTTTATCCCCCTTAAACACTTTCTTTAAAAAATGAGCAGAGAACCGTATTACACATTTTGGAGAAATGCAAAACCATGTACATTTCACTGTGCATTATGATTCCTGCAGGAGATATGAATCAGGTTGATTTTGCATTGCAGTTCACTGAAATTGAATTCCTCAGGGATCCGAATGTGGTCCTATCTTATGACGGAGGTGGAAACTAAAGAGCCTGTTTGTAACAGATACTCAGGCTCTTGGCAAAGAGAAACCCCTTCATTTAATGATAACGTAAAGGAAGAAAATACTTTTGTCTCCCTTGGGTCATTCCGTCTGCTGAATTACACATTTCCATACAAATGTAATGCTAATCTCAGAGGTAACATAGAACAGCTTCTCCCACAGATTTTTTTTTTAAAAAAGTATTAACAATACATGTAAATGAGACAGCTCTCTCATGGGAAAGCGCTTCATATTTGTCTTGAGACAACCAAAATACTAAAGTACCGGTATGTATCAGTGTGGGAGAGAGTGAAATTATGACCACATCAATTGCTACAAACTGCAGGCAGACTCCAATTGAGATATAGTTTTGTGCAAAAATGCACAAGTAGCCCCAACAGAGTGGCGAGAGATGTACACTGCCGTGGACCAATGAAATCATGGCAAATTTCCAAGCACAGGAGCTTTGCCTCCATAGATACACACCCAATGAGAGTCCAAAACTGCAAATAGTTGTGCTTACTCATTGCAGAGAGAGAAGCAGTACACAGTCCAAGACCTCTCTGTGCTAAAGTCACAAATGATTGTAAAAATTGAAAGCCTTGTTATCGCCTCATTTGCTTGCAAAAGGGAGAAGGGTCTAGAGGCTAGAACAGGCATCCCCAAACTTCGGCCCTCCAGATGTTTTGGACTACAATTCCCATCATCCCTGACTACTGGTCCTGTTAGCTAGGGATCATGGGAGTTGTAGGCCAAAACATCTGGAGGGCCGCAGTTTGGGGATGCCTGGGTTAGAAGTTAGTATCATGCCAGTCAATTTTTTTGGGACTCTTAATCTCATGGTTCTGGGTTCAAGCCCCATGTTGGGCAAAAGATTCCTGAATTGCAGGCGGTTGATCTAGATGACTCTTGTGGTCCCTTCCAAGCCTACAATTCTAGGATTGTACCTAGGAATTCTCCTTTTATACCTAATTTTTCCTTGCCAACGAACAATTTCTAGGCCCCTCTGCCACCTTGCAAAACTTGTTAAAGACTAAAGAGATCACCAAGCAGGGGGAAAGAGGTGGCAACAGTAGTCAGTCTAAATACATTTCACTGTCTTGGGTGATTTTGAGGGACAAGAGGAGGTCTAACTCTAGGGTTGCCAGACTCAATAGAGGACAGGACTTCTGTGCCTTTAATTGCCCTGCTCTCTTTTGAGTCTGGAAACCTTAAAGAGAAACCAGCAGACCCTTTGCTTGGAAATTAAACAAAGGGCCTGCTGGTTTCTCTTTAAGGTTTCTAGACTCAAAAGAGAGCAGGGCAATTAAAGGCACAGAAGTCCTGTCCTCTATTAAGTCTGGCAACCCTATCTAACTCCATGCACAAAGAAGAGCTGTAGTTTTTCAAAAGCAGGAAAAAAAAATAAAAATAAAAGGGATTGTTTGAACACAACAGTAAATCAGAGCTTTTGAGAGACCATTCTGCTCTCTGTCCTCCCTTCTGCCCTTGCCGGCAGCTGCTGTCACCAAGAAAGGGAACGACTTTTGCATCCACCCACGTCTGAACAGTGGGGGCTTTTGATTCTGCCAATGAAACTGTCTATCACACTCAGGAGTTGTAGAATTTGTCTGCCTGAGAGTGATCATTCTCAAGATGTTTGCATGCTGGGACTTCACAGTTGTCCAGATAGAGCAATTGATGGAATAAGCAAACTGCAGTCATGCTAACGCAGAGCAGGCAGGAAGGAGATCCCAAGCAGCTTTCTCCATACAGGCAGGAACTGTAGATTAACACATTCTGTGCAAAAATCTGTTCTCCAATTTCTCAAAAGTTTTCTTCTCCTGCAAAAGAGGCATTTATTTTCACCTGTTTGCACTGCACTAACCTCAAAGCTGCCTATCCCTTCTTCCTACCCGTATGCCAAAGCATCTTACCTGTTATCTCACCTGTTAAGCCATTTCCAGACCCTCCAAGTGTCCCTATTTTCCAGGGACTGTCTTGGATTTACAGAAGCCACCCTAGTTTCTGATTTGATCCCAGAATGCCCCACTTTTTTTGGACGTCCCTATTTTCATTGGAGAAATATTGGACGGTATGGAGTTATGCAACCCTCGAGCCAAGGAGATAAGTAACTATACAACCTTTAGAAGACATCTGAAGGCAGCCCAGTATAGGGTAGTGTTTTCTTTAATGTTTAATGTTTTATTATATTTTTAGATATGCTGGATGCCACTCAGAGTAGCTGGAGCAATATAATCATGATGATGATGATGATTAAATAGGATGTCCCTATTTTCATCAGAGACATAGGAGCCACCTGCCAGGTGTTGGGGAATACGCACCAACTGATTGGCAACAGCGGCAGGGTCGACAAAATAACAGTCGTCTTCAGTATCTTTGCTTGCTTTTATTTACAATTATATACAACACACTCCTCTACTCCATTTGTCTCATTTCACAATCCATCACCACCACACCCATGAACCATTTGGGTAGCTTAAATACAGAATTCAATAGTCAATTACCCAATCACATTACAGTAAGCAAACTCTACCTTCAATTATTCAAATTAGCAAAAGCTCACAGGTGTGTTAATATTCAGATCAAGGTTACAAACACACATCTCTGTGTAGCACCATTGACCACATCAGTCGTAAAGGAAAAACCTAACACTAGGTCCCAAGAGGTCTTCGCCCCACCAATAAAATATTTGAGGGGGCCAGGCCCCCCCAAAATTGATGGGCATTGCCATTCAAATTAAGAGCATGCACAGCATCATGTGATTGATCATGTGAGGTGGGCCTTAGTGTCCCCCCATTTTTTTAAATTCAAGTTGGCACCCCGATCACAGAAATGTTGGAAGGTATGTAATTTTCTTCTCTTTCTTTATGCTTCCACACCACCCTTTTTTTATTCAATGCCCCCCAACTGCACCCGAGGCTACAATCACACACCCCCGGATCATTCCAGCGCCCCCCAGGGGACATTACGTTGGATACTCTCTCTGTGCGAGAGAGAATCATTTGTTCCAGAAACAGAGAAGAAAGGAGAAGGTTCAAGAAGCAGCAGAAGGCTGAGATTGTTTTGTCTATGCAAGGACGTTTTCTGTGGGAACTGTTCTTTGGACATGCACAGGATGTACTGATAACAACGGTTCTGCGTAACTTGTTGCAACTTGTTGTGAGTCTCTTGCTTGCGCCTTGCGGTGAGAGAAGCAGAGTGTCTTGCGCTCTTGTTGGATTCGAAGCATGCCTTGACCACGGCAATGGTGAATGTCTGTATATGTTTGCTACCAATATGCTTTTATATGCCTGTCAAGTAAACCTCTACACTTGTCTCAATCCTTATGGCGCCCATGAGTGTTTATTGCCTACTGTGTCTACCTTCAACCCCAAAGACGCTTCCAAGGAAGATGCTGCGTTGAGATGTAACTCTGCTGTGTATGAATACTGGAAAGTGAAAGTGATGCCGGACCCAATCCTTCTAAATCATCCATCAGAGGTTGATGGATTGGTCCAACACGTTATTGCCCACTTTGGGAAACACTTCACCAAGAGTTGCCAACATTTTTCTCTGTCGATCCTTCGTTAACACCTGCCCACCCATCAGAAATATGCACCTGAAGTTCCCCGTTGCTGCATAGGGAAAGGGTTGATACTAAGCTTCTTATGCCACTGCTGCGAGATGGAGAAATAATGGGTTGGCAACCCTAATTTCTGCTGCCAGCAGCTGGCGGCACTCTCCAATAAGCAGTTTTGTGTACCCACCGGCAGATCTGAGGTTTTCATCATTTCATGTTAAGGAAACCCCCTGCTCCCGCCTTCTGCCAATTCTTTTCCCATGGAAAAGACGGCGATCGCATAAACGATTGAACAAGAGCCCTGCAGGTGATCTGAAAGTGATCTGTCAGTGAGGAAATGACAAGTCGCTTGCTCCATTGAAGCTCAGAAACAAGACCTCTCCTTTTAGTTTGTCCGGCAGAAGATCCTTCTCTTTGTAAAATTAAAGCAGTGCATGCAGCTCCAAAACGAAGCTGACCATGAAAAGGGTCCATCACCTCCTCAAGCTGCCTGCTCCCCCCCCCCCCCCCGTGTCTTGCTCAAAAAAGAGATGCAAGCCACGTTCCTCTCATTTCCTGCCAAGATACAGTCCCCTATATATGGATGCCGTCAGCTCCCATTAGCAGAACGGCTGGCAGAGGTTGAAAAGGGCAGCTCGTGGAAGGCAAGCTATTGTAATCGCAATCACCTCAATTAGACCCAATTTAAACCACAGGCCTGACATGCTACAGTAATTAGAGATCAAAAGCTCGGCCTGTCAAGCTTTTGCTGCTTCTCCTCTCTCTTACAGAGGTGCAGGTTAGTGCAAGAGGTCTTGCAATTGTACTTCTTCTGCACTACAGCGGCAGACGAGGCCAGATCAAAGGACGTACGCATCTCCTCCTGCACACAGCCCCTAACCTGTTAGCACCCATTCTGAGAGAACTGACTTGTGTCGGTAGAATAAAAGGTAAAGGTAAAGGGACCCCTGACCATTAGGTCCAGTCGTGACCGACTCTGGGGTTGCGCGCTCATCTCACATTATTGGCCGAGGGAACCGGCGTATAGCTTCCAGGTCATGTGGCCAGCATGACAAAGCCGCTTCTGGCAAACCAGAGCAGCACATGGAAACGCTGTTTACCTTCCCACTGTAGCGGTTCCTATTTATCTACTTGCATTTTGACGTGCTTTCGAACTGCTAGGTTGGCAGGAGCTGGGACCAAGCAACGGGAGCTCACCCCGTCACAGGGATTCGAACCGCCGACCTTCTGATCAGCAAGCCCTAGGCTCTTTGGTTTAACCACAGCGCCACCTGGGTCCCTTGTGCCGGTAGAATAGCAAGGAATAAAACAAGAACCCATGGAAGAGACAGCCAGGGTGCATGTCTCCGTCTGTGTTGATGCCCATGGGTAACATGCATTACCTGACATTGCAGGACTTTTGGTAATAAACTAGCCATAGTCATTTGCTTTTCATACCTTGAGCTCACTGAGATATTCTGCCTCGGTATGCAGTATTATTCTGGAAGGGCCGTGATGGGTTGGTATCTGTTTGTCCCGGGAGACAATGGAGGAGCGCGCCTTTGGGGGTGAAGTCAAACTCTTGGAAGGTTGCAGCACCTGCTGTGGCTGCAGAAACTGATATGGGAGAGACATGTTTTGGGAGGGGTGTAGCCAGGTGGTAAGGTTTGCGTGCAAAATGGCTCAAACTCAATCCTTGGTATCATCCAGGTAGGTCTGGAGGAAACCTTTCTGGAAACCCTGGAGAAGCACCGACACTCAGTATAGATTTGAGGTTGGGAACCCGGAGTCCTCCAGGTATTGCTTGCCATCATCTGTGACCATTGGGCATGCTGGCTGGGTTTGACAGGAGTTGAAGTCAAACAACATATGGAGAGCCACAAATTCCACATATCTGATAATAGACCGTACTCAGCTAAATGGGCCAAGGATCTCACTCACTATAAGACAGCTTCCTATGGTGACATCTACATTTAAAGCACACTTATGCCACTCTTGCATGGCTTCTCTTGAAGAATCCTGGGAACTGTTCCAGGTCATAGCTGGCAAGTCTCCTGTTTTTCGCAGGAAACCCCCGTATTTTGTTACCGTTTCCTGCTGTTAACCCAAATTGATTATATTCCGTAAATATCTCGTATTTCCTGGCTCCCGGCTGTCTGTGCATGTCTGGACATGCGCAGAAGCGATTTCTGGTGCCCAGACATGCAGACACGGACAGCCCGGCACCAGAAGTCAATTCTGAGTATGTCTGGACATGCGTAGAAGCAATTTCCGGTGCCACACTGCCGCTGATCCCGGATTTTTCAATCCAGGAGTTGGAGGGTATGTTCCTGGTATGTATGTTAACATTGGTCTTTGTTGATTTCCATTCCATGTGGCTCCTCTCACCACACCCTTTGAGCTGGCTCCACTTTCAAGATATGGAGCTTCTTTTCCTGCAATATCCCAGGTTTGGGTAGTCTGATCATGCTCTCTTATTTAAATTCCATCTCTACTATCTCACTGCTTCTCTCTCTGCACTTGAGCACCTAAGTTGCCCCCAGAAGCCTTCAGTTCTCTTCTTTCTATATTTGTAGGGAGAAGGCTTTAAAAGTATCCATGAGCTTTGGCACAACACTAGACTATCCAAGTTGTGATTAGTGTCAAGGACTTGGACCAAAAAAAACAACGACGATATTTTGAGGAGCAACTGAAAACTCACCAATTAGCAAATTCTCAGCTGGAGAAGAACTTCTTAAGAAATGATGTTCAGTTGGAAAGACATCCAAATTCACATCCCAGACCAAATTCACATCCCCAAAACAGATAATTAAACATGTTACCTCATGCTGCTTTCTCAGTTAGAATAGCAAAAATTATTGTGACACCAAGGACTGGCTTTGTTCGGATTATGCATATGCACCTCCCCCATTTTATTCTTTTAATGAATAACACTCTTTTATTCTCCCCCATTTTATTCTTTGAATGCAATTTTATCAGAAATGTAAGCATCTTCGGCAACAATTTGCTTGTTCCCTTTTCACATCACAGGCAGGATCAGAGAAAAGCACATAAAGAGCAGGAAATCAGGAACTGTTGGCTGAATGGTCCCCAGGAGGCAGCATTACTGAAAAGTCAGATGTCACCAAACCAGAGTTTTTGTGGGCAACCTGCAACCCCTCAGCCTAGACTACATTCAGATTTGGGGAATAATGTGTTGGTGGTTCTGTGGTCTAAACCACAGAGCCTAGGGCTTGCAGATCAAGAGGTCGGCAGTTCGAATCCCCGCAACGGGGTGATTCCAGCTCCTGCCAACCTAGCAGTTTGAAAGCACGTCAAAGTGCAAGTAGATAAATAGGTACCGCTCCGGCGGGAAGGTAAACGGCGTTTCCGTGCACTGCTCTGGTTCGCCAGAAGCGGCTTAGTCATGCTGGCCACATGACCCAGAAGGTGTCTGCAGACAAGCGCCGGCTCCCTTGGCCTATAGAGCGAGATGAGCGCACAACCCCAGAGTCGTCCGTGACTGGACCTAACGGTCAGGGGTACCTTTACCTTTGGTTTTTCTGTGTTGGTTTTTCTGATTATAACATTATAACAATGCTTTCTAACATTTCTTTCACACTGCAGAACCTTGTATTATGGGACTGTGGCTTTTGGACCAATATATTGACGTGCTAAATTTCATTCAGCAACCAATGTCACAGGACAATGGCACTACTACTGTACCCCTTCTGTGTGCTTCTGCGAAGGCAGCCCTGTACTGGGAAGTTTTTAACATCTTATGATTCACTATGTTTTTTATATTCTTTTGGAAGCCACCCAGAGTGGCTGGGGGGTAAGTAATATATTATTATTATTATTATTATTATTATTATTATTATTATTATTATTTCGTTCCCCCATTAATACAGCAGGAAGGAACTGCATGCCGGTATTGCGCCCCAAGTTTTGTCACTTTACTCACACAGTTTTCCAAGTTAAGGGGACTGCCGGAATCAAATAACATGGAAACGAGTGCTAAACATGTGCTACGTTCCATCATTTCCCTAGAAGTGGCTTTTACATTGTATGAAAACTCAGATATAGTGAGGAAATTAACTGTAAGGGTGGACTCCATCATCCTGACGTCCGCCTCGCCAAGCACAGGGAGCAGCAGTGGGTCTGAAGCAGCCAGGGGAAAGACTTGGATGAAGAGGGAAGCCAGTGTGCGGAATGATGGGAAGGCTCAGGGGAGAAGAGATGTAAGCAAGGGCTCAAGGATGCTGGAGAGCCATTCCACCGCCTTGACAGGGAGGAGGCTGAGAGGGCACCACTCCTTCCGGCGCAAGACTTAAGGAGAGCACCACGATGCAGGTCAAGGGGGAGGCGTTTCGGGGTGCCCCGACTACTTTGCTGGCGTAGAAACAAACGTACACCATTGCCGGATTCTGATTCGGAATGAGAGGTCATGTTTTAAGCCATCTCTGCACTGTAAATACTTTGCACAATAAAAGTCTTTAAAGACAAACTGGACTCAAGCGGAGTTACTCTAGAGTAGCCACGACAACCCTCTGACATTAACGGTTAGGGAAACAATCAGGGAAGTGGAGTAAAGGGCCACGTGAATGCAACCTTAATTTCATATAGGTGGAAAGGAGGAGAAAACAGGTAGTAAAGGATAAAAGAAAGTGAGAAAATGGAGTCATGCAGAGAGAGAGGGAGAGAATGGGGTGCCCCACCAGCATGCAACCTCCAAGTAAATGCAGCCCTATGCAGAAAAAAAGGTGTGGAGCCCACCCCTCCCTCTTCTGCTTTACAGGCTGAGCCAACATTTTTTCCTTTTAGCCGGTTGCCAGAATCAGACGAGGCAAAGCCAGCGAAAAAGCATAACCCCATCACTTGCACTTGAACTGCTCAGAGACCCATTACTGAGTGATGGCAGAACAACAGCACCACTGCCTTTTAATTCCACGGGCTGTAAAAGCTTCCTCTGAGTATAGTTTGAGAGCAAATGGCACCTGTGGGCCTTCTGGGTCTAACAATTCAGAGCAGCTGGACCAGCTCCACTCTGAGACTGATGCTCTCACTCTGTTTGTTAACCTGCCATCCCACACAGGGCTACAGCGTTAGCTCAGGGCCACACTTCAGGTTTGGGGGTTGTTTCTGCTTTTGTTCCAAGCTGTTCTGCTCCTCTGGCTTTTGCAACCTTTGAAAATAGATCTATGCCATCCCCCCCCTTTTGTGTGTGTGTGAGGTACAATCGAAAGCAACCATTTATTTTCATACACGCTGTCACTGGGCTTCACATGTGTGTGTTTACAGATTACAAAATATAACACTGCCATTTCCTTTCCAGACTCCTCTCTAATTACACTTTTGAAAAGGAACAGGCCTCTTGAACTAAAACATGCCAACCCTCAGGGACAGGCTGGACCCTGAGGAGTGGGCACTGGGAGGGTGGTTCCCCCCCCTTTAATCCCAGATGGAAGCTGTCGGACATCACCAAGTGCTGGAGAGATAGCACTCTGCCTATGTTCAAGGCGGTTTATCAGTATTATAAGCCCATTTCTAGAGCTGAGCGTTGCCACTAAAAATAGGTTCAGGGTCTACAGTGTGGCAAGCCCTGGCTCAAAGTAAGTCTTGCTTTTGAAACAAACCTATGATCAACATGTGTTGGGATTTATGCTAGGCATATTTCTGGTTTTTGCAACTATTAGCACAATAGGTCTGCCCTTCTTGGCATTGGGTGGATCAGTCTCCCTAGGTCCCGCTTGCCTCTCCAGAACCACCACTTGAAGGGTGATGCAAGTACAGGGCACCTCCCAATCGAATCATGGCATTCTCCATGTGCAGCAAATAATGCAAAAATGTGCAAGTTTGTTGTGACTGCTCCAGGTCAGAAGTGTGGACCCACAAGCCTTGGGGCTTAACACAGCCCTCCAGGCCTCTCTATCTGGTCTGAAGGACTCCCCTAAAGGCTAGGCAAACAACGCCCATCATCCCTAGCTAACAGGACCAGTGGTCAGGGATGATGGGAGTTGTAGTCCCAAAACATCTGGAGTGCCAAGTTTGCCTATGCCTAGGCTATACCCTCTTCAGTCATGCCCCTCTCCCCAGCCCTTCATTGCACTCTCTTTTGCATGGTGGGAATGTGTCCTTGAATTTTTGCTAATACTTCTGACTCATCTGGATGGAGAATAGAGAGGAGTATGTATGAGAGTATATAGAAGCCAGCCTCCTGTGCATTACTCTGCCCACTTGGCCTCCATCCCTGCCCCATGTAGTCCCCAGACGTTTGTCCACAAAGGGATGTGTCCCTTGGGAGGAAACATGTTGCCCAACCCAATGGGCTCTCATTGCTCTGATCTCTCTTTCCACCCCTTTGTTTTCTACCTCAATGATAATAGGAAAGGTGATCTTCCCTAAGCAACCCTAAAGCTCCTCAGGTCACTTGAGAACTTACCTTAAAAAACTCCTGCATCCTCATAAAATCATGAATAGTCAGCCTGTTTTCAAGTCGTTCTGTACTTTTCTCTCTCACAGAATCTTCAGCCATGCTAAGCAGCTGCTTCCCAGTAGCAGCCATGGCTTTTTTTTGACCCAGGAAATGTGGTGCTCGTGCCTAATTTGCTTTTATCTCAATCAATACATCTCCAAAGGTGGTTCTTTGCTTGGCTTTTAGGTCCTTTCAGAATTTAATTTCCTCCAGAATAATTTGTAGTGAGCCAGCCGTCTCTGGAATGTCAAAAAGAGTTTGGATGGACAAGAACCAAAAGGACAAAACACGGACTTCGATCACAATGATCTCGGTTTTTATTTCTCACAGGTTGCATGTGAGCTCTGGAATGCCGTATGCGAGCCGGGGAAACGTAAGTGGCTTTCTCTGATGGTAAATAGAATCCATCCCAGCAAATTTCTAACCTTTTACAGTTTCTTCCTGGAAATGTAACAGAAGCTGTTCACCTGGAGAAAATCCATTTTGCTTACCTTGTTGCTATTAATGTGCTATTTATTTAGATTAAAATCCCATTATCTTTCCCAACCACACTTGATTAGCTCCAGCACTTTCTCTTGAGTGCAGAGTGGAGGCTATAGGCATTTCGCAGGACTGCTTCGAGTAGCTGAGTTTCCTTTTCTTGAGTTTGCTAGCGTTCCTTAGCAACCTTGCACAACACTAGCTAACTGCCCTTTCCACCCCTCCCAATTAGTGGCTGAAATTGCTTAGCTAGGAAGGATCTGTTGCAGCAAGCCGGGAAAGGAAGCCCACCTATTTGATTTAAAGACTTGGAAGCCGTTCAGAAGAGCAAAGGGCCTTGAATTCTGAACAGGTGCATGCACACAGACACGCATAGTGCTTGTGTAACCCTCATGAGCTGCTGATTGGCATGGCTGTTATAGAGCACTACTACAGAGCACTGAGTGGGATCCTGGCTGTAACACAATGATTACTAATTTTAGACCAGAGGTGAAGAACCTATAGCCCTCCAGCTATCATTACTCGCAGCCAACAGGGTCAATAGGGATAATAACAATAATTTATTATTTGTACCCCACCCATCGAACATTAAACAATACAAGGATGGTTGGAGTCCAGCATCATTGGGAGGTCTGTAGGTTTTCCATCCATATTTTAGACCACCTGTAGTCCGTTCGCAGAGCAGAAGACAGCCCAGGAGCTCCTTTGTTGTATTTGGTCTCTGCTTTTGCTTTACTCACAAAAGAAAAGGAGCTGGAACGGCAGGAGAGGTGGAGATTACTACCATAGTAAACTGTAGCCGCCGTGTGCAGTCTCCCTCCACCCAACCACCAGAAAAAAATCTCACATGTGAATGATGAGCCTTCTGAGCAACAGTTTGGCTTCTCTGGGGCTAATTCATATACATCTATTAGGAAACTCACACGAACCATTAGATGCCCTCTTCAGAGGTTGCTGTACCAGAACTCCCATCATCTCTGACCACTAGCCATGTTGGGTGGGGCTGATGGGAGCTAGAGCCTTGCAACCTCCAGAGAGCCACATCCCTTGGTCTTTAACCCATTTCTGAGCTTCGTAAGTCCATCTACCAATGATCAAGGATGAAAACTGGAGGGGCTAGGCAAGAGAGGGTCTCTACCAGTGGTAGTTTCTTTGCTCTTGCTGAAATATAGGGTGTGTGAGAGAGAGGGGGGGCAGACGCTAGGGGACTAGGGGATTGCATCTAGTCCTCCACTGCCCCTAACTGGCATGGCTGAAGACTGATTAGGATTTCACATGGCCAGCCCCAACTACTGTAAAATGCCTTCCATCTGTTTGCAAGCCTTAATAAAAAAGTAACAATTATGTTATTATTTGTATGCCGCCCATCTGACTGGGTTCCCCCAGCCACTCTGGGTGGCTCCCAACAGAATATTAAAAACACAATAAAACATCAAACATTAAAAACTTCCCTAAATAGGGCTGCCTTCAGATGTCTTCTAAAAGTCAAATAGTTGTTCATTTCATTGACATCTGATGGGAGGGCGTTCCACAGGGCAGGACAATGATGTCATTGTCACAAGCTTGATGACCACTGAATTTTATCAGTCCCAGCACCTGACTGAACATGGGATTCAGCAGCAGACTGAAGACATCTGGGCTGATGGGTGAAAGAATGGGATTTTTTTAAAGAAAACATTTTGGTAGACTTGCCTCTATCTGCTAGTCAGTTGGCACTCCACTGTTCCACTTCTAGGTGCTGCAAGATTATTCTGCTGTGCAGCAAACATAGCCAAGCTTAACACTGGGCATTGAGAAAGGATTGACAATGCAGCTCTTTCTGATGGCTATGTCCCCGTTAAACAGGGGATGCTTTGATCTTATCCTACACAATGCATCAGATACTCCAAATTATACTAAAATCACAGGCCCCTTTCATCGCTGTCACCAGGCCTAAAAACTACCTTCAAAGGCTAATCCCTTTTCTGCTGCCTCTAGAGCTGTGATCAATTTCTGTCCTGCTGTTGAGAGTAATCCAAGGCTTTGTAGATGTTCACAAAACAAAAATGCAAGTCAAAGCTTTACATAGAGAGGCTGCTACTGGGCTATATCCCCATGAAACCAAAACCCATACAATCAATTTCTTTTTTAAAATTTCTTTTACTGAAGTTTGCTGCTGTTCCGTACATAGGGAGCTACCATTTCCTCTTCTAGCCAAATAGTGTTTCACTTTATTGGTGTTTTCTTAATAGTGTTGGCAGCAGCAGATTTCCAGGTTCTCAAGGCAGAGGTCCTTCACATCATCTACTACCTGAACCTTTTTTACTGGTGGGCACTGGGATTGAATTTTGGACCTTCTGGGAGGGAAGTCTGCACACCTATCCTAGGGATAGAAGGATCCGGCAAATTTTGGCTCTCCGTTTCTCATTTTTTCCAGGCTTAAACTCAGTTCTCCCCATTTTTCAGCATTTTGTGATTTAAAATATATATATCACGGTTCATCAGCATTTTAGTGCAAACTTCTCCAGGTAACTTTTTATATGCAGCTTTGACTCGTGTACACATTTTTTGCAGTTTTCCTTGATGCAATATATTTTTGCATGTTAATTTTCACCAATATCTTCACTTTTATGCACACTTCCCCCCCAATATATGCATTTTTGTATACTGGCTAGAGAACTACGTCACAAAATTCAGATAAGTGCAGGTTTTGAAGGATAGCTGTGTATCAATTTATGTAGTTTTGGAAAACTGGTAAGATTCAGCTTTAAGTGAATACTGGACTGATTTTTTTCTCTCTACTCCTAGTCCCCACCCTACAATCTAAGGACTAACACCTCCATCTCAGAAAGCAGGGGGGGGGGACAAACCTGGACAGGAGCTGCTTTCTAGTACTCCAATAGAACTGCAGCTGCTATTCAAAATACAAGAAAATGTTACTTCCAAATCGGGAGATCAAACTTCAATCAAAAGCAAAGATACAAGAGAACAAAGGAATGAGCAGGCACAAGGAAAACTCCTGCTGGGCCCTGATCTAACATTTGAATGTGGGGAGGGTTCCATGCACACACTGGTTTGTTACCTGATCTCTTACCAGCAAAAAGAAAGAAATGTGATGGCAAGTCCATCATCTTTTCTCATGTTGTGGCAGATCAATCAGCTGCTTCACACCTCAAACCTGACAACAGGTCATCAAGCCTGCCCCCCACCCCCACATGCCTACTGAAAATGTCGTAAAGGCACAAACGTCAATTCTTTAGCAAAAACCAAGGGCAGACACCAAGGTCCAAATTGCTAGTACTTTATGGACCTTTTAAACTAGCAACTGGCAAGAGCAACCATCATAGTGAATTGTATTGTGGAATTTTAACTCTCTTGTTCAACCAAGACCTGACAGCCACTTGGGCTGAATGAAGATCCATTTTAATTATCCACAACATCCTTTTGATATTCTGCAGTTCTGCATATGTTGTGGCCTTGTATGTATTTTACTAAATGTTTCATATTCTTTTCCGTCAACTGCCTTGAGAAATCTTTGTGCGGTCCAAAAGAGGCAAGGGCTTTCCCCATGAGCTCCGGCGTGAAAGAGCTGTGCGCATAACAAATGGAGCAGAGCTTTGAAACATGCAAACCAGCTGCAAACTCCAAGTACTATGTATAAAACTTGTGTGCAAACAGGGCTTTGAGGGAGACAAGCAGCTGCACACCCCACCACTCTATAGTTTCTCAGTTGCTACCAGAAATACAGAACATCTGGAAGCTAGGAGGTTTAAAAGCTGTTAACTTTCCAACAACAGCATTTCAGAGAAACCAAGAAATGCCCTTTACAGAAAGGACTCAAAAGGTAATTAGCTACTAAGAGCTGACAAGCAGGGGGTTAAGTTTGGCTGTGAGCATTTTGAGCAGGCACACACAGCAGAAGACACAAGCATCAGTCACACTCAAGAGAAGTACCTTTCACAATGTTTTAGTGACTAATGGAATGCCTGAAGAGGACATAAGAAAAGTAGTTTCCCCTTCCCCTGCTATCATCTTTGGGATAATATTTTAAACCTTTGTGGAAGTGGATTTCCAATCCTAAAAGATAATATATAATGGAAACAGATTATACAGATAATCTAACAGATGTAAACTATTTATTGAATATTTGCCACCAATATCGTTAAATACATCATCTTGCAGTTTTTTTGTTTTTTGTTTGTTTTTTTTGCTTTCAAGTTAAAATGTCAGAAACAGAACACCAAATATTTACAATTCTTATAAGGAATGTTACATAATGACACATTAAGGCGTAAATTCTTTTGGCTTATAATTCTGAAAAGAATGATAATAGCAAAAAAGTGATGCAAAATCTTCATTGTGAGATTATGATTAAGCTACAATGTTTTTACAAAAATATGGTGTAAGATGGCAATAAATCCCATTCAAAATCCTGCAATAGGTCCCTTCAACTAGGACTGATAATTTATACAGTCAAAACTTTAAAGTTTACATATAAAGGTATCCTATCCACCATTGAAAAGTACAGCTCTCAACATATACAGTTTGTTTTTTTTCAGGCCACAGTTTTGAAGGTCTGGAGTATCAAGTTGGTTTGATGAATTAGTCGGTTGGCACTTATGAACACATTTATTGCCCTGTTGTAAGAAACAAAACACATTTCAGCAGTAGAATGGAGACCTGAAGCCATCAGACAGAGTACATTTCAAAAGTTATTCAAGTGGAATGGCACTAGTGTCAATTTCAATGCTGCTTATTTTTCAGCACTTATAACTCCAAGCAAGAACACTGATCAATTGATCATGCAGTGCTAGAGAGGAGCAGCACCTAGACTGATAACTTGAACTAATTATTTTGTTTGTTTGTTTGTTTGAAGTGTCCAATAATTAGTTTCTCTCCCCACAGATAACTCTCCAACCAACTGAATGAAGGACTTGCAAAAATACTTCATTTGCACAAAACATTCCACAAAGCATACCTCTCACCTCCAATTTTGAAATAAGAAACTCATTCACACAGTCTTGCATAAGATCCCTTCAATAAAGGACACAATGAGGAACACATCTTTCTTATTATCAGTGTGAGCAAAGAAAGTAAGGTGGTCTTGCCCATCTTAAATCCTGTTGCAAAGTTGACACACTTGTGTTTATTTTTTGCTTCTTAAAAGTGTAACTTCTAAAGCATCATTAAGCTACTTTTTCAGATGTTTAAAGTGATGTACCTCATTTAAAAAACCCATAAAATAAAAAAGACAATTATAGTAACAGTCCAAAATACATTGAGCAACTAATGCCTCAACTCTGTACTGACGAGTTAAGTCCCTTTGCAGTAAATGTCTTGTATTTCATTAATCTATATACTGCTCAATTTCAATTTTCTCTAACCAATGTAAAAGTAGCTGAATACATTTTTTTTTAAAGTTGAGACAAGTAGAAAGTTTAAATCAGAATTTTGGAATTCTGTTATAAAATGCCTGCTTGTTGGGGGGGGGGGTGAATTCAAAAAGTATTGGAAGTTCAACAGAGAGGGGAACCATCTGAGCACAAATGGAATAGTGCTCCATAAAATTGTGCACACAATACTGAACACACAGGTCCTGGTGGATCATAGCTGCCAAGTTTTCCCTTTTCTCGCGAGGAAGCCTATTCAGCATAAGGAAAAATCCCTTTAAAAAAGGGATAACTTGGCAGCTATGTGGTGGATACAAGCCATGCATCTGAGCCATGGGGGACCACTAACAGTGACTCCAAAACCTCAGTTACTGGGAAGCCCCACGTAAGAGCCATGGGAGCATTGTACACAATTATCTTCCCCCCACCAACCAGTGTTACACACATAGGCCAGGACTCAAATGAATACTCTTGGCAGCACCCAAATGCTGGCACATTGTCAGGGATGTTGTTAACTTTTTTCAAAAGCAGAGAACCCCACAAGCAGCAAATGTGGAAATAAAAATTTGATAAGACCATAGCAGTAAAATCCAATGACCTACATACACTTGCGACCCCAGACAACTCAGCTTTTATGCTAAGAAAAGCTAGAACGAAATAACAGTTAGTGAAGGCCATCAAACTCAAATGCGGGTGTTGCTTGATTAGTAAAAGTGACCTTTCTCCCCCCCCCCAAAATCAATTTCACTCCTTGTTTGCAAATTATACCCAGTCACAGCATGTGTTAGTTTCACTCTTACTAACTAATGGATTCCTGGGCTGCCCAGTGTTCAACAAACCAGAATAATACCATACAGTAGTATAAACTTTAAATAAACTGAGCACTGTACAATGCCGAAGACTGGGGGAGTTTGTGTATATCAGCATTGTCCATTTAACTCCAACTACAATGAACCAGATCAAGGAACAGATGGATTCTTTTCCTCCTCACTACCCAGAGCTAAAATTGCTGTTTGATCATTTCCATCTCTGGCTGCAGCAGCTAGTCTTATTGCACATGCTCCCCCTCATGTGCAGTGCACCGCTAAAGAGTGGTGAAAATGCATGCACTCTTGCAATGCCATATATTAAGTGCCAACTGTAAGAAGGAACTGATCAGTTGGGAAAGTGTGCCAGGCATGTGCAAAGTCTGTTTCGGGGGCCCACCGATCAGTTTAATCTGGCCCCTGTGGCAGTTTATTTCCTGGGGTAAAATCCTTTAAAAAAAACACCTCAAAAATCCCAAAAAAGGTCAACAACTGAGGTTGGCCCTTTGGTCAGCCCTCACGGCCCTTCACTTCATTAAATCTGGCCCTCGTTGAAATACATTTGGACACCACTGGGTGGACAAAGACCAGACCAGGTGCCTATGTAGTTCAGCATGCTGTTTCCAACAGTGGCCAACTCTCAGAGTCCTTTTGTGCTCTCCCAAAGTTGTTCCTTAGCCACTGGTACTCAAGATACATAATGTCCTGGACAAAGCATAAAGGCATCTTGATTACTGACCAGGGACGTCCTTCCACCATTTGCTCCCAGTATGTCTTACTTTGGGATGTATCACTTCTATAGCTGGAGACTCCATTTTAGCTATCCTGCCTTATAAGCAAAGATATCTAGAAGGTCACAACTTCCATAATCTCTGAACATCAGCCATGCTGGCTAAGTCTGATGAGAGTTGGAGCCCAACCACCTCTGGAGGACCAGTTTCCTCATCCCTAAAATGGCCGTTAACTTGACCATATGATAACCATTCCTCCTCCCCAAACAATCTGTCACAGCAGCATTAAATGTGTTGATTTTAATTGGGGAATGCTGGACAGTGTTGGAAGAGCAGAAGAAAACATGCTTGGATGATTTTTCCTGTTTTGAACCCATCAGGTTTGCAGCCATCTCTATATAAGCCAATAAAGGTTTCAGTATTTAACAAAAATCCCTGATTCCCAAGAAAAGTTAATGTTAAGACTGAAAAAAAAACCCCCAAGCATACTTACTTTCCATCTTTAAAATAGGTTTTCAAAGTGTCGCTGAAACTTTTGGAGTATTTTACAAACTCTTTCTTTTGGTGCTCAAGTGCCTGAAATATACATATGCAAAGAGTACTTCAATCAAAGCCTCAACCTTCATAAACCATTTTTTTAGCCACTGGACACCGATTAAAAAGATAAACAGAAGAAAATAAGCATAAGTGCTGTGATAGCAAAATTCTGTTTAAGAAATCAAATGGCTAAAAGCACTTCTGTAAATGCATCTGGGAATGTTTGTTTACAGCAACAAAATTCATACAGAGCATATTAGAAAATTATACTGAGCCTTAAATGTAGCCACTGCAGACAAAAAATCCACATATACTAAAAATCAGGCAGTAGGAAAAACTAGTAGCTTAGTGACAGAAGATTGGTTTTCATTCTGTTTGCTTCTTCCTCTGCAAGTTTATTTGTCTTAACTGCCAGTGGTTGTTGAAATGATTTATAATTCCCACCATCCAAGCATTATAAATTGCGGATCCTTTAATATTTATAGTTAATATGTTTATATTTCTGACAAGCCAACATAGCAGAATATAATTCACATACCCTCCGGTTCTGGTATTGATATTTCTTGAAGACATTATTTACTGTGTCAAGAAGTTCCTTTATTGCACTGGCGATGTCCCTATTTGGCAATGAAAAGATAATTGCAACATCTTTTAAAATTAGACTAACTCAATGCAGAATTTTAATCACTTCCAAAATTATGTCTGACATGTATTTCTAAAGGATTTGCTGTCTTACAGAATGAGTTTTAGATATGGCACAGCAAGACTGAACACCAAGAACTAATTAGATTATATGGCACTTCAAAGTCCAAATTAGGTTTAATGCAAGCTTTCCTATGTGGAAAGGTAGCATCTGCTGGATTTAGAACTCGACACAATAGTGTTACACAGCAGGAGCTCTGGACTATCTTCAGAATGATACCCTCCCTTCAGAGGAACTCTGAATATATAGTATGAATAAAATGAACAGATATGAAAAAAGTGACCCATGATTCACCTTAAACTATTTTGTGAACACTGATCTCATGAATTGAGGCTGTTATCTTGTCCTACCTAAGTCTCTAGGCATTTAAATAAAGTTAAACCACCTGGAAGAAAACTGTCACAGCAAGTATCATTGAAAGCAATTTGATGGCAGCAGCCCCTCTCAGAATTAATGGATACAATTTCATCTTGTTCTAACTTTGCAGAATTTAAGACTAAACAGCCTTGCGCTGGGGCTAATAGAGGTCAGGAGAGAGAAAAGACAGTTAACACTGTGATCTGTGGACAACTCTCAGGTTTTCACAATTACAACCAAAGCCACAGAATCCTCCCCTAAGTCACATGTAGGTGTGACATTAAGATACTTGGAGTAACTGAGCATATTCAGGTCTACTTCAGCTTCCTTGCAGTCCATCTTCAAAAATGCCTGTCGAACTGCCACATTAAACCCAAAGGCACAAAAGAGTTGGGATTATAAATTGGCAACTGAAGCCAGGCAGCAGGTCTTCTATGTGTACTACTGCACAACTGGGATATACTTTCCCATTTTTTAAGGTTTGGGATTCTGTGGGCAGCAAGCTGTTCAATAACCCCCCTAAAATTAGTTATGTCACACCAATCATGCTTGCAGCTGGTGACTTCAGCATAAGGAAGAGATTGTGGGAAAGTTGGGTTAAGAGGATGAACCTTAATGGGAGCTGGAGGGATTAATTAAGATTTGTGGAAGTGCTTTCTCTCTGATCCTAACAAATACTTCTCAAGGGGAGAAGTATTTAAAATGCATGGGGAGAGGGGGCCTTAACTACTTCAAATATTCTTGAATAAGTAAAGGAGTGCAACTGGGACAAGAAAATATGTGTTCTCAGTCTACCTGCTACAGAACCATGTGCATGATTTTTTGCACATTTTTTCTGCTATTCTGGGAGCTCTCCCTAGGTATGCAGAACCCCCTCCTACTCGATCTGCGAAGAGCTCAATTTTGCTGCCCTGTGGATAGGCAAAGTGCCTTTAGCTTAACTATTCAAAGGAATCATGGATCAACTTATACAGAAGTTAATTACACCAAATGAATCTCAAAACTAATTTAAAGGGGTTTTTTTTGTTTTGTTTTTAAACAAAAAATAGGCTCCAATAAAACGATTCAAATGAACGTGCAAGCTTAACTCTCTCATGGATTGTGGCCATTTACTTTCTCATCACTGCAACACAGAAAGGGTTTTAAAGTTATAGTCATAAACATGGGAGCATTTTTAAATATGCCATGTCACAGGGCACATCCAAATTGAGAGGCCAAGCAAGCCCTGGACCAGTGCCTGGATGAGAGGGCCAAATTGTCGCTAAATTCTGGCAAGACAGACATTTTGGTCAGTGACCTGCATTCGATAGGGTTTTACGCCCCTTGAAAAACCAGGTTTGTAGTCTGGGGATGCTCCTGGATCCACCTTTATTGTTACAGGCCCAGGTGACTTCACTGACTAGGATTGACTGACCAGGATTGGCTGATAAAGACAGTTATGATCATTCTGGACCACGATAGCCTGACCACTGTCACCCATGTGCTGGTAACCTCCAGGCTGGATGACTACAACATGCTCTATGTGGGGCTGCCCTTAAAGTTGGTCCAAAAGCCGCAGGTGGTACAAAATGCAGCAGGTGAACAGCTCACTGGGGCAGGAGATTGCCAACATACTGACAATCCTGCGGTAAATAACTGCATTGGCTGTCACTTGGCTACCAGGCTAACTTCAAGGCACTGGTTTTAACATACAGTGGTGCCTCGCTAGATGAATTTAATTCATTCCACGGGTCAATTCGTGTAACGAATTTTTTGTCTAGCGAGTCCCAGTCTCCCATAGGAATGCATTGAAACTTAATCAATGGGTTCCTATGGGCCCTGGGGGACTGGCGGTGGCATGCGCCGGGGCTTCGGAGAAGGTCTCCGAAGCGCCATCCGATGCAGGCTGTGTGCGAGGCGGCAGGGAGAAGCTCTCTTCTCCCGGCCGCCGCCTCCTGTTTGCCTTCCCCGGCATGGGACGCAGCTTTGGAAGTCGCCCCATGCGGGCTGTGCACCTGGATCGGACAGGCGGCGGGGGAAAGACCTTTGCCTTCTTCCCGCGCTACTGTTCCGCTGTTCCCCTCACTGCTCACAGCAACCGGCAGAGACCAGCGGAACCAGCTGCAGCGCGGAAAGAAGGCAAAGGAAGATCAGCGCCTCTCAGCTGATCTTCCTTTGCCTTCTTCCCTTGCTACAGCTGGTTCCCCTTTCACTAGACAAATGCCCCTTTCACTAGGTTTTGTGATCAGAGGTTTTTATGGCCAAGCTTCGCAAGACGAAGCGGCCGCCATAGAAAACCTCGTCGTCTTGTGAGGCAACCTGTGATCGCAAAACCTATTCGTTAAGCGAAAAATTCGTCTTACCGGGCATTCGTCTAGCGAGGCACCACTGTATCGAGCTCCATACAGCTTGGACCAGGGTACCTGAAATATCATTTCATCAATCACTATGCTCTGCAGAAACCACCTTATTCAGAGTTTTGACACCTACTCTTTGAATCCCCTCCCTTTAAATATTATGTGGTGTTTTCAGTGCTTACTGAAGACCTTCCTCTTCCCAGCAGTCCTTTAAGTAGAGATCTTTCCCAGTTTTTCATCTGCATTGGAACTGTTTCTGAGATGTTTTATTATTACTTGTTTGCCGCTGTGGGCTCTTTTGGGAGGAAGGGCAGAATATAAACTGATTAAATAAATGAAAACAGCTGCATATATGGGTCTTGGCACCATTGGAAGTCAGTCGCTTCTAGTGTCCATCATAGCTACTCTTTAGGTAGACACTGTGACAGCCTCTTTACCCTAAAGACTTTACCAAGTTTTTAAAAAACTCAGTAAAGCTATAATACAAACTGGCACATGGTTCCCTTAAGGTTAGAGGAAGCCCATTTTTAAAAAATCTGATGGAACGCTTAAAGTACTATTATAAGTAAGAGTTTATTACTGTAAACTGGGCAAAATTGGCATTTATGCCCATTGCCGAGTAACAGATGCTGGTTAAGCTGCTGTAGCCACTATTAGCACTGCAGTGGCTAAAGTCCCTCCACAGCTTGAACAGCAGACAGAAAGAAAATTTAATTTTGAAGCAAGAATTCACAAGCACCATACACTAAAATGATAAAAACCATAATTTAAAAACACTATAAATAATGCTACACTACATATAAACTGTAACAAAAAATACAAAGCAGGAGGGGGGGGAGACCAGCGTAAAAGATCGGTTTAAGGAAAGTCTTCTGCTTTATTCAGCAAACTAGTTTAGACAGGAGCACTTACTTGATTGTCTGAAGAAACCTCACTCTGTCATTGATTTCATCTGGAATCTTACTGAGAATCTGTTTAAGTGCTCGTGCCTTTTCATTTAAGTCTTGGAATTCCGGCTCTGGCCTTTCAATCATATACTCTGAGGGGGTGAGAGAGAAAAAGAAATTGGTTACTTACTTCAATAAGATTAATTTTGTTTTTCTGTGGGGATTTGAACCTGGGTCTCCCCAAAAAACCTCACCATTAGCAAACGCACAATGTACATGGTGGGCAAGAACTGAACTATGAACCCACCCGGTTTTCCATCTTCAGTGTAAGACAATGTAGGTAACTGAACTCCTAAGACATGTGCCTGACTGCCTGAAGGATGCTTGACGGACAATGCCAATGCAGGATAAGCAAATGCTGCTCTATGAGGCGTATTTCAGAGCCAGTAAACAGAACAAAGTCCTGGATTTGCATTCAAACTGCATTAATCAGGTGGGCAATGCCAGGTTTGCCTGCCTTCCTCCAGCCACCAGTTTATGAGGAACACCACACTAAATAGTTGTGTGGGGCTTAGGTTCCAGGGATTACATGCAAAGCCAAAATCACATACAGCTAGAACCACCTCAGTACCCTCCGTATGTGACCATCCCTACCTTTCTGGAGCCAGTGCGCTGAGCTTGCCTTGATCTCCGCCTTGCTTACCAGGTTCTGGGAGAGTCTCGCAGGAACCTCCCAGAAAGTACTCTTAAGCTCTCTGCCTTGCAGACATTTAATTTGTGTGACTGCATGCTGGCCAGTTGCCAAGAGTGTAAAACTGCAATTGCACAATCAACACCCCCCCCCCAATAATGTTGACTTCAACTCTCATCTGCCCCAGAGAGGATGGCATGGGGTTATAAAAGTTGTAGTCCATCTGTTGACTTTGATCTTCATGATGAAAGTCATTTTTGCAAGAAGAAATAAAGCAACCACAATTATTTTTCATCTCTCTTTTTCTAAAAATAAAATAAAAAACACATTTCTTGATAGATGTTTAGCAGAAATACCTTCTACATCGTCAGCTGCCATGCGCAGGAGAGACTCAGTAAAGTTAACTTCAACACTTTTTTTCTCCAAAATTTTTATGATGATATCTTGTGTGAGACCTGGATTTTCCTTCTCAGCCTGCATTTCAAATAAGTTTTATTTATTTAGTACACCACCAGTCAATTTGCACACAGTAAAAGATATCCAAGAATCACTACAGGTTCTAAATTCAAAATTATATTTTTAAAAGCTAAGCAAGCAGCACTGCATCGTAATAAACATCCAGTTCTGCACCACCATTTTCTCCTTGAAAGGAATACCTATATTTCTTGGACTGCATCAACATTTTTCATTTGTAACTTTGCCCAGTAAGCCATTTCATTTATTTCTGTGCAAAATTTATTTCTATGCACTATAACAACCTTTCTTCTTCTTTTTAACCCAACTTAAATTAAGGGACAGACTTATTTATATGATTACATTTAAGTCCCTACAACATTATAGACTGCACAGAATTAGGTACGGTTCAACTTATCTTCATAGCTCTTACTTATCTTTAGATACACCAGAATAACTTTTTCAACAGCTAGCAAAGTGCGTACCTTGTAACAGTAACAGGAGATAATGAACTCCAAAGAGGATAAAAAGGAGCTGCAAAACCTCACATTTCCTACATCCCATGTCTTACACTTTCCTCAGAGTGCTTTTACAGTATTGATTTTTTAGCTTTTTACAGAGGATATAACATGAAGTAGTAACAGTCAACCACCACAGTAATGACTATACAAACTATGAAGTAAGATTGATACTTTCTGCTCCACACCCTTATGCCCAAATTCCTCTCAATTATAAATGGGGAAATCTGCACTCCCACTTCACATGCTTGTTTCTCAGACCAGAATCTGAAGGTATACTCCAAATCCCAGGGCAGAGACAGGCTATCCTAGGCCACAAATATTGATCTTCTGTCCCTCCCTAGCCCAGTCCATCAGGCTAAAGGAATGAGACACCATCTCGTGCATCACCAAAAGAGGACCGATAAGGAGACATCACCAAGTGCCCTTTCCCCTTTTACACTGGGAGGTGCCTGCCAGTTCAAAAGCCAAAGACTGAATGAATTTGTTGGCTTTAGTGGTGTGCAAACCGTGCTTGTGAAGTAGCTCTCATACAAGCCAGACTGCAGCATGCAAGTCATTGCTTCCTGAACCAGCAACCCCACCCCGGTGCTAGATGGAGACGCCCAAAGGACCTCTGTAGCATTGACTTAACAGAAAGATGCCTGCCCAACCATAAAGGAAGATTCCAAAAACTCCCCAGACAGCTTATTCATTGCTCATCTACTCTTATGGGCCACAATCCAGAGAACCAGATTGCTAATTCTGTCTGCCCAGTGTGTCTTTTGATATTGTTTGCCTTTAAACAGCGGCCTCCCATGTTGCATGGCAAGCCTTTTCAAAAAATTAAAGGGGCTTTCAAAAGTAATTTGCAATGCAGCATGGGAGAAAGGGTACGTGTTTGAAGGGGAAATTACTAAGTGCCCACTGGGTTTGTGAAATCTTTTGAGGGCAAATGCTGAAGCTTCTAGATTCATGTTCCTGATGTTGAACATAAAACCTTCCTTAATGAAGCATAAGAATATGGCTTCTTTTTCTACTGGATGAATCTTCTTAAAGCATTTCAGAATGTCAACAAAGCCCCATAACCAGTTGTTTCCTAAACTAAAGTTAGCTAGTTAACAAGAGTGCTTTACATCTTTCGCTTATGATACAATTTTTCCAGGTACAGTGGGACCTCGACTTACAAATTTAATCCGTTACGAATGCACACTTGTAGGTCGAAAACTTCGTAAGTCGAGTTTCCCATAGGAAAAGCGGTTTCCCATAGGAATGCATTGGAAACGGAAAAATTCATAAGTCGAGGAAACCGCATCTAGCCGCGAACGGGTTTCAGTTCGGATGTCAAAAAAATCGTAAGCGCGTGGCCACTTTTTCTGCTCGTAAGTCGAAAATGTCGGATGTCGAGTAGTTTGTAAGTCGAGGTCCCACTGTACACACTCGAGTCTTCTAGGTTGCCAAAAATTATTCTTGAACCATGGCACACAAAAAGTAGTATAGTACTTTCATAGCAAATTCTACTAATGCCATATCAAGAAGTATTTTAGTTCCTTGTCCCTGGAAACCAAGCATTTCAGAAGCCGTAATATCTCTACCAAAAACAAAATAAGTTGGGAGTGAAGTTGCTTAAGCTGGTGCAGTTATGCTTCAGTAATTCATGACCGCTTAGTGACAGAAAGTAGAAGCAAAGCACCGAGCCAAGGTCGCAACCCCACAAAATATAAAGCCATGCTTTCCAATTTCTTTGATTCAAGCACCAACTGTCCCAGGAACTAGCTAGAGTGGAAAAACTCATTGGACTTCCCACCATGCTCTTTGTGCTCTAGCCCAAAGAAGAAAACAGATACCAAGCAACAATCACAACTGCATTTCTAGGCTCTTTAAGAAATGCAGCCCAATGAATGCCACAGCAGTCTTTCCAAAGGGTGGGAAGCAAAGCTGGGCTAATTCAAACTCACTTCTCGGACCTCAAAACCAAAGCCAAAAACAGGGTTAGCACTGCATGGCTATCTCTGCTGTATCTCCTTTAAAGTTGTGTGAGAGGGAACCCTTTTAAGCCTTTTGCGGCCAGGGAAACAATACAGTAAATGACAGGAAGAGGAGAGAGCATGAATGGGACCAGGTTTGCAATGGGAGACTGGCATACCAAGCTCAGAGAAAAGGAGCAGAATCTCCTTAACTGTCTGCAAATTTGGAATACATCACCAATGCCATAGGCCAGGCATGTCCAAAGTCTGTTTCGGGGGCTTAATCCGGCCCGCCGGTCGGTTAATTCCAGCCCCCGTGGCAATTTATTTTCTGGGGTAAAATCCTTAAAAAACCTAAACAACTTCAGCCCTAAAATTACTCAACAACTTCAACCCTAAAAAAAAGGTTAACAACTTTGGTTGGCCCTCTGGTCGGCCCTCACTTCATCAAATCTGGCCCTCTTTGAAAAAAGTTTGGACACCACTGCCATAGGCATTTAACTTATGAAGTTAAACCAAGTCAGGGTATTTAGCCCAATACTTCTACTCTAGAAGATCTTCAATATCTCTGCAAAGGTCATTCACAATTCCTACGAAAGATACCAGAATTTAACTAGGACCTTTAGCATGCAAAGCAGATGCTTCACATCCGAGCTATAGCCAAACAGCAGATAGCTTTCTGCCTGTCTCAACCAGATGCATGCTAATTAGTGCAGGAAATAAGAATTTGCTTGGGGTCCCTAGGGAGAAGAAAAGTAATGGATCAGGACAGAACCAGACCAGTAGCTAAATTCGGTATGCAGTTAATCCAATTTTTACATTGCTGTATGGAGCTCATGTACAAATACACACAATGTTAATTATTCTTACCTTAATAAAAGCTGCTCTGAGTGTCTGAGCTGCAGATAGATTTACTCGTTCTAGCTGCAAGGTGGAGTTAAAAGTAAATTGTTACACTAATATAAAACATGCAAAACAAAAAACACTTTGCCTTATGAAACTCCACTTCCAATTTTTCTGTCAACTCACTTAAGTTGATTCTATGTTTAAGAGTAGCAGGCACCGCCTCTCAGCTCAAAATTAAGGGTTCACACAGCCATTTACAAGCATAAAATTAGATAGCAGTGTGATTTTTTGCTCTCTATATTCACATGGCAAAATGGTTCTGTGAATGGAGCAAAGACCTAAAAATTACTGGTTATCTGGTAGAATTTGACAGCTGGTGGAGAACCATTTCCACAAAGGCCAGGGTTTTGACTAACATACAGCCAGGGGTGGTGCAGTGATGCGTTGCAACAAACCATTCATAGGACAGACAAAAAAAGTACTCCTAAACATATACAGTTGTGTATAACAGACTGAAGAAAGACAACTGGAACACAGCTTATTATAGACAGACAAATTGAGATGCTTATACTTCCAAGGAGTAATAATTCCAAAGACAATTTAATATTTCTATATTATTTTCTGAAATGCACACCAGAGAAGGGCTGTTCCCTTGCATACTTAAACAAAAGTTCCAGCTTCCTGGATCAGCAAATATTTCTGGATTTTGCCGTTTTAAAACAGATCAATTATGTGAAACTGCAGAAACACAGTACAAGACTTTCTGCCATCTCTGTGGCTGCCTAAAACCTGGATACTAATTAAAACCAACTGGGTTTACATTTCATAAACTTGCATATGCTGAGAAGTATCTTAAGAGCCTTTAAGTCCTGAAAAGAATGCCAGAACTAAGAAACAAACTGGGGCCAAAAAGTTAAGGTTATAGATATTGATTTCATGGAAATAAGCCAAGCCAAAGAAAGATAGAAAGCAGGACTCATTAGAGCAGTTCGTAAAGACTTGGTAGAAAACGTTAGCTTACCAAGTATAAACAGTATGTTAGGGTATCCTCTGAGATTGTAGACAACCTCCTGCTTCCCAGATACTGTTATACATAGAAAATCAACTAGAAGGCATCTTACCTCATTAAAGACAGGATACATAACAGCATAGAGAGGCATGGAAACCATAGAAGTGGTCTCTGCTTCATTCTTCATCTCTTCCATTGTCATCCTCATTCAAAGACCCACTCTTGAAGAAAAAGGCTATCAAAGCAATGGACTTCTCATTCAATGAAGCGTTTCTTCTTTCTTCTAGTTGTATCAGAATGCTTAGAGCACTTTAAAAAAACTACCCTGGAAGGAAGAGAGAGAGAGAAAGGCTTCATTATGATCAGTATCACTTTTCAGACAAGAAGTACTACCAAAAATGTAATGCAGTAGATTCAGTACTGCCCCAATAAGATCAGTTCCCTTCTAATCATAGTTCAAATGTGCTGCAGGTTAGCTGATGATCTGTATGCAATTAATGAAGTTCTTGAGGATTTATCACAAGTTCTCATTTCAGCCACTTTCTTGAAAAGAGCAATGGAAATGAGAAATGATGTCTTTAAAATGCTAAAGGTCAATACTATTTTTATAATTTATACAGTAAGTGTTCATCAGCGCTAGTAAAGTTAGTCATACATCCAACAGTGACTTGCTTGGAAAGTGATCGAAGAGTCCCAAAATAGCAAGTAACATGTAAATTGTATATATGCCAGCATAATGTCATCTGATAGTCTATTTGATAGATTTACTATATAGGTATGACTATGCTGTAATAAGTTTAAAATGTACAAAAAGCTACACAAACCTCTATGCTTAGGTTGCTTAAAACAAACAAAAGTCTCAAGCTCTGTTTTCATAAGGGTGTGCCAGCAACTGTTAGCTCAATGGAAAATAATGGTTCATGAAACAGAATCTGGTTTGAGATCCTCCACCCTGCCCAGCCCAGCCCAGCCCAGAGAACAGTGGACCTGAATTTCAAGTATTGGTAAGGAATTACTCTTATTTCACGGAAGACATGAAAAACTATGCTGGAAAAGCATTAACCAAGTGTATGCCTAAAAATTTGATCTTAACAATTAAGTATGCCAACTCGCGACACACCTGAAATATTTTTTTCTTCCTCATGAGAAGTTTGTGGAGGACATATATGTTTCAAAATATCTATTAAATGGGATTTTAATAATATGACAGGTAAAATTAATCTAGTCCATTGGTCTTCAACCAGTGACCCAGGCAACGCAAGCGGGTTGCCTTGAACCCAAAGTGAGTCACAAAGCAACACAATCTCTATTTTAGGTTATGTGCTAAACTGCTATAGAGAAAAGGCAAGGAAGAATCATAGAATTGTAGAGGTAGAAGGGAATCATAGAGTTGGAAGAGACCACAAGGGCCATCCAGTCCAACCCCCTGCCAAGCAGGAAACACCATCAAAGCATTCCTGACAGATGGCTGTCAAGCCTCTGCTTAAAGACCTCCAAAGAAGGAGACTCCACCACACTCCTTGGCAGCAAATTCCACTGTTGAACAGCTCTTACTGTCAGGAAGTTCTTCCTAATGTTTAGGTGGAATCTTCTTTCTTGTAGTTGGAATCCATTGTTCCGTGTCCACTTCTCTGGAGCAGCAGAAAACAACCTTTCTCCCTCCTCTATATGGCATCCTTTAATATATTTGAACCTGGCTATCATATCACCCCTTCACCTAAACATGTCCAGCTCCCTAAGCCGTTCCTCATAAGGCATCGTTTCCAGGCCTTTGACCATTTTGGTTGCCCTCCTCTGGACACGTTCCAGCTTGTCAGTATCCTTCTTGAACTGTGGTGCCCAGAAATGGACACAGTATTCCAGGTGAGGTCTGACCAGAGCAGAATACAGTGGTATTATTACTTCCCTTGATCTAGATGCTATACTCCTATTGATGCAGCCCAGAATTTCATTGGCTTTTTAAGCTGCTACATCACACTGTTGACTCATGGCAAGTTTGTGGGACTCTGAGGATCATCTAGTCCAACCACTGTTCAAAATCCTGCAGGCCCAAGACATGTTTTGTTACTGGCACAGGTCCAATTATGACCTTGCGGAGATCTCTGGATGCTGGGTTGGCAACTGGCATCCCCAACTGGTTGGCCCCTCCAGATTTTTTAAGCAGGTAAGCAGAAGAGCTTATTTATTGCATTTATATCCCACCCTTTTCTCCATGGACTACAGCAGACATCCCCAAACTGCGGCCCTCCAGATGTTTTGGCCTACAACTCCCATGATCCTTAGCTAACAGGACCAGTGGTCAGAGATGATGGGGATTGTAGTCCAAAGCATCTGGAGGGACGAAGTTTGGGGATGCCTGGACTACAGTATATGTTTTCCTCCCCATCTCGTTTAATACCTACAATGTCCCTGTGAGGTAGGCTAAGAGGCTATGACTGGACCAAGGTGAGTTTTATGATGAGTGGGGATTTGAAGCCTAATCTCCCAAGTCCTAGTTTGACATTCTAATCACTATACCACACTGGCTTCCACACTGGTACTTCTATGGGACAGCTATATAAATTAAGTAAGTAAATAAATATGGGGAAAGCAAAATGCCACTTAAAGAAAAATCTGAAATAATTTCCTTTAAGCTTGAATTTGTTTTATTCTGGATTGTTTTATTTGATGTTTTAATGTGCTGTAAACTGCTTTTTTTGTTTAAAATATAAACCCATATAGAAATGAGAAATGACAATAATAATACTGGTTAATTCCCACAGCAAAAAGAAAGGCAACTAAACATTCCATTGTAGTAACTATAACCTAGGTTTAAGGTGCCATTTGGCCATTGGCTTATATATGAGTTCTAACACCGAGCCCAACCCCCTGCATTGCAGGAATATGCAGCTGTCCTGTATGGGTATTGAACCTGCAACCTTGGTGTTATCAGCACCACACTCTAATCAACTGAGCTATCCAGTGGTACAGTGGAAAGTGTGAGCAAAGGAGATGGAAAGTAAGGGGGAATGAAGGGAGAAAGGGCAAAAGAAAGATTCAAAGTTCCCTAGATTTCAGGAGAGTGCAGAGTCTGAAAAGGTTGGAAATTACTGCTCCAGTTTCTACCAAATCACTTTATGATCCTGTCTCATACAAAAGCTAACTTCCATTATCCATGCATTGCTTCAGTCAAGAGCTCCTCTCTGATTTCCTTCAACTTTAAGTATAAAAACTCATTTTGAGGTTAATGTTAGCTGCACAGCCTCTAGAATGTCAGGTTCATCTAATAAGGTATTGAACAAGTACATTCACTCACCCAAGCATGAGTAAATGGGTAGGAAAATGGGGTGGGGTGGGGGGGATAGTTTAAAGTGATGCACATTGGGCCAAAAATATCATAATTTCACATATACGCTCATGGGGTTTAATGGCCAGCAACAAGTCCTTGGAGCCACAGTAGATAATCCAGTGAATATGTTAATCCAATGTACAGAAGCTGTGAAAAAGACAAATTCCATTATAGGGATCATTAGGAAAGGAATTGAAAACAAAATTGCAAATATCACAATGCCAATTTACAAATCTATGGAGTGATCACACTTGATGTAATATGCAGAGTTGTGGCTGCCTCATGTAAAAAGGCAACTGTAGAGCTGGAAAAGGCTCAGAAAGGGACAACCAAAAGGATCAAAGGGATGGAACAACCTCTATGAGGAAAGGGGCTTTCAGTTTAAGGGGGAAAGTGAGTAAGCGGAGATTTGGTAGCAGTGCATAAAATTATGCATGGTGATAAAGTTGTCAGAGCCAAGTTTTTCATCCTCTCTCATAACACTAGAACTCAGGGAAATCCAATGAAGCTGAACACTGGAAGATTCAGGACAGACACATAGCACATAGCCAGATGAGCAGGGTATAAATAAGAAATTATTATTATTATTATTATTATTATTACTACTACTACTACTACAGTTAAACTCTGGAGTAGTTTCACCCACAAGTAGTAGTGATGGTCGCCAACTTGGATGGCTTTAAAAGAGGATTAGACAAATTCATGTAGGTTAAGCCTATCAAGTGCTACTATCTACAATGGCTATGTGTTCGACATCCACTGTCAAAGCAGCATGCCAGTTGCTGTGAATCACAAGTGGGGATTGTTATGCTCTGCTTCTGCTTGTTTGCTTCCCATAGGGATCTGTTTAACTACTTTGAGAGCAGGATGGACCACTTGCAGGCTCTTATGAGACATGAGGATAACCAACTCCACAAGTACTGCCTGCAAGGCTGGTTTTATCTAAACTCACGCAGAATTCAGCATTTCCCTAGCAAAGAGAGGTTAAGTTTTGAAGAAGGAAGATGACATCTGTCTAGCTACACTGCAGTAAATTTACTGGTTTACAGACAAAAAGCTTAGGGGAAGCTACAGCAAGGCAATTAACCTTGACCAATTTTCTAATGTATATTCCCTGAGCATGCAAGCCAAATAGAAAAGCAAATAGAAGCTGGCAGCTGTGTATTTGGCCAAAGTACAAGCATACTGCCAAGCCAAGTTAGCGTACACTATTTCTACACTTAGCTTTTTACAGAAATTAACACTCATGCTTCAGAAGAGACTGCAGCCTCCAGTCAGGATTTCTGAAAAAAGCTGAAACTGGATTTCAAAAGAACATTTTGGGCTAATGAAATGTACACCAATTCCAATCTGTTACCGGTACCTCCGAGGATGTGGACAGGCTGCTTGGACAAGTGAAACCAACCACATGTCTCCTTGATCCTTGCCCGGCTAGCTTACAAAAGCTAGCCGGGAAGGGCTGGGCATTGGGCTTCTTGGGGTGGTGAATGCTTCTCTCTGTGAGGGAGCCTTCCCAGACCCGCTGAAAGAGGCGGTCATTAAACCGCTTCTTAAAAAAACATATTTAGACCCAGCCAATACGGCCAACTATCGCCCAGTCTCAAATCTTCCAATCTTGGGCAAGGTGATTGAGCTAGTAGATGCTGAACAATTCCAGGCATGCCTGGAAGAAGCGGACCATTTGGATCCCTTCCCGTCAGGTTTCAGGCCTCACCATGGGACTGAAACTGCCTTGGTCACACTGGTTGATTATCTCCGGCGGGCTAGAGACAAAGGTGAGAGCGGTTTCCTAGTTTTGCTGGATCTCTCAGCTGCCTTTGATACAATCGACCATAACATCTAGAGGGGCTCGGAGCTGTGGGCACCGTTATACAGTGGTTCTGCTCCTTCCTCCTGGGCTGTGTTCAGAAAGTGGTGGTGGGGGATGAGTGTTCAGACCCCCGGGCTCTCACTTGTGGAGTGCCTCAGGATTCTGTCCTCTTCCACATGCTTTTCAACATCTACATACAGTGGTGCCTCACTAGACGAATTTAATTCGTTCCACGGGTCTATTCTTATAACGAAAAATTTGTCTAGCGAATCCCATAGGAATGCATTCAATTTTTTATTTTTTTTAAAAAAAATGCCCATAGGAATGCATTAATTGAATTTCAATGCATTCCTATGGGAAACCGCGATTCGCTAGACGAATTTTCCATAAAATGAATTTGTCTAGCGAGGCAACCTCCTCTAGAAAAATCCTTTCTTTAAGCGAAAATTTTGTCTTACGGGGCGTTTGTTAAGCGAGGCACCACTGTACAGCCGCTGGGAGAGATCATCAGGGGGGTTGGGCTGTGTGTTCATCAGTATGCGGATGATACCCAGCTCTACCTCTCTTTCAAATCAGAACCAGCGAAGGTCTTGAAAGAACTACCTTGGCTCCCAGTATGTTTCTGAGCACAATTCAAAGTGTTGGTGCTGACTTTTAAAGCCCTAAACGGCCTCAGTCCAGTATACCTGAAGGAGCGTCTCCACCCCCATCGTTCTGCCCGGACACTGAGATCCAGTGCCAAGGGCCTTCTGGCAGTTCCCTCGCTGCAAGAAGCCAAGTTACAGAAACCAGGCAGAGGGCCTTCTCGGTAGTGGCACCTGCCCTGTGGAACACCCTGCCACCAGATGTCAAATAGAAAAACATATACCAGACTTTTAGAAGACATCTGAAGGCAGCCCTGTTGTATTTTAATATTTTGTTGGAAGCCGTCCAAAGTGGCTGGGGAAACCCAGCCAGATGGGAGGGGTATAAATAGTAAAAATATTTATTATTAATATTATTATTACTTTTATTATTACTATTATTATTATTACACCATATTCAAATTTCAGGTATGCATTCAGAGCTGAATCCATTTCATACTGAGAGCACCAGACAAAATTATGAGCCACTGCGAGTCTTGAACAGAGCTAAATTTTCAAATTCTCAAGTACCAGCATCAAATATCTAGGTGTGTAGGATTTTATCAGATCCCAAATTTTGAAGAGTAATATAATTAAATTAGATGAAGAATGGAATACTTCCCTGCTGTTTTGTTCTACCTGTTGGGGAGATACAGCAGTGCTTGGAGAGGACAGAAACAGGACTCTTAAAGTAAACAAACAATTATCCTAAATGGAAACTCACATACAATTGTCCAAAAAAAATCTAACTTTTACGTTTGCATACAATGCTCTGTTTATACTCTTACTTGTACAAGTGTTAAATATATGGCAACTTCTTCAGTGCATACGCAGTCATGAGTATCATAATATTCAGCATTTCTCTACATAATTATTTTGACCTAGTTTACCTTTATATGCCACAGGGGAAACTGCCATTAAGAACTACCTGCTCTTAATGAAGTCTATGAGAAGATTTTCATTCCAGAAGAGAGCCTGTTCTCTAAAAGTCTCCGGAGAAGAAAGCACTAGCTTGAAATTTCAGTCCCACAGCTTTTTATTTATTTAACTCTATTATTTTATCTTATCATGATGACTAATGACTTACCAAACCCAGGGCAGGTACGGTACTGCCAAACCAAATCAGATCACAAGGCAGTTTACCACTTCTAAGGTAAAGGGACCCCTGACCATTAGGTCCAGTTGTGACCGACTCTGGGGTTGCGCGCTCATCTCGCATTATTGGCCGAGGGAGCCAGCGTATAGCTTCCAGGTCGTGTGGCCAGCATGACAAAGCCGCTTCTGGCAAACCAGAGCAGCACATGGAAACACGTTTACCTTCCCGCTGTAGCGGTTCCTATTTATCTACTTGCACTTTGACGTGCTTTCGAACTGCTAGGTTGGCAGGAGCTGGGACCAAGCAACGGGAGCTCACCCCATCGTGGGGATTCGAACCGCCGACCTTCTGATCAGCAAGCCCTAGGCTCAGTGGTTTAACCCACAGCGCCACCTGGGTCCACTTCTAATAGTAGCTAATTACAGCTGCTTAAGGGGGAAATGGGGCCCATCAACCTGGGAAGGTAGCTTATCTAGAAGAAGAAAAACTCTGATCCTAAACCTAAACCTCTGCTGGCTTGCAGCTATACTCATGCATGAGAAAGGCTTCAGGAATAAACCCTGAGGAAAAATCTGTACTCAGCTGCCTTTCAGGACACCTTTGAGAGAAGAAAATGCTAAGGGGTAAACCCTACACAAATCTGGAGTAGAGTCCCTAAAACAGTTGGGAGGAGTCCTGTACTCCTCCTTCTGGCAACTCCTGCAGCCAGATTGGTGCCTAATGTTTTGCCCAGCTTTCCTTTGGACCACATCAGTGAAGCGCCAGGTGAAAATGTTCCTTTTTAACCAGGCATTTGGTTGCTTGTCATCAAATGCCCTTTTAAAAAATGTGTGTGTGTGTGTGTGTGTGTTTGTTTTTATTTTGATTATGTATTCTGTGTTTTTATATTTTGATATTATCCTGTGAACCGCCTTCCGGATGTAGCGTGGGATATTAATAATAGTAATAATAATAGTAGTAATAATAATAATCTGGGCAGCCCAGGACCTTCAACCACATTGCCCAGGCTTGCGCCCTGGGGAGGTCACTTGGGTGCTGCTAATGCAGCAAAAACAATGCCGGAGGCAACACAGGGACTGCAATTCTCCAGCTGTCTGGTTTAACCCCTGAAGTAGCAGTCCATTGCCCAAGACAGTCTGATGCCAACAACAACAGTTGCTTAGGAGGTGGTGGCAGAAATGTTTTCAGCACCACTTAGACATCAGTAAGTTACCTTACTGAAGAATTGATGCCGAAGAATTGATGCTTTTGAATTATGGTGCTGGAGGAGATTCTTGAGAGTCCCATGGACTGCAAGAAGATCAAACCTATCCTTTCTGAAGGAAATCAGCCCCGAGTGCTCACTGGAAGGACAGATCGTGAAGCTGAGGCTCCAATACTTTGGCCACCTCCCTGATGCTGGGAAAGATCGAGGGCACAAGGAGAAGGGGACAAAAGAGGACAAGATGGTTGGACAGTGTTCTCGAAGCTACCAACATGAGTCTGACCAAACTGTGGGAGGCAGTGGAAGACAGGAGTGCCTGGAGTGCTCTGGTCCATGGGGTCACGAAGAGTTGGACACGACTAAACAACAAAGTTACCTTCACCCATTCCTCTGTGAGCTTATCTATACACAGAACAAGGGCCTATTCTACGTTGATTCAAAACTATTTAGTCTTTTTTGGAGTAGTGCTGGCCAAACTTCATGAATTTAACAGAATGGCCCTCCACATTTGATTTTTAGGCACAATCCAGGATGCCCATGTTGACCTCTACAGTGCTAGACTCACTTACCATGGAAAATGGCTGCCTAACTGCTGCAGAACACTATCTGCTAATGATGCGCTATAGTCTGTGGCAAGAACAACAAGTTTGCATGGAGAACGTTATCATTACTGTCACTTAATTCTACAACTTCCTACCCTTGAAGTCTGTCAAAGTTTAAGAACATTTCCGCAGTGATACAAAAACAGTCAACTGTTTAAGTGTCTAATGGTCTGAAATAAGCATGTTTATTTTAAAGACTAACACTTTTCTCTCTCCAAATACTACCGGTAGTAAGCTGCCAAGGTTTAGAAACGAGCAACAATACATTTTGAAGGAAAATAGCTTTTCTAACCAATTTTTGCTTCTGCAAGTACATCACTTATTTGCTTACCCATTATTTAAAAATTCTATATAAATTTAACAGATTAGTTGCTATTATTAGATTACATTTCAATTAAAAAAAACAATAAATAGGTATAGGGTTTTCATTAAGGGCAGTTCCAAATGACAAGTTTCCTGGTGCACAAGCACAGAGCTCTTCTTCATTTGCTATGAATCCAGGCACCTTTCTTCAATGTATTTTCTTTATTTAAAAAAGTTCACAGGGGACAATCGTATGGTAAGATCCATCAAGATGGGCAGCTTAGGATGCAATGGATCTGTTTCAGCCAGTGTTAAACCCCCAATCCCAGCTCCACCCATGTCCCTCAGCCAAATATGTGCTCTTCCTAACTGAACTGAAGCTATCTGAGCCAAGTCCTCAAAAGGGGGCATTCCAACAGCAGGACTGGGACAGGGGAGAACGGACTTAGGCTGGACCATAAGCTCAGTCACATGACCTGGCAACCCAACACAGAACTCTAATTTAAAGCATCGTTCTCTCCCTCCACCAAGCGTAGACAGAGCTGCATCAGCCCCACTGATGACCAGGATTTGGATTTGGTGTAACTTTCTGCTGGCTTAACTCATACCATCTGTCAGGAATGCTTTGATGGTGTTTCCTGCTTGGCAGGGGGTTGGACTGGATGGCCCTTGTGGTCTCTTCCAACTCTATGATTCTATGATTCATACCAGCTTACTTTCCATCAGTTTCTTGTACATAGGATTGCAATATAAATTTTCCCAACTATATGAACATTATTATTGGGCGTTGTACTTTCCAGAGCAGAGGCAATATTCTGGCACTGGGGAAATGCCATTCTTTCACCAACTAGTGTAGCTTTTAAAACAGAGCAGAGTACCCCATGTATAATGTGGCAGCATAAGGATCGCAAGCCACTTTTTGAAACTACTGTATCAGAAAAAAAGAATACAATTCCTTACTTCTGCTCCTCCACCACATCTGCACCTATTTTGTGTACAGTGGTACCTCTACTTACAAATTTAATGCATTCCGAACACACATTTGTAAGTTGAAAAAAATTGTAAGTCGAGTCCCATAGGAATGCATTGGGAGAAAAAATTCGTAAGTAGAAGCAACCCTATCTAAAAATTCGTAAGAAAAATTCCTATCTAAACCGCATCCAAGATGGCGGATGGAGCTCCATTCGTAAGTAGAAACTTTCGTAAGTAGAGTTATTCGTAAGCAGAGGTACCACTGTACCTTTAAAGTTTAATTATAAAAAATAGTGAATACTACCAGGAAGACTACCTAAACCTCAAAAAGTATAATTACATGGACATTCTGAATGGTGTGGGATTACCATGCATCTGTGACCTTGAAGACAACTAGCAATAGTAGTAGTGTTAGAAACTCAGATACATAAGCTAGGTGCCAAATGGCTCCTTAAACTCAGGTTTCAGTCACCGAAATGGAATGTCTGGTTGCCATTTTTGAGCAAGACAGCTCTAAAGTCTTCTTTTTCAAATGAAGACCTGAATATGACTGATTCTCAGTTAAATATCTGGCTAATTCAGATGACACCCTTGTGCTAGGTTGAGAGTTTAAGAGAAGAAAAGTCACTTGATCCAGGAGCAGTCCATATATATTGCCCCATTCCAACCTCTTTTTCCTAATGGTGACTGCTCCTGCTCAGGCTGCACTGAAATTCATTCCGATTATGCAGATACAATTTAACTGATAGAATTCTACAGGATGTGTTGGTAGTATGTGTAAATATTCCAGATCCAATGATCCCCAGGCATGTGCTTCCAGATGTAGGACATGTCAGGCACCATTCTGGGACCCAGGCATCTTCGCTTGGTCAAAAGTGGTCAATAGCCAGGTGCAAAATGTGTCTGGTGCCTGGCTAATTTTGAACACTGATTACCGTGTTTCTCATATTATAAGACATGTCTTATATTTATTTTTTCCTCAAAAAAACACACTATGGCTTATTTTCAAGGGATGTCTTATTTTTTTCCTCCTCCTTCTGCCGTGGCCGGCATTGCTGCTACGCCTATCACTATGTCTTATTTTCGGGGTATGGCTTATATTCCTTGAATGCTTAAAAATCCTGCTATGGCTTATTTTATGGGTATGTCTTAAAATATGAGAAACAGGGTAGTAATGTTCTAATGGGGAAAGCAACATTTTGCTAATGTACGTTAAATGTTTTTGTGTTTTTTTAAACAACCTCAAAAAGAAGATAAGTCAGATGGTAAACAGCTCTGTACCTAGCTATTTCTGTAGTCTTCATTAACTTATAAAAACTGAAAGAACATGCAAATCCATATGACATGGATCAGTTTCATTTTCTGTTTTTAGATGCATTATGAGATAAACAGCCCATAAAAGAATCCAAGCAACTCAAAAGATCCAGGAAGTGCAACAATCAAGTGTATAAACACAAGAGTTTCACATGAATGAGTGCTAAGCCAATGAAGACTTCAAATGGAATGAGCACCATTACTACACAACTGGTTTCTGTCATTAAATCAATCTCTCTTTACCACGAAGCAATACACTAAAGATCAGCACCTCTTTTTTAGAAACCTACCTCTAAACTTCAAGACTGCCTGCCTCACAATTTCAGTATACAGCGGTACCTCTGGTTATGAACGCTTCTGGTTATGAACACTTCAGGTAACGAGCTCCGCTAACCCGGAAGTAGCTGCTCCTGGTTGTGAACTTTACTCCAGGATGCGAACGGAAATCGCGTGCCGGAGGCGCGTGCACAGTGGGGGACCCCGTTAGCGAAAGCACGTCTCAGGATAAGAACAGTTTCAGCTTAAGAACGGACCACCGGAACAAATTAAGTTTGTAACCAGAGGTACCACTGTACAGTATTTACTGCCTGGCATCTGTCTCCAAACAGCCCTATTCCCTGGCCATGTTAGAAAAACGGTCTCTCAAATTCTGCAAGTCTCTGGATTCCAAAGCTGCTCAGCCTGGTCACATCAAGATGGTATACATGTTATGCCACTCCTGCCTTCTCCAGCTGAAAACATGGGAGCCTTGGTTCAAAAGGCAGAGGACCTATCAATAACAATTTGTCTATGACAGCAACCTGCATGCTCAGTTCAATGACTCCAAAGCAAACTCTTTAGCTACTGTACACACTCTTCTTGCTATTATTCTACCAACCCTCACAGTACTTCCAAGCCACATGACAACATAGTATAACCTAATAAACAAAATAACTAAGCTATGCCCATTGATGTGTGGTGGAAATTTCCCAAATTGGAAAGATTTTCTAAGTTTTATTTTTATGCATTTTTTCATTTCATAAATTCCTTTGTGACAATGAATCATAGAATCGTAGATTTGGAAGTGACCCCAAGGGTCATCTAGTCTAACCCCCTGCAATTTAGGAATCTCAACTGGATCATACATGACAGATGGCCATCCAACCTTTCCTTAAAAACCTCCAAGGAAGGAGAATGAGTGGATACAAACTACATGTGCAGTATTAGGCAAACTTAACCATTTCAAAGTCTTAAATCTCTAACAAGCACATCAACTCTCCACACTTGAGAGATGGACATGTGTGGACACACAACAGGAACACCCCTCCAGTGAAGTACCGGTCTACTGAAACAGATGAAAGCAGCAAAAACATTCCCGGGCTACCGGTACTTCCTGCTACGGGCTGTATAACAATATAACACTCTTTTCCACAATATGCCAGCTTTCCTCCCCATGCCAGAAAGCATTAATAATAGTAATACAGTCATACCTCGGTTTAAGTACGCTTCGGTTTGAGTACTTTCAGTTTAAGTACTCCGCGGACCCGTCTGGAACAGATTAATCCACTTTCCATTACTTTCAATGGGAAAGTTCACTTCAGGTTAAGTACGGACTTCCAGAACCAATTACACTCATACTTCGGGTTAAGTGCGCTACAGTTTGAGTACTCCGTGGACCCGTCTGGAACGGATTAACACACTTTACATTACTTTCAATGGGAAAGTTCGCTTCAGGTTAAGTACAGACTTCTAGAACCAATTGTGTACTTAAACCGAGGTACCACTGTAATAAAAATGAACATGGCCCACCACATTACCACCTGCAACCTGAAAGGAGACAGTCTCTTTTCTTCTGTTATTTACACAGACCAGGCTTCTCTGGCCTATGCTGCTGTGTTCCTCTTTGGGCAGAGGGAGGAAAACATTACTGTCCCCAACCCCCTGCAATATTATATTATTATTCAGCAAAATAACTGGCATAATTTAGACAAAATACCGTCAAGGGGGGGGGAAATATATTTGTTATATATATCTGCAAACACACACCCTTCCTTGCTTCAAGAGGCTCAAGGTCTCTCCCACATCGAGACTGCTTCCTCTTCCCAGTTCTCCCCCACCCCACTTCTCTCTCTCCCTCTGACCTTCCCCGCTTACCCTTGATGTGTACTTGGCCCCCCAGCACCAAAGCCACCCTAGCCCCAGATCCTCCCCAACGGGACACGCCATACCTCCCCGCTTCGTAGAGCTTGCACCTGCTCCCCCCGCCCCGTCCCTCGCCTCCCTGGGAGACACACCGGCCTAGCCTCTCCCGGCAAATCTCTTCCGCTTGGGAGATCTCGGGGCGGGGTCGGCGAGAGGCCCTGCCCCACAGGGGAGAAGGCTGGCGGGGGGAGGGAGGATCTCTCCTGCTTGGGGTTCCTCCGAGCTGCGCCTGACGGAGGCAACTAGGCCCCTCGCCGGTTCTATCCCGACCACGGGATTCTCCAAGGCCTCTTACGCCTCCGGGGCGGCGTAACCTCTGCGGTGCGGCTAGGCCCCGCGCAAACCTACCAGTGACCCCTGCGGACATTGCCGGCGCTAATGATAAGGGTAATAGTAATGGCTGTGGTAAACGACGACAACAACAGCGGTAAAGGCCGCCGGAGCCGCAGCAGTTAAGCCTCCTTACCTCCCCTCCCTGCCCCACCCGCCCCTCGAAGCCTTTTAGGGCTCCCGAGCGGGCTCCACCGTCGCTGCTCCCGGAAGTACCAGCCGGAAAGGAAGCACCCTCCTCCTCCTCCTCTCGCCAGCCGCCGCCGCCGCCGTTACCACACAACCAGGCGTTGTCCGGAACTAGCCGGCGACCGCGCGGGCCCATGGGACCTGTAGTCCGCTTCTCGGAAAGACTACAGCTCCCGAGAAGCATTGCGGGAAGGACGAAGCCAGGCGACGGAGGGGGCGGGAAGGGGAAAGAAAGGGAGGCATGAAAGGGGCCAGGAGGAGGGTGGGAGAGCCAGCCAATCAGGGAGCGGGACAGGGGAAGGAGGCGCGGCGTTGACCATGTATGGAAAGAGCGGGGCGGGGAAAAGGGGGAAACTATTCCAGGCGCTGAGAGACGCGAGAGAAACAACCCCGGAGGCGGTGCTCGCGTTCGCTGCTGCGTTCTCTGCTCCGGTGAAAGGAGCTGCTGCTGCGGAGTGAGCCAGGGGTGCAGCCACACCTGCAACAGCTGCGTCGCCCGCATTGCCAGACCGGCTCTCAGGTAGGCGAGCGCGCCAACAGCAGCAACAACCGGGTGCTGCAGCCAGCGCCGCTTCGCCCGCCGCTTTTGCGGCGTGGAAGAAGCAGAGCTGGGCTATCTCTCTTTCTTAAATAGAATAGTTATTTTCAGCGCTTTTGAAAGAACGGCAACAGCACAAGGGGTTGTGTTTGGTGGTGTTCTCAAAAATATTTTTTTTAAAAAAAAATGTTCCCTTGCTGCTCAAAAGAACGGCACGCTGCTCCTTTTTCTTTTATCGCGGATGCCAGATGTTTCAGCAAAACAACTTAAGCCACTTTCGATCTCTTAGGAAATGCCGCCTCGGTTTCATAGACGCTGCTTTGCGAATCCCTCCGAGGCACTGATAAAGAGCCGCGGCTGTTTTCTTCCCTCTGGTGCCTAAGAGGGTGTGTATATTCTTGTGCCCGCATATTATGCAAACTAGACGCGTTTCCTTCAGAAACAAAAGCCAAACTAAGCCCTGCGGTCTTTTCTTTCTCTTTCTTTTCCTCATCGGGATTTTGGCCAATGCCCGATTTCTCTTGAGTCCTTAGAGAAAATGCTCCTTCTACTCGAAGGGAGTCTCGTTTTCACCCATTGCCATTCTCCGCAAGCGGCGATTCACATGTGCTCTTTGCTGGGAGTCATTCAGACAATGCTGCCATGTACTGTAAGAGATGTGCAGAACTTTAAAATGTAACACTGAGAAGTAGCATTTTAGTGTTTGTGGGTGCGTCTCTGTGTGTGTGACAGACGCTATGAATGCTGCCTCTTAATATGTATCACCTTAGATTAGGTGCTCTTGATATTTGCTCTAGATGCTATCTGTGTTAATTTCACACCTATCTGCTCCTAAGGTGCTTTCTGCTGCATAGCATCAGGGTTTCTCTTAATGAACTGTTTTGAAACATGTTGGACGTTTTATATTGAATCTTTAGGTATATTTAATATCAGTCCAGTAAAAGTATCCACAGCCTGTAGGCATTGTAAATTTTCATGTCTATTGATGCAAACTGAAATCGGTGACAGTTTTGCGATTTACTTCAATGTATCATTGTTTAGTAGCTCCAGCTGCTGTTAAAAGAAGAAAATGAAAGTGAGTTCTCAAACTGTATACAGTATTAAACAATCTTACCAACAATAGAAAAGGAGGTGATGTAGTGATCGAGAGGGGGAGAATTATGCAGCTTTAACAAGCCATCTACATTTGGGTCTCCAGTACATTTAAGGTTGTAATTCTCTGTACACTTTCTTAAGAGTATGCCCCATTCAACACAGGGGGGTTTACTTCTGTGTAGAGATCTGGTTGTGTGCTGAGAAACTTGGATCTGCAGCCTAATTCTGGAAATGTTTACTCAGAAGTAGGGCCTTCATTGGGACATACTTCTGGGTAAGTGTGCAGAGATTTATTCCTACTAATCAGTGAGTCTCCTTTATATTATGCTTCCAATTCTATAATCTGCTTCTCTCTAGATGGTTGCTAATGCATGCCACTTGAAAATACGAGACCCATCTTTGATTAGAACTTTGGAAGTTTCACATTTCATGTGAAATTGCAAAACCAAAAGTTGGTGTTTAAAATTAAGCCCAGGGGAAAGAGAATCAGCAATCTTCCATACTAGTTGCATCAGATGATTGACCCTGTCAACCAGTGGTGATAATGAAGAACTACTGTGCAGAAAATCTGTGTTACCTTTGAAACTACTGCCTCTGTTCAGAGCAAGTGAGACAGCAGCATAGTGTGTCATCATTCATCAATTTCCCCCATTTGACAAAGGGTAAGAAGCAAGAACGTTATCCGAATATTATGCCCTCTTAAGAAGAAGAAAAATCTCCTTAGTGTGCTAGTCTTCACATTTTTCCCTTTCTTCCCATAGTGAATCACAGAGCGCTTCTCAGCATTGTGTTCTGTGATGCTACTTGTAGGCTAAAGGTGAAGTAATCCTATGACAGAGAAATGCAGACATGTCAAGTTTCCAGCGTTGTGTTTTTCAGAACAGTCCATGAGATTATGAGAAGAATTCAAGTGTTGAGAGGAGCAGATGTTGGCATTTTCTTAAGCTTGACAATTTATGCTTCCAAACTGGATTTGAGCCAAAATAATAATAGGAAACCGATGTCAGTCACGCCTAGGTGAAAATAAAAGATTGTCTAGGATTTTGTTATGGAAGTTTCTGGTTTTTTTTTTTAAGGTGTAATCCTAAATGTGTTTACTTAGGACGATGCCCTTATCCCAAACCATTGGTCCATCTAGCTTAGTATTTCTACACTGGAAGTAGCACTCGAAGGTTTCAGACACCTACCTGGTTGGGCCAGTGATTGAACCTGTTACCTTCAGCTTGTGGAACAGATATACCACTGAGCTACAGCCCTTCCACATAGTAAATAAGCTCAGATCAGTTCAGCGGAACTTATTCCCTTAGGATGCAGCCAATTTATATTCTGAAACCTTTCACGCAGTGGTGAGTAAAACTCTGTACATCATTAACAAATGTAATTGTTGCCGTCTGTGAAATTACTTTGGAGTAACTGATGAATTGCATCACTTTTGTTTTGCTGTACTCCTCTAGAATGCACTGCCCTTTATACTCACTCTGACATTGTATACACCTTGTCAGATGCCAAAACTCTCCTAATTATACAGGCTTCCCCAGAAAGATGCGTTGACCAGCACGCAATATCAGATTTCTTAGGGCAACTTGTTTTTCTATATTGTATTTACTGTATTTTCAGTGTTGTACACCACAGTGATAGTTGCTAATATTTAACAGTCTTCAGGATTCCCAAATACGCCCTTTGAACATAGCAGTGGGCGCAGCGGTCTAAATGCCTGGTCCTGAGCATGTATGTGCCAGTGCCACAAGGTTTTTTAGGATTAGGCCATAGCTCATATTTTGGTGCTTTGATTATGCTTTGTATTCATGTTTCCCACTCCGGCTTACAGGGGCCCATATCTTACATTCCCACAAGTTTCTGACTGCTGTTGCCTTTGGTTAATCCTGTTTTTTTCCAGTCATGCACAAATGAGCTGTAATAGGCATATGGAAGACCGGTGAACTCGGTACTGATGACACAATTAGGGATGCTGCGTTTGGTCTTGGCAGGTTTCCCACGGGCATCTGGTTGGTCGCTGGGAGAACACGATGCTGGACTTAGATGAGCCTTGTGCCAGCAGATCTTTTCTTGGGTTGCTGTCCAGCAAGGGGCGCATATGCAGCAACATACAGAACCTCCATCCAGTGCCTTTGCATTGGCCAACTTGAGGTTGCATAAGAGCAACAATAAGGAGTTCATCTTTCTGCTCAATCAGGGTATCTCTGAATGTAGCTACTTCTCTATCCAATTCATGCCTGTGATCACAGAATAATGGGAGGTCACCTAAGTCCCGCCTTTCATAGCCTCACGTCTCTGGCTGTTGTTGGACTACAGCTCCCGGAAACAACCCCCGTGTTGCAGACTTGAGTCAAAATACCAAAAAAAGAGGCAACACGTTGACCAATTCCACGGGCGAAATATATCTGTTTTTATCTTTATAAACTATAACGACATGCGAGAGAGTGATCCAAGGTAATCATACTGTTTCGGTTTGGTCTTCTTCCGTTTTTTAACTACAAAAAAATCCCCAGCCAGCATAGCCCAGTGGTCAAGAATGATGGGAGCTGTAGTCCAGCAACAACAGCAGCCCTGATGGATGGCCCTATAGCAAAGCCCATGATCTCCCAAAGTGGTCTGTTCCAACGTCCTCCTGTTAGGCCATCTACACACAGGGTGTGTTCGGACATGGAGAATATTGCATTCATTTTCCTGGTTGTAGTGCTAGCATTTCTGTTCCATTTTCTAATGTCCTTTCACACTGCAGTGTACCTGTTGGGTTATGCAGCTGCAGCTTTTGGACTCAACATATTGCCATGCTGCAGCTAAATTTTGTTTTGCAACTAAACATCAGTAGGCACTTTCTGTTGGTAAGAGCTGTTTGACAATGGAACAGATTCCCACAAGAGGTGCTGGATTCTCCTTCCTTTGAAGTTTGTAAGCAGAGGTTGGGTGGCCATCTGTCGTGAATGATTGCAGGGGGTTGGATTGGATGACCCTTGGGGTCTCTTCCAGCTCTATAATTCTCTGATTCACACCAGTAGGCATAGTGTGATACAACAATGGGTGTTATTGGACAGCATCACTCTCCCCCATGTTTTCTGCATGTGTGCTTCTGTTCCCCCGTGAAAATTTCAGGAAAGAACTGTATGCTTATGTACCACCCCCAGTTCTTTCTCTTGTTCTGGTTTAAGGGGACTGCCAACTGTTTCCCCCCTTAGAATCCAATACCAGAGAAATCAGCCCCTCATATATATATGTCCTTAGTTTCCCTGAAGTGCAGTTTACATCATGTTAACGCTCAAACATAATGCAGAAATGAACAAGTTAGGGAACCATCAGAGGAAATGGAATAAACTGCTGTGTGAATGCAGCCGAAATCTGCTTCCACTTATTAGTTCTAGTCCTGCTCTATGAGCAATGGAGAATAAGCCTTCTCCATCTCCTTCATGACAAACTGCTGTAGCTTTGAAGATAGAATAAAGTAGGTTTTTTATTATGACATGGGCTTCTATAAATTGCTACCTGATTAAATAAATCTTAGTGGGTTAATTATGTGAGTTTTGATTAATTATGAATTTTGATGACTAAATTATTGATTAAATCTGCATACTCTTACACGTGAACAAAAGGAGTAGTCCTGAAGGCAGAAAACCAAACTTATAGATGATGCACCCATGATTTGTAGAAGGCACTGTTTTACCTTTACTACACAAGGGAATGCCATTTCCATGATGGCAGCCTCCAGCTACCATTTTTGTAAATATTAGATTTTTTTTAATAAAAAAAAACCTGTCCTGCCCATAAGGCAGGGCATCTTCACCAAAAGAGTTTTAATATTGATCAGCTGAACATCGAAGTTCTACAATAAACTTCTGTTTCTGTAGGTTTCCATACTGCACAATTTCTGTGTTGGATTTAGACTTTCCCTTCCATCTGTGGAAGGATGCAAAAGCCACTGGAGAAAGGAGTGGAGGTGGTTTTTAACCTTTATTCTTTTCGCAATTCCCACATTCGTTTCCCACACTGTTCTGGAGGGTTGCTTAACCATCCAGAGCAGATTCTTAGGAGGTACAGGACTGAATCCAGTGCTGTGTGCAGGCATCCCCAACCTTTGGCCCTCCAGATGTTTTGGCCTACAACTCCCATGGTCCTTAGCTAACAGGACCAGTGGTCAGCTATGAATGGGAATTGTATCCAAAACATCTGGAGGGCCAAAGGTTGGGGATGCCTGGCTTTGTACAGGTACATGGAGTTTGGCTTAAACAATGGAGCATCACCCTCTTCTCTTTGCGAAACCACAAAATCTGCTATGGGTGGTCTCCTCCAGCGCTCTGGAGCACAGAAGGCTGCAGAGGAGAGGAGAGAAACATTTCCTTGCAGTTTGTTGCACAAGCAGAATGACAGTGTGCAATGCACCCTTCAGAAATGGACAAAAATTGCTTCTCTCTACCACCTAGTACACTTGCAGAAGTGACTTGTTCTCCTGCCAAGTCTGAATCCAACCCTCTCTCTTTGCAGTAACACACAGGTGTCCCACTGAGGCAGGATATTATGTTCCTTTTAGCTTTCATTCCTATTTACAGGAGATCCAAGGAGTCCCTAAGGCACACTGAAGCACTTGAACACACAAAAGCACACCAGAACCTCCTCCCTCCCGTCTAGTGCAGCTTCTTGAGTTGTATCGGAAGCTTTTCTAAAGGTCCCCCGAGTTTTTGAGCAGGGCTTGTTGTCTGGAGTGGAAGTCTGCAGTCAGAAGTAGGAGAGGAGTGCTTGCAAGCTTTGTTCTGCCTTCAGATGTTCCCCATGTGGTCTTTTGGATACCAGCCCCTTTATGCTTTCCTTTTAAAATTTATCCTAAAGCTCAAAATATCAATTGAGCATCACAATCCTAAGCATGTTTTCTCAGGAAGTGTGTCTCATCGACTTGCATGGCTTATTGGCTCCAGCTCGTGATATCAAGGGGAGAGCTTAACTTCAAGCTCAGATTCAGACAATGCGCTAAGTCGAACCTTGGCTTAGCTCAGCACACTGGTCAGGGTGTTTTCAGATGTAGAGAATATTGCTTAGTTTCCCTGATTATTATACTATTGCTTCTATCTATCCTGTTTACTAATCTTCCTATCACACAGCAGTACCTGTTGCTTTCTGGGACGGCGGCTTTTTGACTGATATGTTGCACTAAAAGTAATTCATACCAGTGATGGTGGTGTGACGCAACAAACACCATTGGCTGACATCTCTGTTCCCCAACCCTTCCCACATGTTTGTGCTTCTGTTTCCCCACAATTCCCCCATTAAAACAGCAGAAAAAAACTGTATACTGCCCCAGATGTTGGCACTTTACTCCAGCTATTTTCCTGTTTATGGGGGCTGCAAACAGATTTGTTCAGGAATCAAATAACACGAAAACACTTACTATATTCTATCACTTTACTCCTGCAATTGTGGGGGCTAATGGGATTGCAAACAGGTTTTTTTTATGAAAGCTATTGGCATGGGAGTGAGCTCAGGGTTTGAAATTAGTAGGGTGCCAGGCGCGTTTTTGCAACTAAGGATTCATCATTTGCAAGCACCTCCAAAAGTCTGGGTGCCATTTTTTGCACCTGGCTGTCACTCAAGAATTACTGAAATGGATGTGCTTTGAAGACTCAAAAGTATATGTTAAGGATAGACAATACGTTAAGGTGTTTAACAATAGTTTGTTGTTGTTGTTTAGTCGTTTAGTCGTGTCCGACTCTTCGTGACCCCATGGACCATAGCACGCCAGGCACTCCTGTCTTCCACTGCCTCCCACAGTTTGGTCAAACTCATGTTCGTAGCTTCAAGAACACTGTCCAACCATCTCGTCCTCTGTCCCCTTCTCCTAGTGCCCTCAATCTTTCCCAACATCAGGGTCTTTTCCAAGGATTCTTCTCTTCTCATGAGGTGGCCAAAGTATTGGAGCCTCAGCTTCACGATCTGTCCTTCCAGGGAGCACTCAGGGCTGATTTCCTTAACAATAGTTGGTAGTTTTGAAAACTGAAGTGTGGTACCTATATTTTTATTGTGAACACCAAATGAAGCGTGATAATTTCTGCTAAAAATGTGATATTAGCAATGTGTCACTTATGTGAATTGCATATTAAGTCATGCTTATCAAAATAATAAAGAAAAAGTGGTTGCCTGGTGGCGGCTAGACATTCTGTTTTGGTGCCCACAACCCATGTCCCAGAAGCCATTTGGCTCCTAGCTTTTCTATCCCAGTTTCAAACCCATTTTCTAGCTTTTCTATCCCAGTTTCCAGAAGTGGCCTATATATCGTGTGAAAGCACAAACCTTAACTGGGAAGCGACAGGCTAAGAGAATAAACCCATGTGTGAATGCAACCTTAAAGAAACAACAACAACCAAGGGGCCATAGAGCAGCTTCATGCTTATCTCTGGGCACATATTTTAGTTTGCCATGTCATGTGACCCAGACCCCACTCCTCGCCTCTTTCATCTAGCTTGCTCTGTCCATTGCCTGTTGGCTTTTATAACAGTGTGAAGAAACTGTCTTCTTTTCTTTTGTGTGAATTGGGTCCATTTGCATTACATGTCCAGCCTAGCCTCTTCCTTGGAGCCCTCCAGAACTGCGCCTATCACTATGTCTTATTTTCGGGGTATGGCTTATATTGCACAAATGCTTAGAAATCCTGCTATGGCTTATTTTATGGGTATGTCTTATTTTAGGAGAAACAGGGTGGTAGCTATGTGCATACTATGAGCTGCTACAGGTCAGACAGATGCATTGGGCAACAAGGATCAAAAATATTACGTCCTAGTGCCTACCACTGTAGAGCAAAAGAACAAGGGTGGGTGCAGTCCCATGCACATCTGCTTGGAAACCCATGTGTTGAATTCAGGCTTATTTCTGGGCAAAGGGTTGCACAATCAATGTGTATAATCAGCCAATGTTCCCAAGCAAAGTGTTGATTATCTTTCCCAGGGGGAAGTGGCAGAATTATTAAGCCTGGTGGCATACACTGTAAGACGAAATTCAATTATTCTTCTCTTCCTCTCTTAACAGGCAAAGGAAAGAGAAAATAACTTGGTCTGCCTCAAGGCTTAAGTGCAGCGTAGCAATCCCTCCCATAGGCATGTTTATTGTTTCTCCCGGTTCCTCAGTGTGGGCCAAGCAAGATCTTGTCCCCTCTAACCAGCAGGGTGCAAACAAATGCTCTCCACGGAGTGAAAACCAAGCGACATCATAAAAGTGTTAAGTAATTGCGAGAAAAGGACATGCAAATAAGGAAAGCACTATTTTATTTTATTTTATTTTATTTTATTAAGCACTTATTGTGTCCCAAGTAATCTGTTACCAGGGGAAGACATCAAAAGGTAACTCCACCCACAGGGCTTTTTCAGGTCAGGTGCTGCATGCAACCAGGGAGGCTGCAGTGTGCTGGGCAAATGTTTGATGGAACACACACACACACACACACACACACACACACACTACACTTGGTCACCTTACAGTAATAATACATGCTCAGAATAATACATGCTCACTGACCAAAATGCTAAAGAATTTTGGAGTGCCCCTTCCAAAAACATTTATTTATTTAACTCATTTTTGAATTGCTTCCTCTGAGTTATCTTGAATCAATTTACTACTCAATAAAAGCCTATATAAAATCAGTTTAAAGCAATTGCATATATGAAAACATTTAAAAAAAAACAAAAACAAATTACCTGTAAAACAAGAAACAACAACTGCATGTATAAAATCCATTTCAAATCTAATACAGAGGCCAACTGGGATAACAATCTCCATTTAGGCTTGTTGAGAGGAGATGAATACTGTAGAACCTTTGATAAACTGGAGGAGAGATTTCGGCACAGCACTTGTTATTAGTTAGATGCTTGTTTCGAACCCCCGACAGACCAGTATTTGCTTTTTTAAAAAACTCTGAACACAACTCAGAGCACTCTCTAGTTCTGCTTGACATAAATTCAAAGAAGTCACAGCTCTTACATAAGGAAGGCTAATGCCCAGGGTGTGTTGAAGTATAAACACAGCCTAGTAACCAGTAGATCCCTGCCCAGAATCTTTAAATCAAAGTAATACTTAATCAAGATGAAATTTCCAAAAACTGGAAGTGTCCAAATCTGAGTCTAGGTCCCCTTGCAGATCTTGCGAGGATTTTTTAAAAAATGCTGAAGCTTAGGGGAGTTTCTGGGAAACTCCATCTGAAACACTGCATCTCAGGAGTATAATTGGTGGGTGGGGATATATAAGGGCATATAATAGCAACCACATGCATTAATAGTAATTTCAAAACTGTTGTGAATTGATGCTGAGTTTTGAAGTTCCACAGAAAGGCCACCTTGTACGAAGTCATTATAGTATTTTCTTTGTCATACAAAGGAAATAGGGTGTGTGTGTTTATGTGTGTGCGTGCATCTCTCCCTCAGCCCTGCCAAAGTCGTCTTGTTTTTTTAATGCTCCTCCTTACTAATGAGAATATTTGGCAATGCCCAGTTGTGCATGCTGTGTAAAAGATAAGGCAGATGTTCTTTTTGGAGTGGGGCTTAATGTTTCATAAGTTCAGGAAAGCCTAGAATCAGGATTTTAAAGAGCAAATTGATTTGCGTGATTTGATGAGTGTATTGGCAGCCGTTATGTCCCCCTCCTTTTAATAGCTTTGTTTGTTACTTTCCATTAGTTTGAACGAAACAAGGATGGCAGATTCTGTTCTGCTCGCTCTGATGAGTCAACTAATTTTAATAAATCAAAGCTATACATGTGGCAGAAATGAATTGATTCTCCTAGCTAACAAATGGACAGAGATTAGCAAATTCACTCTTCTTTTTCATAACAAGGGCCTTATATTGTTAACCTGCTGGTATATTGCATGCCTCCAAAGGGGTATATTTGTGTCATAGCAATGATTGGGGCTTAGTTCAAACATAAAAGGGAAACTGTTTTACATAAGAGAGCTGAGGGGGCGTTTGGCTTGTATGCCACCACCCCCTTCTTTTCTGTGCCCAGAAGAAGTAGCTGATCTTCAAACTACAGCTTGCTGTGATGTCCAGACTCACAACTGTGGTTTGCTTTAACCACAACTATTGAGGATAAACCAGGGGAGCAAACCATGGTTTCAGATCATGATTTGTTCTTGCTATCCCTATTTTTAGCACACTGCAGTTCCCCAAGTTTGGACATCACAGCGAACTACTGTTAGCTAACTTAAAATCTAAATAGGAAAGTTTAAAAATCTTCCTTGTGGGCATAAAGTTGGAAGAGCAGGGCAGCAGGTAAGCCCAGGTTCTGCCACAACCTGTTCACAACCTAAGCTGCGGTTTCCAATTGCATCTGAACCAAACTCCCACATGGTTGGGTGGGGTTTGAAGTCAGTCACCCCTAATTCTGACTCAAGGCAAGTGCGTTGGGTAATTTCCAAAGTACCTGTTCCACTAGCGTAAAATACTCCCACTTGTGGAATGGAACCATCACCTCCTCTCCCCTACAGCCCCCATAAACCTTCAAAATTACATCTGGAGGGTTCGGGAATTCTCTAGAGCTGGTTTTTTGTTTTGTTTTTTGGCACAAGCAAAGTTTCCCTTACAGAGCATTGGGCACAGCTGTAACACCTCAAGTTGTATCTCTTCCATAGTCCTTGTTCGTCAACTGACTTGGAGGAAGTATGGAAACTCAAATCTAGGTTTTGGAAGGGAAGTGTCCGGAAGATAATTTCAGTTAGATTTAATAACATGAAACGCCATAAGTAGGTTGGCTTTGCAGTCACTAGAGGAGTACATTAATCTTAACATTTTCCTGCCTCGTGTGAAAATGTGTAATGGAACTGCTTCCTCTTTAGATTTGTGAGATGGCAAATTTTAATCCTTAAATTCTCCTCAGGTAACTGATGAAATATAGGACATAAACTCGGCAATAAATCTGAGTAATAAGATACACTATACAACTTGTATACCTGTGGCTGTCTCATTCCAGCATTGCTTTAATCAATATTTCTACACTGCTCGGGTTTTATAGGAGAACTTTCCGTTCTGCCTCAGCTGCCTGAAACCCCAATCCTGAACATTTCCAAGAGCATGGCGGCGCCCCTGTCCTGCCATAAAAACATATTGGTTTCCAGATACATCGATGCAGTGGGCATTAGAGTGAAACTGCACATCATGCACAAGCCAGGACTCTACACAACACACCCCTTTTCTTGCAGGAATGTGTCCTTGGACTTTGATTATGCCCCTTCCTTGATTGGATGAAGGATAGAAAGGAATGTGTGTAGAAATTTAAAAGGGTAAAGGTAAAGGGGCCCCTGACCATCAGGTCCAGTCGTGTCCGACTCTGGGGTTGCGGCGCTCATCTCGCTCTATAGGCCGAGGGAGCCGGCGTTTTTCCACAGACAGCTTCTGGGTCATGTGGCCAGCATGACAAAGCTGCTTTTGGCGAACCAGAGCAGCGCACGGAAACGCTCTTTACCTTCCCGCCAGAGCGGTCCCTATTTATCTACTTGCACTTTGATGTGCTTTCGAACTGCTAGGTGGGCAGGAGCTGGGACCAAGCAACAGGAGCTCACCCCATTGCAGGGATTCGAACTGCTGACCTTCTGATCAGCAAGCCCTAGACTCTGTGGTTTAACCCACAGCACCACCTGTGTAGAAATTAGGCTATGGTAAAATATACATTTAATGCCCTGCCCACTTTCCCCTTCTTGCTCCACCCACCAATGGTGTGCGGCCCTCGGAAGGGAACCTGGCCCTCTGGCTGAAAAAGGGTCCTTCACTCCTCCTTTAAAAAAGGGTGGTACTGTATATAAAGGAAGCAAACAAATACTATATTAAGATGAGATAAACTCTGCACCCTCCCTCTGGCATAAGGCAAGACTTCTGATGTCTGCTTTTGCAGCCCTGAAATAGATCTCTGGTGGCGCATCAAGGGAAGGGTACTTGGGCATGATAAAAAGCCTCCCAGCTCTCTGTTCTGTTTCATGAGCACAGCTTTCTGCCCACTGAGGTTGCAGAGCCTTAATGTCCTTGATCTCACGTCGCATTCAGAAGTAGTTTGATGGGAGCGACTAGGCACGCGTGACCGAAATCTCTTTGTAGATCATTCCTCTTGGATGTTTTCCCCCCCTCAAGACTGGTATGAACGCTGTGGGCATATTTATGAATCATGCATTCTGAGAGGTGGTGGTTGTTTGTTTAGTCCATAATTCGAAGGCACAATTGACTCGCAGTTCACCACGGGGTCCTTAATAACTGGCAGGTGTCTGCGTGGAACCAATTTCTGCCCATATGAATTATCAGTGGGAATCACAGCTAGTTTGAATTCACTCCCACACCCATGTGATTGAACTTTTTTTTCTAGAGAATGGGTGGGTCCAGCTTCCAAGCATCTCTGCTTGGCCCCCACGCCATGCCACCTCCTTGGGTCTCTCTCTCTCTCTCTCTCTCTCACTCTCACACACACACACGCACACACACACACACTTCCCAGGTCACAACCTTCACTGACCTTCATCTGCATTCTCAGGTGCATTTGCATGGCTGAAAAATATCATTGAATTGTGATAATTCTTCTTGTTTACTTGGATGAAACTGTAGAGGTATATTTATGTGTGTGTGGTTTTTTTGACTTTGCAATGTTGCTTATTATGCAGATGTGAGCCACATCCATTGCTCCACCCACTTTTTTACTCCAGCCCCACCTGCCACTGGCATATGTCTCCCTCTGGCTGAACAAGTTTTCCCCACCCCTGAACTAGAGGAACCTTCCTCAAGCTTAGGTCCCCAGATGTTGTTGTGGGACTTCAGGTGCCATCACCTCTGACCACTGGGGATGACGGAGGTTCATGTCCAACAAGATATGGGGGTGTCCAAGGATGGGGAAGACTTATCTAGAGAATGTTCGCTCTGGGATTCCTTCCCATTTCACTGCAACTTCTTTGTTCTTCTCTGCTGCTGCGTATTGAAGAAACAATGAGGCCATACTGCAAGAGTGTTGGAAAGGAACTCTCTGCAAACGGGACTTCATTTCTGGTTCCCCATGTGAAGAGTCACTTAGGTGGGTTCCCAGAAAGTCATTCAGGGCTTCCCAAACTTGGGTCTCCAGCTCTTTTTGCACTACAACTCCCATCTTCCTGTAGTTAGTAGGAGCAGTGGTCAGGAATGATGGGAACTGTAGTCCCAAAACAACTGGAGACCCAAGTTTGGGAAACCCTGATCTAGATTTTTAGGATGTGGTGGCCTCCAGTGAAAACTCATTGCCATCCTAATTTTTGCTGAGTTTGAAAGCTCCTTTTCCATCTGGATTGGGAAGGTTTGGAACATAAAGCTACACACACTCACTGTTATAAACAAGTGCTCTGGATTTGCAGTTCATCAGTTAGTGGAAGGAAGCGAGTGAATTCCTGCATAATCTTCCATAGGCAGCTCAAGAGGACAAGTTTATTTAGGCTTCAATAATGATTAACACAACTCCTTTGGATCACGAGAGTGATGCCCAACCAGTAGTCTGTCTAAGAAAAAATACTGGAACCTGGCTGTCAGCCACTGAACTAGTTCTGCATTGATTTACAATTATAGTTTAATTCTTCTTTTGACCGTTGATTCCTACATGAGATTCGGATGCGTATGTCCTCTGTGGATTGCACTTTTTTGTGTGTTCTTCCCACAACCATCAAATACCACTTTGGGCACATATATTTAAAATGATAGGCAAATGTCGCCTTCTGGCAATCTCCTTTTCCATATTGGACGAACTGACGCTGCTTGTTCTCTCCTCAGTGATTCAACACTACAGCTAATATGAATTAATACTTAATTTAATTGACTCTGTAAATCTGCTTTTCTGGAATACTTTCCCCCTGCTCATATTAAAGCAAGATTTAGAGCAATTATCTGCTGTGTATCTCACACATTAAATTAGGATGTGTACAGGCATTTTATTTTATTTTTTTGGTGGGGAGTCAGTGTGGTTTTTCACATCCTGGCCTGACCCTGACACCATAGCCTATGTGACGCATACATGTAATTTCTCCCTGCTGTGAAATCCATTTCCTCCTGCTTCTTCCATTCACACTGGTGGGTTGAACCGCACTGGAATGTTGTACTTCCCTCTGTGCCTCCAGAAAATGGAATGGGTTAAGTTTTTTTTAAAAAAAAAAAACACACACACCTGTTTTAGAGATGTGTCTTGACATTCTAGTATATCAGTGTGGTTAACCAGTGAGCAGGCTCTGTATGTGTATACAGTCAATCAGGATCACATGCGCATTTAATTTGTGCAAATTCAATGTTGCATGTTTGGCTGCAGCTCCATCCCAGATCCATTCAAGCCTTTTTCTTCTGCCTGTGTCTCTTTCTGTCTGCATCCCTCCTCCCTTCTGTCCTCTAGACAGCTTGTAGGTGGAAGAGTGAGCAAAGACAGTAGAGACACAGGGAGAGCCTCCCCACAGGGCTCTTCCCCCCCCCCCCTTTGCCAACCAGAAGCCAGGTGAAAACAGGTAGTTTTGTCTATAGACAATTTTAGCATAAAGGCACTGTCTCTGGAACGTAACCCTAGCGTGTGATGTGTGGCTAGATTGTATAATAAATTCTACCCCAGATTTCAGATTGTCTCGTGTATATATTCATCACATTAGAATGCTCCCTGCACGAATTAACCATCTTTGTCTCTCAGCATGACATGGACTGAATCAATGAGGTGTTGATATTCTCCTCCTCCCTGCAAAATAAAAAAAAGTCCCCAAACCCATTAGCTTCACAAAACGCTGCTGTGATTTTTGCTGCCATTATGTTGTGGGAAAAGCCAAACTCTGCACATACTAGTTTATTTCTCTGTTGGATTTGGCTACATCTGTACAATGTCAAGCGTTTGGTTGCCAGATAGAAGAGGAGAGAGAATGGTCAATGAAAGAAATGGCTTGGCAAAGAAACACCTCCAGCAAAAAGGTTAAGTACCTTCCAGGTAATCCGGCAGACAAGATAATAATTAATGCCCAGACGCCTGTCTTTGTCTCCTTTGGGTTCTTTTCCACCGAGCCTTTCAGCCACATTGAAATTGATTGAAACCTTGTGGGCTCCTGGGATGAGAAGTGTGCTTATTTTATTCTGTTCATTTTAAGGCCTTTTTTAAAAAAAAAAAAGTATTTCAAGACAGCTAAAGAAGGAACAAAAGAGCCAAGGAAAAACAACAAAGGGAGCACAAAAATAATAAAATTCACAGACAGGGAGACATTCAAACAAAACACAAAGGGCAAGCACCATAAAAAGACAAGTCAGATTCTTTTTTTAAAAAAATGGATGGGCTCTGTCTAACCCCTGAAAGATAGTATGGAATGTATTTAGGGAAGGAGTTCCATCATTTGCCTGATACCATCCAGGAGGCCCACCTTCCAGTAGAGGAGCTGATTCAAAATTGGAAGGGGTCCTGGGCAAAGCTGCCTTTAGGTAGGCTCCTGCCATCACTAGTATCAATCATGTGATTGACATGTTGGTGGCCCTGCCCACTGAAGTAGCCGAGTCTCCATAAGCTACACACAACATTATGGGCCTCTATTTTCAAGTGGGCATGATCTGACTCAAACCATGCTTGCCAACGACTGTCTTCCCTCTGCCTGTCTGCAAGAAGAGGGAAATGTCCATTTGCAGGTGGAATTTGAATTCAGAGCACATGTCTACGAACGGACTTCAAAGGGGCTCCCTCTCAGCAGCCACCACTTCTCTTGGCACTGAGGGTGAGATGGGCTGTCGGCCCCAAACAGCTTCAAAGGAGCTCATTCTCAACTGATATTATGTCGTTGGGTGATAGGTGGGCAACCGAATCTACCTGTCCATCTTGGCCAGCCCAGGAAAGGGGGGATATTAGGGGTTCCTTTGTTCAACATGTGACATGTTGAATGAATTCAGGTTGCATGCAGCAGCCTGAATGAAACCTGATAAAAGGATGTTCCAGAAAGAGAAGACAGGTTGAGAGTATTGAGAAGGGATCAACATTAGGAATTCCATAAGCTACACATTGGGAAGTCCTGTTGATTTCAGCAACTAACTACACCCACAGCTAGAATGCAGCTTTGGTAAGCAACACGACATACTAGCAAATGGTAAATGTAAAAGTAAATGCAAGGCAGGAATACGAGGAGCAAGTTCATTGATCAAGGTTTCAATTTGGAAGCCCTGAACTCTATATATCTTGCAGCAGATGATATATACCTTTTCCTGGGATGAGCTTGTGTGGCAGCGTACGCAGTGTGCCAAAGCTCTGATCCAAATGCCACCTGTTAACATAGGTCATAAAGATGATGGAATTCAAAATGAGAAAAATAGAGCTGCAAAGCTGCAAAGGAAATATATTTGACAGGGGTCCATTAGTCATACAGTAGCCTTGTGAGTATAGTCTGATCTGTGGCACATAGAATTCTCCAAGTGCAGATTTCGATTTTTCCAAATGTATTCACATTCGTAGTGAATACCTCTTCCTCCATGAAACATAGACTGGAGCAAACTCCTTCATTTCGGAAAGAATACCCACATGAATTATGACCTATTGATACTAATTGTGTTTACTCAAAAGTAAGTCCCACTTAAACACCAGTCTGAACTATGTTTGCACATAAGTAATTCTGGTGTTAATGGGAGATGCTTCCAGAGAAGTATTCTCAACACTACTACATCTTAGCATGTTTTAAGACTATGGTCCCGGCAGATAGAGTGTTGGAACTAGAGACCAATTTAGTAATGTACTCACTGGGGGTCTTCTGTCCCTCTGTGAAAGGGGAATAGCTGTTTTGGGAATAGAATAGCAAGGAAACAATTTTTCACACTAAAGAATACATATAAAGCTACTCGTTGTAAAGGAAACAGTTTCATTTATTTTTTGCTTAGAAAGCATACAAGAAACTGAAATGCGTTGTCACTCATGCAAAAATTCATTATGTTGAGTATGGTTAGAGCAAATCTAAGAGAATTAGCTTCCCCCCGTACTCTGGAAGTAGGCAATTGCAGCCTTGCAATGTAGCAGAAATGATATGAGACAGACGGAATTGGATAAAATTTGAATTGCTTCATCAAGCTTTGATAGAACAGAGCTGAAGTCAATTTGCCGAGTAAAACGTATTTCTTAAAAGAGTAATCGGAGACTCGTATTGCAGGGTTGCTTGAGGGTCCAGTGCTCTCTCTTATGAGAGTTTTTAATCTATAGAATATTGCAGAGACCACAGAAGAGAAGGGCTAGAAAAGATAAAGAGGAGGGCAACAGAAATGATCAAGAGTTAGGAACCTCTTTCCTCTGAGAAAAGGGTACAACATAGAAGGCTTTGCACTTGAATAAAAAAGATGATGAATAGCATAAGTTTATGAAAACTTAGCAGTGTGCGTAGCAGTCTTCGTCAGTCTGCCATTAGCCTATAACTTGGGACACACAATGAAATCGGCTAGAGGCAGGGTCAGTACAGACAAAAGAAGGTGAGTCTTATTAAAAGTGGTGCCTTCAGATGTCTTCTAAAAATCTGGTAGCTGTTTTTCTCTTTGACATCTGGTGGGAGGGCGTTCCACAGGGCAGGCACCACTACCGAGAAGGCCCTCTGCCTGGTTCCCTGCAACTTGGCTTCTCGCAAAGAGGGAACCGCCAGAAGACCCTCGGCACTGGACCTCAGTGTCCAGGCAGAACGATGGGGGTGGGGACACTCCTTCAGGTATACTGGACGGAGGCCATTTAGGGCTTTAAAGGTCAGCACCAACACTTTGAATTGTGCTCGGAAACGTACTGGGAGCCAATGTAGATCTTTTAAGACCGGTGTTATGTGGTCTCGGCGACTGCTCCCAGTCACCAGTCTAGCTGCTGCATTCTGGATTAGTTGCAGTTTCCGGGTCACCTTCAAAGGTAGCCCCACGTAGAGCGCATTGCAGTAGTCCAAGCGGGAGACAACTAGAGCATGCACCACTCTGGCAAGACAGTCTACAAGCAGGTAGGGTCTCAGCCTGTGTACCAGATGGAGCTGATAGACAGCTGCCCTGGACACAGAATTGACCTGCACCTCCATGGACAGCTGTGAGTCATAGAATCATAGTTGGAAGAGACCACAAGAGTCCAAAATGCCTAAAAAGAACAACTTGCTGTATAAGCACTTTGTGATGAAATTTCACTAGATCTGCTGCCAGGGTTAGCCAAAGGCAATTTGAAGTTTGCTTAAAGTAAGAATTTATTAACCCTATCTTAGGAAGACAAAATCTAGAGGTATGCTATGTATCGATAATGATCTGAGACTATTCCTGGCAATCGTCAATTCATTGACCTACTCATTGGCAAAATGCAAGCTTAGCCATCCCCCTGAAACTTGCCCAAATGGACTTTACTGTGAATGAAACTACTGGATATTACAAGTATGATTATTTTTAACACTACAGTACTTGTGTAACCGTATGTTTTTAGAATGCATTTTTATAGCTTTTGAAGCAATATCCTGCAGTCAGATGGTTGGCATTCTTACATTCCCATAAACAAAACTCTGAATAACTGTGTAAGGACTATAAATATTTCAACAAATTTCACATTAATAAGGGTGTTGCATGATTTTTCACTTGGATGCCTTGAGTTATAAAATAGGCAGTCAAAATGCATGAAACTGATGGCAGCCAAATAAACTAAGGTCCAAAATTAATGTGACAATAAAAGGATGCATCATCATACCAAGCACATTTGCATCATAGGAGCAATATACCAAAAGGTTGGGAACAATTTGGTTTAAACCAATAATATTTATTGGTCAACTTTCTTCCGAAAAAATTATATTCCCCAAAGGTCTATTGCTCACTAAACAGAACTTCCATATTCAGTAATGAATGGCTGGTGTTAGAAACATAACACTAACCTTAGATGGGCCTGTGATCTGACCTAACTAGCCAATTAACATTATTTTTCAGATTTAAAGGTGGTGTGTGTGTGTGTGTTGACAATCCTAAATCTTTCTGTTTTTGAAATTTTACTAGGTGGAAAACATTTTATTTACGTTTCTGATGACTGTCTCCAAACCTCCACAAAGCATAATTAATTGAGACATGCTATACTTTCCCCCTTTTAGAGTCAAAGTAGAATGTTCAGTTGGCCGACTTGCATAAATAATCCATCACTGTGAATCATTAACTTACAAGACAGGCTGCCGTAATTGATGTCTTTATGCAAGCTATAGAAGCATTGGGGGAAATAATTTATTTCCCCTGCTGGCAATTTTTTAAATCCATTTGTTTATTTTAGCATGCTTTGTGCACTAAAAAGCATTGTGCAAGTCAGACTTGCTTGAGGTTAAATGCTTCCATGAGATGCATTTTCTTAAAGTTTTCATAGGAAGCGTACCTTGAAATAACTGCTTAGTACAGGAGAAAGATGTGTATTGTTCTCTAATGCTGCATTTTGTGGGATATTTTAATGCATATGTTTCTTCTGTTGTTTCTGTAAGCCCCCAAGGAGGGTTCCTTGGGTGGAGGAAGTGGGATACGTACTTGTGTGTGTGTGTGTGTGTGTGTGTGTGTAATGTTTGATATTGTTATATACTAATAGCAAATTATGTAGCAAAACTGGGAATAATTGCACACAGTGGTTGCAGAAGATGGGTGAAGGGGAAAACAAAGCACATCCACATCTCAAATTATATAAAGCACTATAGACATAAGGGCAAACATGAAATAAAATGGAGCAAATATAAATTACAAAGAACAAATTATCCTGGAAGATGCTTCAGAGGAGCTGTTGTGGACTGTCAATATTAAGGTCATTATTAAACTTTAATACAGTATATCTCTTTCCTGTTCATAAAACTCACAGGTGAGGAAATGCATCAGTAGAGACTGGGGTATGTTCCTCTATGCTTGTAAAGACAATGAAATCATGCCATACTGCCAAAAATGAATCATTTCTACACCGGCCCTGCTTCATGGCCAATTTCTCAAGTAGTGCTACCTGCCAAATCTTTTGGCACTCAGGCATCTACAGATACGCATGGAAGTCACTCCAGACCTGGGCCACCAAGACTCTGGCTTCTGATAATAGATCACTTATCAACTCCCAACTTCTCAGATCTCTATACTGCCCTAAAAATAAATTTCAGGTAGCCAACTGTGAAGAGGATTATATAGCCTGACCAGTAAATGAACCAGTAAATGTCTAGTGTCAATTGTTATACTTTGCAAGATTGCAAAGTGTTATACTCAGTCTTTAGTAATCCTTCCAGCAGGTAGGCCATTAGAGGAAAGGCTTCTCTAAGCTCTCATTTGTTCTGGGCTGCCGGCTCTACATGTTATCTGTGTTTGGTTCAGTTTGGCGGTTCTTCATGCCATCATAGGTACATCTGTGGGAAAGTAGGCCAGCAACCTGGAGAAAAGGCAAGTGTATGAATTGGTCTTGAGCCATGCAGAATTATTGTTGTATGCTTGTGTCGGTGGAAATATGCCAAATTTTCATAAGAACGGCTTAGGAAAGTATTCAAGTTAATGTAAATTTTTGTAAGTTAAGTTAGGTTTTTAGGCAGAAAGCTGCCTACTCTCCTCTCCTTACTCTGAGCTACTCAGTGGCAGGGAGTGCTCGGGGGGGGGGGGTGAGGAGGGGATATAATGGAACCTTGGAAATGCTGTGCCCTACAGGTTCCTCTTGTGGCAGGAGGGGGCCTGTGGGAGGGCAGCATGGAAAAGGAGGAGGATTGAGTTAATAGTATAAGAAAAGGATTTTAAACTGAAATAGAAAACCCGCCATAAGCTTTTAGATTTTGTCTAGGGAAAACCAGGAGGAAGACTATCGAGGAAGTCACAATTTTAAGGTTAAGATAATAAGAATTGGGGAGTCAAAACTCTCCCCTACTATTGTTATGTGTATGTTTGTTTAAGTATGTTTATGAAAGAGCTGGGGAAAACCAATCCTCAGAGCTCCTCCATTCCTGTCCCTTCAGTGGCAGGGGGGGGGAAAGGGGGGAGGAGGGAGGGGGGAGGTCAAACCCAGCTCACAATGGACCCCCTTGGATTCTCAAAGCGCACTGGTTTCACTGGTGGCAGAGGTGGACCAGTGGGTGGAGGGAAGACGAAGGGACAGTGTTGTATTGTATGTCTGTGTAGTTGTGTAGTTTGTTTAGTTTTGTTTGAAAATTAATAAAATTATTATAAAAAAAAGGAAATATGCCAAATTTTAGTTCTCATTTCAAAATGAATTCTGCCTCATTCATCATAATAAGACTCTACTAAACCTCCTTTTTAAAGAAAAGAAAAGAAAAAACTGCATAGTGACATTGACTCGGCGGAATTAAGCTTCCAAAGCCAGAGATATTTATTCCGGCACATATAATGCTTCTGAAAACGAATAGCTGCTGCTTGTTCCTTTTAGGAGGTGAAAGTAGTTGCACAGACTTCGGAATTATTTTTAGACTGGGGCCTGTTGTGGGAGAAAGCAAAATTAAATCTGTAAATCAATGGAAATTGTCAAGATTCAACTTGGAGCTTGAAGTTTACCTCTGTGGTGTGTGTGTGTGTTTTTAACAGGAGTTAAATAAAATGTGCTAAATATCTGGTGATCTAAAATGTGCTATTGGGTACATCAAAGGAACCTTGGCTTTTGAGTTTGTTTGCAAATATTACATCCCCAGCCCTACCTGGAGATGCCCTGGATTCTCCAAGGGAGCCTTCATAGAATTGAAAGGGACCCTGAGGATCCTCTAGTCCAACCCCCTGAAATGCAGGAATATGCAGTTGTCTCATACGGGGATCGAACCTGCAACCTTGGCATTATCTGCACTATGTTCTAACCCAACTGACCTTCTGCATGCATGGCACATGCTCTGCCACTGAGCGATGGCCCTTTGCCCTGGATGCCTCTGTTGAGTCTAAATCTACATTAGTGCTTTTGGGCTCAGCTGCTACTGCTCTATAAAACCCCCAAATCTACTTACCTGGCATAGTCAGCACGTTGCAAAGATGGCGTTGGCAGGTGTGTGGGAGTTCAAGGAAGCGCTTGTGTTGCTGCAGCATGGCCCACTGAGCCAAGGCTCAAAGGAAACTTGCAAGCCTTTAATCCTCTTGTCTGATTTAGCCTGGCGATGTGATCTTGGAAGCCTCTTAATACCCCCTTTCCCTCAATAATCCTAAATATCCAAATAGCATAGAATGCTAGACATCTGCAATAGAGAGCTCTTATAATGACTGACAAGGAGACTAATCTGCATTGTTGAGAGGATATCATCCATCATGTTGATGAATGGTTGCTGACATTTTTCAGGATGCCATTCTTGCCGCCAAATAAATAGATCATAAATGCCTTTGCAGCCTGAAATATTTATTGATGCCTGCTCACTTGCGTGCCAAGCTAAAAAAGCAGACTGGGAGGGGAAGTGAAGCCTTTTCTTTCTCATGCCAGGAAAACCTGTTCCTCTTAAAAACTGCTATTTGAAGACAGTTGGATGGCTCAGTTGATAGATTGTGGTGCTGATAGCGCCAAGGTTGCAGGTTCGATCCCTGTATAGGACAGTTGCATATTCTTGCATTGCAGGGGGTTAGACTAGATGGTCCTCCGGGTCCCTTCCAACTCAACAGTTCTATGAACTTGAACATTTTGTTTGCGTCGGCTGCTTTATTTTCACAATGGTTTCAGCAGTAAGCCCATTGCTCCTTAGCTTGGTAGAGAAAGGATTCGGGTCTGACAACAATTTGCATAGGTTGAGTGCCCATGTTACAAGCCACTTAGAATCATAGAACTGTAGATTTGGAAGTGACCCTGAATGTCATCTAGTCCAACCCCCTGCATTGCAGGAATCTTTTGCTACAACCCTGAAATATGAGTCTCGTACTCTAAAGGTAATAAAAAAGGTAGCACTTCAATTGAGGCTCGATGAGAGGCACAGGGCATGCGTTCATTGGAAAAACTTAGGACTGAAGTAGCCGACTTGTGGCCTTAAGGAAGCGGTGGGCAACTTCCAGGGCCTTCATGTCAATGGTGGGCAGGGCTAGAGGCAAAAGTGGGTGGAGCAATGGGTGTGATTCTAATCTTGCTAAGGAGGCTACATTCCAACCATGCACATCTGTTTTGGATTTGGACACCTCTGATGCTCCCATGGCATAGCTCCGTTGAGACATTTTGCATGCAGCTTCAAGTCACAGGAACCACCAACATGCTTGTGGGAAGTTGCATTAGGTGTTGGAGCATTTCAGGTGCTGCCAAGACCATTTGTGCTTGCTTGGTGTTTTGATGGACTTTTCAGAGCAGAACCAAGTCACCCAGCTCATCTCTAGTTGTTACCTGCCCTGTAATATTGTGGAACCCCCACCTGTACCAGGAAATCCTAATTATCTTGCTCTGAATCGCATCAAAAAGCAACTGTCCATTGTCAAGCTTACGACCTAAAAAAAGGTGGTGATAGTTAACCAGAGAGCAACAGCTTGCTGTGATGCAGTTACCTGTGTTCCACTCTCAATAGCATCCCCAGTCATTGCGAGCATCCTATATTATTAAAGTGGATCTTAGTTACCTCTTTTCTTTTTGCAGTGCTTCATTTCTCAACGACACTTGAGATTGTGGGAAACAATTGCATGAGGGATTCTCTGATGTGTACCGTGTTTCCCCTTTTTTAAGACACCGTCTTATAACTTTTTTTCCTCAAAAAAACACACGGTGTCTTATTTTCAGGGGATGTCTTAAGGCTTGGTGTTCTAGTAGTGCAATCACACATGACACTTTCTGGCACATCCAGTTTGTGATCCACTATAAATATGACTCCATCATCACCATCATCAGTTATGCATGGACAGAAGTATGTATGGCATCAGGTGCATAATTTAGCTTTTTTCTAAAACGTGTGTCTAGTTCTCATAGAGAATATCCAAAAATACCCATCCAGACCATAAGAAGCTGCCTTAGACCTAGTCAGACGATTGTCAATCTAGCTCAGTGTTGTTTACACTGATTGGCAGTGGCTCTTCTGCAGGATTTCAGGTGGGAAGTCTCTCCCAGTCCTACCTGGAGATTCTGGGGATTGTACCTGGGACCTTCTGCATGCAAAGCAGATGCTTTGCAACTGAGCCACAGCCTGGAGATGTGATGCACACAGAGAACTCGAATAAGAATAGGATGCTCCACTAATTTCAGTAGAGAGAAAAGATCAATGCGCTCAAGAGAACATGCTAACCCATGGGAGAGCCTGCACCCACAATAAATTTCTGCATTGGAGCACTTATCTCCAGAAGGCTACACTTCTCAGGGCAGTAAGGTTGGGTGGCTCTTCCTAGCCTCCTGGTCCACCTTTGTGCCCTTCATCTTTGTTCTCCTATTACCACCCATGCATGCATTTCATCCAGCCATTCCACCACCCTCTGCCAAAAGAACTGTAAATTCTCCTAATACTCAAATATTTGGTTAAGAAGAAAATATGCCAATTGAGCAAGTTATGTTAATTAAAGGTATTTGCATACACATGATTGCATACATATTACTGCTTTGCATAATTAATATTAAGCATAGCATTCTAGGACTGGAAAAGGCAAGAAATCCACCCATTTTCTACCATTAACAGAGGATCTTCGACACTTGATTTTTCTCTTCCCCACTTCGCTTGGAGAGGCGAGAGCCCGAGCGGGAGGCGCGCGCTCTGCAAAGCTCCGCACTCACCCCATCCGCCCGACGGGAAAGCGAAGTGGGGAAGAGAAAAAGAGAAAAACCGAAGCGGCTCTTTTTCTCTTCCCCACTTTGCTTGGAGAGGCGAGCGCCCGAGCGGGAGACGCACGCTCTGCAAAGCTCTGCACTCGCTTCATCTGCCTGACGGGGGGGGGAGTGGGGAAGAGAAAAAGAGCCGCTTCGGTTTTTTCTCTTCCCCACTTCGCTTTCCCGTCGGGCGGATGGGGTGAGTGCGGAGCTTTGCAGAGCGCGCGTCTCCCGCTCGGGCGCTCGCCTCTCCATGTGGCCGCACAGCTCTTTTGCTGCTGCCGCGTGGAAGCGGCTGGGGTCAGGAGTGCCCAAGCCAGCAGCCTCGTCTCTTCCTGCAGGACGCCTGCCGCCCCGCCGCCTGGCGCTGCTGAGCGCTCCGTCCGCGCCGGTGGACGCTCCCGTCTGCGCTGCTGGGCGCTCCACCCGGGCGCTGCTGAGCGCTCTGCGCTGCAGCAGCCGGTTCCGGGCGGCAGGGTGGCAGGCTGAAATCACTTCAAACGGCGTTTTTAAACGCCATTTTCCCTCCTCACGGCTGACTTAGCTAGGCGCGCGCTACAGCTGAGCCAGGAACAGCTCATTTCCGCGCTACAGCTAATACGTATCTCCGTGCTCTGCTTCCTTGCTTTGCCAGCCGCTGCTGAGCGTTCCACGCTGCAGCAGCTGGTTCCAGGCCCCGAGCTGGCAGGCAGGGGGGTATGTCTTATTTTCGGGGTATGTCTTATATTTCTCAAATGCTTAAAATTGCTGCCCTGGCTTACTTTATGAGTACGTATTAAAAAAGGGGAAACACGGTAGCACCAGCAGAAAGGGAGCAGTGAAATAAGCATGGAAGAGCTCTATAGAAATGGACGGAGGGGAAAGTGGTGGATTTCATTAAGCATCAAACAACTATTTTTCAGGCGGGGGGGGGGGGGGAAGCTGACCTCAAGGTGTTTTCCATAGTGATGAAGTCTGTTCTTTGATTTCCTTTGGATGATCGCATGGGAAATCCCTTCATGGTTGATCTTTTTAATATATGATAAAAAGCAGGTCTCCAGACATTTACATTGTCTCCATGACCAAAGAGCGTAGTTCCTTCTGAATGTGCTCTGAATTAGACTGAAATCGCTAGTGATGTTAAGAACCCTGTTAGGGTGTTCATTGCTTCCATCTTGAATAACATTGGGACCAAGGAAGAGGACTGGGCTGAGTAGGCCTACCTCAATGTTGCATGCTCTATCTGCAACATCTGTGATGCTACATGATACTAGGGAAAGGATTCTTTTGGGAGTACACAAGTTAGTACTAAGCCCTGGTTTAGCTAAACACGACGTACAAACAGGGTCTAAATGGGATAGATAACCTTCTGTGAGAAGACTCATGGAAACTAATGAGCGTGACTGTGAAGTCCATTGATTTCAATACATCTGACTAAAACCTGGTTGTTCTTTTTATTATGTTTTTTGTGTTTTTATATTGTGATTTTATGTTGTGAACCACCCTGCGACCTGTGGGTATAGGGTGGTATACAAATTTAAAAAATAAATGACAGATAAAATAACAAATGGTTGAATAGTACCCAGTAACTTCTATTCTCAGTGCTAGCATTTTCTAACCGCTGCCCATTCATCAAAAAACTAAATAAATAGAATGAATACACCTAGAAACAGGTAATGTAATCCAGTTATTCTCCGGGAATGTATTTGTTCAAACCTTTCTTTTGTTGTTTCGTCCTATTAGGCAGAAGGCTTCAAAAATAGCTTTGTGAGTCGGTCTTTTTCGTTGGCATCCATCAGAACTTGGCAACTGTGGTTGCGTCGATAGCTGTTATAGTCTTTCAGAGTTAGAGCGTCTCTGCCAAAAGAGCACCCACAAAGTAGGGGCCTTGAAACCCCCCAGTTGTTGATGGCATTTGTGGACAGCTCCTGCCAGGACATCTCCATTACCTTGAATGGGTTTGAGCTTTAGCGCCCCGTTGCCAGCACTACTTATTGAGGTTGAGAATCATCGCCAACACATAAGCTGCCGAGAATGGCTGGGTCTTTGTCGGCCTGTTGATTATGTGTTTCAGAGTCAATGTAGCTCCATTTTGAATAGCTCCATTTTCGGGGGCTGGCTGGCTGTTGTTCTGGCTACCGTGACTGTCTGTTGATTCATATCCTCTCTTCCAAGAGTAATTACAGCCTGACTGGGAGCTCACAACTGACTGCTACTGCAGTTTTTCATCTCACGTGCTATAATTGGCTATAACACTGAAAAACATTGGAGAAGCAACTGCTGCGAGTTTAAAACAAATCCTTGATAATGATATATTGGCATTCCTAACCTAGTGAAACGTGACATCTTATTCCACTCCTAAAAAGCTGATATTCTGTGGCTTTCCTCCTCGTTATAGAGCCCCTAGCCTGGGCAATCGATGGGTACTCTGTCACTAGGGTTTTGGCTCCTAGGGCTGATTGTCATCTGCGTAATCATAAATGAAATGTAACTTTGCTGAACCTAGCAGACGTACATAGTTACCATTCTGCCGAATTCTTTGGAAGCAAAATGATGTTGTTTAGGAACAAGGTAAACTTGTCACTACAAAAAAGGCATTTATGTTTTGCCACTCTTTGAAGCAGCAGAACTCCAGTGTTTTGTGAGGAATGTGTTATCTGAAAAGAATTTCATTTAATATCTTCCTGGATGTGATTTTTAGCCTTGGATTTTTAGCCTTGTTTATGAAAATAGAGAACCATTGGCATTTTTTGGGGGGGGGGACAGCTCTCACCAAGGGATTCTTTGTGGGGGGGGTGGAGGATGTTGATAATTTTCTCTAGACCAAGCATTTTACTTCATGTGTCGAACAAGGATGGCTAACCTGTGACCCTTCAGACGTTGGATTGGATCAATGTTAGCCAGACTTTCCCTAGTGGTGACAGCAGCACCAACAAGTTATCACCTGCTGATCTTCAGACAACCATCCTCAAATATCTCAAGGGCTGTCACATGGAAGAGGGAACATGCTAATTTACTCCTGCTCTGGAGGGGAGGACTCAAACCAATGGCTTCAAGTTACAAAAAAAGGAAATTCTGACTAAACATTCAGGGGAAAAAACTTTCTGACAGTAAGAGCTGTTTGGCAGTGGAACGGACCTCCTTGGAAGACGATGGACTCTCCTTCCATGGAGGTTTTTAAGCAGAGGTTAGATGCCTGGGGTGAACTAAAGTTGGGGACACTGCTGTTGAAGAGTCACCTGTCATGGATGCTGTAGCTGAGATTCCTGCATTGCAGGGGGTTGGACTTGATAACCCTAGTTGGGTCCCTTCCAGCTGAAAGGTTCTGTGATTCTATGATCGTAGGATGCAAAATGGTTTGTTGGGGAAGGTGCTCTTTTAGGTGTCAAGCCAGTTAGGGCCTTATATATTAGTGCTAACACCTTGAACGTAGCCTGGTAGCTCACTGGCAGCCCATGCAGTGCTTTCAAGACGATCACTTTAGCTGCCCTGCCTAGGAGCCACATCCTGCATAATATGCATTATACCATACTCCACAGGTCTTGATTTGTGCTAGGACTCACCAGGATGCATTCCTAGAATCCCTGCTCCCCCCTTAAGATTTGGTGCAGTCCATGAACATACCAAATACTTTAAAAATTCCCTGGAAACTCCCTGTATACACTGGCATGGGTTCATTGACGGGAGGTAGAATGACGGGGTATCAATTAAATGAAGAATTGCTGGAAGTGCCTCCAAGCAGGTGCAAAGTATATTTCCCCCACCGCAGCAAAGAGTTTCTACATATGGCATTATTTTCAGAGAGTTCTGAGCCCCAGGCATTGCTTTTCCTCGACGTTAAGCGCTGGTGATTCATTTCTGCTTCCAAAGGTCGCGGCAACTATTTCAAAGTTAACAGGCTTTCCTGCTACCAGCAGACTAACGCTGGTGGTAATTAAAGTCTCCTGTGCCTCCTCTTATGTGAGCATTTTTTTTGAAATGCTCGGCAGCAGGAGTTACCAGTATTAAATGGTGTGGTGCACCACATAAAGATGGTTAATAGGATTTAATAGCACTGGGGAAGTGTAATAATGCTGTAATTACTTTATGATTCAGTCATGCGTGCATACCAGATCAAAGTAACAGTAAGAAATCTGTGCGGGCTACAATGCTAGGTTGAAATATCTGTGGGCTGAGTTCACGTTCCTGAGTTGGAAGAGCTGGCAAGAAAAGCATGCCTGACTGAGTGCCACCACTTGAAGATGGCTTTGAGTAACAGTGCCTAATATCCTCCCTGTCAGCCTTGCCCAAAGGGAAGGGCCAACAGGACAGGGACACAGGAAACAGCTTAGAATGAATCAGGCCAAAGCTCAGTATTGTCTTCACTGACTGGTGATGACTCTCCAAGGGTTTCAGGCACGTGACAATTCTCAGCCCTACCTGGAGATGCCAGGGATGGAACCTACCTGGAGATGCCAGGGATGGAAGCCTTCTGAATGCAAGGCAAATGCTCTGTCACTGAGCTATGGTCCATTCCCAGATGGCCTTTTCTGTGAGAAGAGGCCCAGGGAGGGGAGGGGGGACATGTACAGTATCTGCTTGGCTGCCACTGCTCTGAAAGTTCCCTAAATGGCTTCAGGTAGTGGCATCCTGACAACTTTGGGGAGGAGGTTGCCCGCTTGGCACTGTGCAACCATGGCTCTCCAGGGAGATGCTTTGGTCACACAGATGTCAAACAACAACCCACAGCCTCCAAACTTTGGAGCTGGGGAGATGCCGCGAAACTGCCACGATGACACCTGGCCACTGCCGTAGTCTCGTTGCTGAGCAGCCATGGGCAGAGCTCAGGGGAATGTACTCTGAGATGGGCAGAGCTCAGGGGAATGTACTCTGAGATGTACTCACCTAGAGGCAGAGGCAGCATCCAAAGTCAGGTCCATTCCTACGGTCGGGCAAACAACCATCCATGTGGTCAGATGATCCAGTGGTCAGGGAATCTCAGTGGTCAGGAGGTCAAGGGTCAAGATGAAAAGGAAGCTGCAAGTTAGGGCCAGGAACGACAAGCATCATTGTCGGCATCTTGACTGCTGCTGGAAGCTCTGCTTAAGAAGGTCGAAGCCCACTGGTTCTCATCAGTGCCTTCTTTTTCTTGAAGACTGCTCAGCTGCAAGGGGAGTCACTTCGCATTCTCCCGCTTCAGGCTGCTGTTCCGCAGGTGAAGCTGACTCCTGGCCCACGACAGCCACTTATGCAGCTTCAAAGTTGGGAGGAGGTCTGGCTTCCCTAACCAAAGGGCAGTGTGATTCACTAACCATGGCAAGTGTAGTGAACAGCGTGGTAGAAACCTATCTAGGTACTTTTGCTTCCTGCTCCTATGCTCTTCAGGTTGCAGGATAGGGTAGAAAATCCACCTTGGGTTGTTTCTCTCTTCTACTTCTCCAACTCCCCATTCTATCCAGAGCATACATACTGTTGCTCCATTTCACAAGGATAAATCTCTCCCATTTAAGAAGATGCCACCCACCATTGTTCCTGCTTGGTAGAGCTGCAATCTCAAAAGCCCCATATTCTTATGAGATGTATAGAGTTGGATCTGACCATGGTGCTGGTGCCGGCTGACGTCACAAGCTGTGGTCAGTTGGGGTGACCAATCACACAACTCCAACTTCTCATTAAGTCTACCTGGTCTGCCAGTCACTCTTTTTGTGACACATGGACCACCTCAACCCCATTGCCCCAGAAAACCACCTCCTGTATAAAAAAAAAAATCAGCTCCCTTTTGCAGCAAATTAGACTGAATTCTGAAGTTGTGGCTCAAAGCATAACAGCTGAAAAACACAACAATTTTCATGTGTTTTGTTTTCATAAAGAATCTAACAGGTTGTCAATCCAGCTGAAATTCAGATGGGGTTCATGGCCTTGTTTTTTCCTTATTCCACATCCCCTTAGGTGTTTCATTCTACAGTTCTTCAAAGTTCAAATTCTTGCACATGTTCTCAATACACAATATTTGAAATGTCTGACCTTAAGTTTGCTATGCTCCCAGTAGCTTATAATTGGAAGGAATTTTCAGCCTAATTTTTGAGTCCAAGGATATATGTGGATCTTCAGGATTGTTTTTTCTTATTATGTATCTGTCTGGTTTGTGGATTGAAACTCTTCATCCCCCCACTCCCCCCGCTGTTAAATGTGTTATTAAAATAAAACCAATGATAGCTTTTATAGCCCACTGATGTGCTAATATCATGAGCCATAATAACAATTTCTACACCATAAGTGACAGCTTTCATCGCTTATAAAACTACGCTTCAGTACATGCAGTAATGTCGCCCTTAGACTTGAACTGCAGCTATTACAGATGGCAGTCACATATGGTGAATCTTAGATACTGCCCTTTTAATTAAATTGCAACTGGGGAACAGCTTCTGGAGGTAAACATCAAAATACCAAATTTCACAGTAAAATACAGAATATGCAACTTCCAGATTCCAAGAAGTGAGAAAGCTCAAAAAAGAAGAACCTCAGCCTTTGGTGAGGTTACATTTACAATGCTAATATACAGCTTTGATTGCTCCATCTCAAAAATCATACTGCAAATGTGGTAACTGTATTTTAAAATGGCAATGTAAATGACCAAAGATAGACTGCCCTCCTTACTGCTTTCTTTTAATCCTAGGAAGCTGGTGTTAATCCCCATATCTGTGGTAGCAGGATGTGAAATATGCCCTTTTGTGTATTTGGTGATGGAGAATCTGTAGACTTCCCAATGTTCTTGGACTATAATTCCCATTATCCCTGACCATTGGCCATGCTGGCTGGGGCTGATGTGAGCAGGGATCTAATCATGCCTGGAGAACCATAGGTTCCCTATTCCTCACTTATCCTGAATTTCCTGCCTATCAATTTTACTCCATTAACTAGTTACAGTATTTTGAGAGACCAAGTAACATTTTCTTCTCTGTCCACATCAGCCATAGAGCTTTATAAATCTCTGCTATGCCACACACACACACACCCATCCACATTATTATAGCCACCCAAAAGTCATTATTTCCAGGGCAGCTTACAAGCAAAGAAATGTTAAAAATATTATATATAACAATTAAATTCAACAAAGAACAATAAAAGATAGCAGCAAAAACCCATTTAATTGTAGCCCTAGGCAGCATAAAACAGCCTGGATTTTTTTTATAAAAAAACAAAAACAAACCCAATTAAATATTAAAGGACTTACATTTATATTTAAATATGGAGGAAAAGACCTTTTAAAAAAAACCAGATGCTCTAGCTCAGCACTTCTTAAAATTTAAGCTCTGAAATTTTATTGTGTGACCCAGAACAATATGTTTCTCCTCGCCCCCACCCCCACCCCACCCCACAATTTCCATTGGTTGTTTTTCTTTCTCCAGGCCAATAGCAGCAAACGCTCATTTCTGTTGGATATTCACTTGAGAGATAGACTTGCTCCCTTATTCCCAAATGCCATGCTTAAAATTATATGCACATATGTGTTACCTATATATGATTATTAAAAATATAAATATAAAACTTGTCAAGTGTTAGCTGCTGATAGGATATTCTTCGTTTGTCTGTTATAGAAGGGAAAATTTAAGGGTCAAAAGGTGGAGATAGTTTACAAGGATTCCCAAAAGGCTGAGTAAGTGTAGAGGCGAGTCCCATTTCAAAATGTCATTAGGAGGCAGAGCCTCAAACTTTCCTTGATAATTTCACATTACCCTGCCCATTTCAGCTCAGTTTTATCCCTTTTTCCCTTGCAGGGATGGGTGATTATGTCAATTTCAGTTTATCTCCATTTCTTGTTTTTCCAATCTTTAGTTCAGTTCTCCACATTTCCAAATCAGTCTGCAAGATGTTTTTAAAGGTCCTCATGAAAATTCATTAGCATTTTAGTGGAAAATTTTGCAAAGCAGTTTCCCCTGATACAACACATTTCTATATGTTATCTTCACAAAGACATATTTTTTAATGCACACTTTACCTTATCATATGCATTTTTTGATACATTACTTGGCTGAACAAATGCATTGCAAGATTTGGAGAAGTATGCATTTTAAATGATGAACAGCATGTTGTGTCGTAAATTGTGAATATTGTGGATTCATCTTTAAATGTGAACTGGATTGAGTTTCTTCCCCGTTTCTATTCCTATTAGGCCATCAGGCCATGACGTATGGTATGCTTCCCTGAGGATTTGAATTGTATGTTCAAGAATTGCAGGTCTTCTCAGGTAGTGACCTACCAAGCTGAGCACAATTCACCATGTCATGTGACCTGCCCCATTTTTTTCAGACCAAGGCGGACAGAAAAACCAGGACCTATCATGAGACCTGGTGAGCTGTCATACGTGAACTCAGTTTGCCTTGGTGAGTCACTAATTGTTCAGGCCTGGCTCACATTAAAGGCACAGCACAGTCTTTTTGTTTTCAAGCAGTTCATAATATATGTGCCTTAACAGTTTGCATGAAGAGCTGCTTGTTTATTGTCTCTGGGATGACATCCTTGCCGTTGTTTTATTTATCCTTCTAAATTGGACAGCATGCAGCAAACAAAATGGAAATCGGCTTCAAGTTTTCCTGGCTCTAGGAAGCAAGCATCTAGGTGAATCAACAGCTGGCGTTAAAACACTGCAGTTTTGTTGTTGGCACTCATGCATGCTGAAATATGAATATAACTGCACATCACTAAGGAAAGCAGAACAAATCTAAAAAATTGTGGCATATGGTCATAAAGACTCGGGTTCCAAGGCCGTGAGCTTGAATAGCTTTGTTAACATCTACGGGCTAAACCAGGGCAAAAAAGATTGGTAAGCTAGAAATACCGTGGTTTATTTGGGAGAAACAAACCATAAGTGCTGGTTTGCACATCATGGTAAGCCAAGGCTTGGGGACTGTTGCTCTTGGAAGGGCAGAGTGAAATGGGAGCAATGTCAGCAGCATGCATCAGCACCCTGCTCTTTTCACAGTAAGCCATGGTTTATGGTGTACTGTGATGTGCAAATGGGGCTTGTGTCTTTTTGTACTGCCGCCAAAACATTTTATCTATTGAATGATCCATCAGTAAACAGAAAATTCAGTTCTCAGTATTCCATCAAAGCTCAGTGGTAGCGCATCTGCTTTGCTTACAGAGAGTCCCAGGTTCAATCCTACTGCTATGGCACACAGAAACAAGAGTCTGGTTTAAAAGGAGAGAGAAGGAAATCTAATGTCTCAGGCATAAGCAGGTGGGATCATCTCTTCCTTGGAGCCTAGACAGCAATTTGATTTGCGGGTGCAGGAATCAGGGCTAGGTTGTGAACTGCAGACGAGGCTCCACATTTCGTTGTGCCTTGTTCCCCATCCCACCCTCCCATCAAACATGACTGTCCTTTTGCCAGTTTGTTTGCACACTTCAGCCTTTTTCCTGAATGCGTTCTGGGGTGGTTTGCTTTTCTAGCCTTGTATATTGACTGAAGTGAACATAACAAGGCTGTTATCTGCCATGCTGCCATTGCTACATGAGCAGAGAGAACTTTTTATTTTATTTTTCTTACTGTGCTGAGCTTTCAAAGTCAAGAATGAAGACAAATCTCACGTGGCCTTGAAAAATTGTAGCATTATGGAACTGGCTAGCTTCAGCTGTATTACAGAAAGGGGTCAGAAAGGAGAGGGGGGAAACTATCACTCCTAAGCTCTCCCCAGTGCAAATCTTGAGCTTTCTGGCATCAAATTAAGTACTTGTTTTCTTACGGCACAAACAGAGAGAGACACAGACAGATAGACACTATTTCCGTCAGTTTTTTGTGCCTTTTTAAAATTTTGATTTAAGGGTGGGGTACAAAGGAATTAGAATGCATGCAACTCCCCATTTGCATGTGCTCTATTTGCATGTAACCAGGCACACACGCAGTACCGGGATCCCAAAAGTGGATCCCGGAAATGGGGAGCACCCTGAAGAGTCCTCCTGGCTTGTGAGGAGACCCTCCTCAGAGCACGAAGAGGTTATCCTCTTCAGACTCTGAGGAGAGGCTCCACAAGCCAGAGGGGGTAGCGAGGATTCCTCAGCTGATATGCAGGGAAGCAGCGGTGGCACTCGTGAGTTGGGTCTCCTCAGGGGCCAGGAGGACTCTCCAAGGTGCTCCCCATTTTATGCAGTTCCATGTATGGACACAGGGGTTTGGAACATAGCCCCCACGTAAAAGAAGAATCACCTATACAGTGCTACAAATGCAATGTAAATATGATTATGACCAACAATCCAGTACAATTCAGAGGAATAAAACCAGACAACTAACTAAAATTTCCATTTACAGGTAGGTAGCCGTGTTGGTCTGCCGTAATCAAAACAAAACAAAACAAAATCCTTCCAATAACACCTTAGAGACCAAGTACAGTGGTGCCTCGCTTAACGAATGCCCTGCTTAATGAAATTTCCGCTTAACGAAAGGTTTTTTCTAGCAGATGTTGCCTCGCTAGACGAATTCATTTTACGAAACATTCGTCTAGCGAATCGCGGTTTCCCATAGGAATGCATTGAAATTCAATTAATGCGTTCCTATGGGCAAAAAAAAATCCAAAAACCCCGCAATGCATTCCTATGGGATTCGCTAGACGAATTTTTCGTTATAAGAAAAGACCCGTGGAACGAATTAAATTCATCTAGCGAGGTACCACTGTATGAGCTTTCATGTGCATGCATGATGTCTGAAGAAGTGTACATGCATACGAAAGCTCATACCAATGGCAAACTTAGTTGGTCTCTAAGTTGCTACTGGAAGGAATCTTTTATATATATATATAGATTTTTCATCTCTTATGCCTGAAATGCTCTTTGGCAAGTTCGCAATAAGGCAGCTAGCTGACAGGGTCTTGGTGTTCCTGAGCGGCCTTGCCAGTGCTGAGCTAAGTGTAACTTCCTAGTGGTTGATATTGTTTTTTTAAAAAATATGATGGTGACAGTTCCCAGGTTATATACAATGGGTTCTGAGGCATTGGAATGAAGGAAAAGTCAATGTGTGTGTGTGTGTGTGTGTGTGTGTGTGTGAGAGAGAGAGAGAGAGAGAGAGAGAGAGAGAGAGAGAGAGAGAGAGAGAGAAAGAAAGAAAGAGAGAAAGAAAGAAAGAAAGAAAGAAAGAAAGAAAGAAAGAAAGAAATAGACTTCCCCATAGTGCCTCAGAAACCATCAAAAAGAACTTGGGAACCATTATTATTATTATTATTATTATTATTAGTGAACTAGCAACCTAAGGAGGTGAATTTCTACACCTGTCTGGGCACACAAAAATGTGCTATTTTTGGCTGCTATTTTTATTTGCTTAGACAGATTTGCTGTTCTCTGAACAGGGGTTTTGAAGTCCCTGCTGCTCCAAGAATAAGCTCCAAAACAGCCTTCTGTCAAAGCTGGAGAAAAACCAAAACATTTAGGTACCTAAGGGGACGAAGTATAAACGGTGTCACCTCCCTATGGTTGTAAAGTGTAATGATTGTAAGAGAAATTGCATGCACAAAAGTACTTCTTCATACCAAGAATAATTTGAACATAGGGAATTTACTTCCTTAAGACAGGGCAATGGCCACTGGCTCAGTTGTCTTTAAAATTGGGTTAGATAAATTATTAAGTCTTTTAGTGGCTATTGGCCATTATAGCTCCGTGGGATCTCCTTGTTCGCAGGTAGCATGCCAGCTAAATACTTGTTCCTGGAGATCGACAGAAGAACGGGGCTTTTGATTGTACACCACTTCCAAGAAACTTCTAGTTGGCCTCTGTAGGAAGGAAGGCAGGCTATGAACTACAGAGATGAACCTTTCATCTGATTTTGCAAGCCTCGTGGTCTTAATTACCTATTTCTAAATAATCTTACAGCCTGCATTTCTGATCCAATCCAAAATTCTCAGGGTAGTTCACAGTGATCCATAAAACCAACTTGTTAAGACCAACTAAATCCATAAGCCTTAAAAAATACAAGCGAATGAATCCAATGTAGCAGGAGGAAAAAGTCTAAAATGGTGCAGTGCGGTAGAGTAGCTGACTGGCATAGCTGCCAAGTTATCCCTTTTGTAAAGGGATTTTCCCTTATGCTGAATAGGCTTCCTCGCGAGAAAAGGGAAAACTTGGCAGCTATGCTGACTGGATGTGGGAGACCGGAATTCAAGCCCCCACTTGGCCATGAAGCCTACTGGGTGACCTTCGGCCTGAGACTTTCTCTCAGCCTAAAATAACCTCACAGGGTTGTTGTGGGTGTAAAAGAAGAGTCATGCACCCCATCTTGAGATCTGTGGAGGAAAGGTGGGATGTAAAGGCAATAAAAGATATTGCTGGGGAATCAAAGCCTCAGTGAAATGAAGAGTCCTCCATTTTGCCTCCTGAAGCTATGGATGACCCTCATGGTCCCTTCCAGCTCTACAATTCTATGGAGCGGACCACGAGGGTCATCCATAGCTTCAGGAGGCAAAATGGAGGACTTTTCATTTCACCAATGGGGACGCAGATTGCGCTGTGGTCTAAACCACTGAGCATCTTTGGCTTGCCGATCAGAAGGTAGGCGGTTTGAATCCCTGCGATGGGGTGAGCTCCCGTTGCTCTGTCCTAGTTCCTGCCAACCTAGCAGTTCAAAAGCACACCAGTGCAAGCAGATAAATAGGTATTGCTGCGACGGGAAGGTAAATGGTGTTTCCATACGCTCTGGTTTCCATCACAGTGTCCCATTGCTCCAGAAGCAGTTTAGTCATGCTGGTCGCAAGACCTGAAAAGCTGTCTGTGGACAAATGGCATCTCCCTCAGCCTGAAAGTGAGATGAGCGCCAAAACCCCATAGTCGCCTTTGATGGGACTTAACCGTCCGGGGGTCCTTTACCTTTTTAACTTTTACAACTCTATGACTGGATAAGGGTGGGTGAATAAAACTGCTTCAAAGGTACAGTAACTTGAGTAAGGAATCTTAGAATGTATAAATATAAGACCTTCCAAAAATCATGATCATTTAGCTGGAACAAGCACAGAAATGGATAGAACTTGCATATTCAACACCAGCTGAGGCTCTGCCTCTGCCTATATACACTAAAAGGGCAGATTTAATTTCAGTCATAGAGTGCAGCAGCAGAACGATGTCATCAGGAAGCCACAGGGACATCTGTCTTAGTTGTGAAGAGCTTCATGCTTTAATCAGCAAATGCAAAATTAGCATATTTATGCTTTAAATGCTCGAATTATTTTCCCCATTGTTTAAAAGTAAGCTTATAGTGTGAGATAAAGAGAATGGCTGGAAATGATTCAGGACTCAGCTAGACTGGTAGGGAAAAAGCAATTTATATGCGTTGTATGTGCAATATAACATTGTGCCGGGGAGCGGGTGGCGCTGTGGTCTAAACCACCAAGCCTCTTAGGTTTACCGATCAGAAGAGCGGGGATTTGAATCTGCATGGCGGGGTGAGCTCCCGTTGCTCTGTCTCAGTTCCTGCCAACCTAGCAGTTCAAAAGCACACCAGTGCAAGTAGATAAATAGGTGCGGTGCCTACCTTCATCTCTCTTCCAATTTATATCTTACCCAGCAGGAGCCAATGATTCTAGGCTGAGAGGAACAGAAATTTCCTGCCCAAAGTCTGGAAGCTATATTTATCTAATACCCGCTAACACCTTATTCTGCTACCCCCCAAATTTACTACCTCTACACTTCCCAAATTGCACTAATCTAGAGTAGCCCCAGGTGTAGGCAATAAAGGATAATGGAGTCCACTTTAGTTGATATAAGATACACTCAATGTACAAGAAAATGTCCCCTAATGACTTAGGTTAAAATCCTCTGAATTCAGTAGATTATGCCAGGCATAGGCAAACTTGGCCCTCCAGATGTTTTGGGACTACAACTCCCATAATCCCTAGCTAATAGGACCAGTGGTCAGGGATGATGGGAGTTGTAGTCCCAAAACATCTGGAGGGCCAAGTTTGCCTATGCCTAGATTATATGTTTTAGTGAACCTCCATCGATAGGATCAGGCTACAAGCCCTCAAGATTTTTGGTGTAAACCAGACTGACATATCCCTTTCCCTCATAAGTGCTAACTTGAAAAGATTCTTGACAGCTTGTTGTTTACCTTGAGATACTGCAAAACATCTGCAAACTTTTCAGTGTGTTATGTCAGTCTTACACCCCCAGACATAACACAGCTCTGCTGAAATCATCTCACGGGGGAATCTCTCAACCTGTCAGTCCAGGGTTTGTATCAATGAGGGGCAGTTCATTGTGAACCCCTGTTCAGAGACTAAGCAGCCCCCCAAATCTCTAATGCAGTAGTAGGACTTGTGAGATGTTTGGCATCAGAATATTATGATCTTTGTAACAACTGAATATGCACATCATTTGGAGAGTCTGTGACTTTCATTTTTTATTGTTAATATTGTTTCCTTCCTTTTGAAGTGAGGTTTTTATGTTTTAAGAAGAAAGCACTCTCAATTTAGGGGAGATTAAACAACCCCTTTATTATTTGTATGCAGTTATATTGGGTGCAGAAAGAAGACCATTACTGAGATTCCTCCATTAAAACACAATACGCCAAAATTTGGAAAGCTTTCCTGCTTCCCCCCACCCCCTTATTAGGAAAATGGAATGTCTGTTTTCCACCTTGACTAATCTTGAGCGCCCCATCAGTGGGAAATTTGCTGAAAAATCTGTTGACACAACCAAAAGTCCCGTTGCTTAAAAATGCATAACTTTGCCCAGATTATTCCTAATATTCTGGATCATTTTATTCCTCGATACTTGAAGGCAACCTCTTAATTGCCATCTGTTAATTAACAGGGCCAAAGTTCATCTTGTATGATTGTCATAACGCGATGTCTGTAATTATGACAGGCAGGATGCATTCTGCAGAGTGTGCGATCTTCTGCTGTTTACGTAGAAACTCGCTACAAGCTGAGTTAAAGGCAGAACAAACCATTCTTGATGAGGCCTGGGAACCTGCACAGAATAGAAATTAACTTCTCCTTCCATGCCGTGTCTCGGAGTCAGCACCCAGAAACCAGCCTCCTGGGTCATAGCTTTTCCTCTTAATGGATCGCATATGCCAGATATTTAGATGGTTATGCATACATTAGGTAAAGGGACCCCTGACCATTAGGTCCAGTCGTGACCAACTCTGGGGTTGCGACGCTCATCTCACGTTATTGGCCGAGGGAACCGGCGTACAGCTTCCAGGTCATGTGGCCAGCATGACAAAGCCGCTTCTGGTGAACCAGAGCAGCGCACGGAAACGCCGTTTACCTTCCCGCTCTAGTGGTACCTATTTATCTACTTGCACTTTGAGGTGCTTTCGAACTGCTAGGTTGGCATGAGCAGGGACCGAGCAACGAGAGCTCACCCCATCGTGGGGATTCGAACCGCCGACCTTCTGATTGGCAAGCCCTAGGCTCTGTGGTTTAACCCACAGCGCCACCCGCGTCCCAATGCATACATTACATACATTACACAGAGCATATGTATTGAAGGACTGTCAGGGGGCAAGTTCGCCAAGTTTGATTTATGAGTTTATAATCTAAATACTAAAGGGACCCAGGTGGGATCCATGTGCTGCTCTGGTTTGCCAGAAGCGTCTTTGTCATGCTGGCCACATGACCTGGAAGCTATACGCTGGCTCCCTCGGCCAATAATGCGAGATGAGCGTGCAACCCCAGAGTCGGTCATGACTGGACCAAATGGTCAGGGGTCCCTTTACCTAATCTAAATACTACAAGGAGAAGTAAAATAAGAGAAAAGGAGCTTGGTAACATTCCCCATCACTCCATAATGGGTTTGCTCTGTCTCCACGATCAGAGGCAGTAATTCTTCTGAATAACAGTTCCTAGAAGCCACAGGAGGTCCTGCTTGCCCATTTTATGCAGCCATCAGGTTGGCCCCGTGATAACAGGATGTTGGATTAGATGGGACACTGGCCTGATCCAGCAGGCTCCTCTTAAGTTCTTGTGTTTGAATGTATGGGTCGGTGCCTTTATTTTTATTATTTTTATTTATTAAATTTGTACACTGCCCTATACACTCCCCAGAGTGGCTGGGGAAACTCAGCCAGATGGGCGGGGTATAAATAATAAATTATTATTATTATTATTATTATTATTATTATTATTATTATTATTATTATTATTCCCGCAGATCTCAGGGCAGTTCACAGCATAAAATCACAATATTAAAACCACAAAATGCATAATAAAAATAAAAACAATAACACAAACCCCTTCCGCAACACATTTTTAAAAGGGCATTGGATGTCAATCAGCCCAAAGGTCTGGTTAAAGAGGAATGTTTTTGCCTGGTGCCTAATTGTGTATAATGAAGGCGCCGGGTGAATTTCCCTGGGGAGAGCATTCCACAAGCAGGGAGTCACTGCAGAAAAGGCCTTTTCTCATGTTGCCTGTTCTCATGAGGAGACACACAAAGAAGGGCCTCAGAAGGTGATCTTAGGGTCTGGAGAGGTTCATATGGCAAGAGGCGGTCCTAAGCCTTTAAAGACTTTATAGGTCAAAACCAGCACTTTGAATTGGGCCCAGAGACTTATTGGTAGCCAGTGCAGTCAGACCAGGATCAGTGTAATATGCTCAAACAGTCTTGCCCCAGTGAGCAACCTGGCCACTGAATTCTGCACTAGCTGAAGTTTCCAAACCGTCTTCAGAGGCAGCCCCACGTATAATGCATTACAGCAATCTAACCTCGAGGTTACCAGAGCATAGACAACAGTAGTTAAGCTGCCCCTGTGCACCAAATCGATGAGGTCTGAATTTTAAGAAAGTATATATAGAGCAGGCAGGTACGAATAAGTAGTGGCATTAAAACTCATTATGTAGTAGTTTCAAAACCTCAGGGTGTTTTGCCTTGTAAGATAGTTTACTATTATTCTCATTTCATACATGTTGTATGGAGACTGAGATAATAGGTTGCCCACGGTTGCAGAATGAGCACAAGGCAGAGCTGGGACTTGTCAAAATCCCCTTATCAGAGTCCAGTTCTGCTATATACTGGCACACAGCAGATTTCATTAAGGAACAAAAGTACCTAGGGAGTAATAATGAATAAAGGTTTATTTCTGTTTTTGTTCAAATGAATTGTTTGCCTTACAGCCCTTGAAAGAAAATGATGGTGGCCATGCCTCTGAGAGTGGGAGAGATTTCTCATCTCTCCCCTAGGAAATTGTAAAATGGCTTTATGGCACTGCTGAAATAGGTAGTTGAGCCTCAAAGCCAACCATGGTCAGGGCTTAGATAATTTATTTTTCACCCTACTACAGCAAATAGTGAGGTAAATAAGAGATGTGGACAGTGGAGCTATTATTACTTCTTCCTCAGCTTGCTAAATACTCAATAAATGATGTGTGGAAAATGATTTGGGTTTTTTTAAAGTGTAGCATCATAGATGTAGTGTCCTCCACAGATGAAAAATTCAATGACCTGATTTGCAGTTCACAATAAGCCAAACCTGGAGAGGATCTCACGACTGCATTTCTCCTGCTGCACTGTGCTAAGGCACTCCAAGGTTTGGTTTAGTGTGTCGCCGAAACCCAAGCTCGCTCTCTAGACTAGCCATGCTTTGTAACCAAGAATAAACCTTGGTTACAGCTTGTGGTTGGACACAGGTGGCTCTGTAGTCTAAACCACTGAGCCTCTTGGGCTTGCCGATCAGAAGGTCGGCGGTTCGAATCCCTGCGACGAGGTGAGCTCCCGTTGCTCAGTCCCAGCTCATGCCAACCTAGCCGTTCAAAAGCACGTCAAAGCGCAAGTAGATAAATAGGTACCGCTACAGCGGGAAGGTAAACGGCATTTCCGTGTGCTGCTCTGGTTCGCCAGAAGCGGCTTTGTCATGCTGGCCACATGACCTGGAAGCTGTACGCCGGCTCCCTCGGCCAATAATGCGAGATGAGCACTGCAACCCCCGAGTCGGTCACGACTGGACCTAATGGTCAGGGGTCCCTTTACCTTTACAGCTTGTGGTTAGTCTTCAAAGCCAAGAGCCTGGGTTGGAATGACATGCTAAGACCAGCAGCTCAGCATGGTAGCCAGGGATGAATGAAACATCTGCAAGCTCAGATCCAGGAGTCTACACTATCCCGCCAAGCCATCATTTGGCTTGACATGTTGCGTGACTCAAACCAATCTTATCCCTCTGTTGTGGGATAACAAGCTTACCATTGTATGTGTGGTCTATGAAGTGAAACATGTGGTTGTGGGGCAGAGAATTCACCTACTGATGCCCCCTGAAGCAAATTTTGTATAATGTCAAGTCTTCACGTAACTTAAGTTTGGGGCTTTGGTGATTTAAGCAAAATTGGTTGCTTGCAGAGAAACTCTTCGACTGATGCTATGTCATAATGATCACGTACTCAAAATGTCTGTTAACTGTGAGTTGCACATGCGACTCTGGTGGAATCTAGACACATGTTAAAAACGTTTTGAAAAATATATTGGATTTGCCATAGCTCACCATCACCATCTAATGTCACATTTGTATAATGCACTTTACAACGCACTTAGAAATGTTTTATTTGCAGCTGTATAGCTGAGTGCTCTGTGTAACGTGAACTTCTTAAGAATAGAGGAAGCTCATATTTGGCTGAGCACTGACAGGAATATCTATGAGGCCGTATCCCTTTCAAGCACTGACTATTGGACATACTGGCTGGGCTTGATGGGATTTGTAGTCTAAGAGCATCTGGGTGGGGGGACTGTGCAACTGTAGAATTTGGAAAGATTACACATGATTGAATAGTCCTCCATGTTGCAAAAAATTAAAAATGTTCTACATAGTAAAGAAAAGTTTAAGTGAGAGGAGTTCCAGTTTTGCCTAGCCTTTACCCTAATATTCTAGAGTTGTACATAGGAACAATTATTTGCATGGGAAGGAGTCAGCCATGCAGTTCTCCTACCAGGAATGATTTTAGCCATCTCCACCTGCTGTTTGCATATAGTAGGCATTCATGCTGCTGCCAAAACACACACAACAGCCCTATTACACCATGTTTCTTCACCTATAAAATGGGTTTAATAATATTCAATTACACACCACTCTGAGCTGTCACAATATTTAATTGGATAATGTTTGTGGAGCACTGTGCTAATAAGATACACCGTATAAATGTTAAGTATTATTATCGCAAAAGGTCACCGAAGAGAAGGAAACAAACCACCTATTAACAACCACCATAAATGAACCATATCCAAGTCAAACAAGACGCTGTCTCTGCACTTTTAAATAAAAATAAAAGGTTGGGGCATCTCACAGATTCATAAGCAGATTGTGTAATGACAATGTTCTCTCTTCATGCTTTGCAAGCTAAACCTTCCAGGGCAAATAATTTGATGGTTTCAGGCCAGCCACTGTTTCCCTGATGGATTATTAGTGTATTGATGTCGAACAAAAGGGATTAATTCAGTAGTGTTATGCGGGGGGGGGCACCTCAAGGCAGGAACCAACAGCGTGTTGGGCTCTTCTTCAGGAAGATAAGAGTGGACAGAAAGTCCACTCATCATGATACAATTTATATATGCTCAGTGATCCCTGGATTGTCCATGTGCCTGGTATAATTAAGGACATTGTTGATCCAGAACATTCAATTCAAGACATTTGAACTGCTTAAGCTGGTTGAATTGCTCTTTGATTTGTTGTTTCTCAGATTTTATTATATTGGGTGGCAAAATAATCCTGCTAGTGCATTTTAGAGTAGGCAGCACTTTGACATTACATTCCAACAGGTCTCTCTCCAATTGTGATAATTGTTATACATTTTTCTAATTCACTCTTGTGTGTTTGTGAATGGCTTCTGAGTTGCTGGGGTTGTTGTTGTTTTTTAAGAAAATGACACTGTGCTTATAGAATTAATGATCCCACTAATCTATTATGTGCACAATATAATATTAACTCGTCAATTCTTAAATTTTCCTTACAGACCTGAAACGCCCTCTGTTCAACATGCTTCTCCTTGGCCTCCTGTCTCTGCTTGTTTTGCAAAGCAAAGGTTTCAGCACCAGTTTTCCTGATGAAACCATTGCGGAGTTTTCTGTGAATGTTTACAATCAGCTGAGAGCTGCGGGGGAAGATGAAAACATTATTTTCTCTCCACTGGGAATATCAATCGCCATGGGAATGGTGGAACTCGGAGCTCATGGGTCCACCCTTAAGGAAATCAGACACGCCATGGGATATGAAGGTTTGAAAAACGGTAATGAGTGTTCAACAAAGCATCAAGCCACAATTCTTTGATTATTATTTGTCCAGTCAATACATTAAAGCGACAGCTTAACACTCACCTGGGACTAAATTCCATTGAACTCAGCAGGTATTAACATCTTAGCAGACACACACAGGGTGGTCCTGCATAACAACCGAGGAAGTATGAGTGCCACATTTTCTTCTTCTTAATAAATGGCTCTTTCACATAATTCTAGACAGGATTGATCACCTGTGTTGATGGAAGGGAACTGTAATATTTCTACAAGGTCTCATCTGCTTGAAGGAAAGAATGGGGGCCCTTAATATGTATTATTAAAGAGAAAATGATGAGTTGGTATATTAATACCTCGGCTTTCAATAATAAAAATGCCCAAGGCAGCTGACAATAAAATTTTCAATAAAAAATAATACATAAAAATCAGATAAGAGCTGATAAAAAATAAATTAATTTTTTATGCATATTGAATGAAAAGCTGCTTGAAGGAAGATATTACATTTTTATTTTTTTCGATCAGGGAGGCTTCTTTGGGAACACCTCATTCCATTACAGCATCATGCTGATTGGCTGATGCATATGGTGTCACAAACCAACACACACACAATTCCGGAAGTCGCTCTGCATTCCTTTTTAAACAAATCATTTTTAAAAAAATTATAAATAATTGCTATTTTTATTTATTTTATTAACTCAATTTATATCCTGCTTACAAGCCTAACAGCCACTTTCTGAACTAGAGGCAAGCCTCTGTACCATCTTCAAGGGCAACCCCACAAACAGTGCATTGCAGAAGTCCAGATGGGAGGTCACCAGAGTATGGACAGCTGAGGCCAGGCTATTCTGATCCAGAAACTGCAATTGTGATAAATCATTCTAATTATTATTTTATTTTACTTTTGCATACATACTTACCCCATCCATCTGGCTGGGTTTCCCCAGCCACTCTGGGCAGCTTCCAACAAAAATACATTAAAACATTCTAAGCTAGGCATAAGCACACAGGAGCCACTTGAGACTCGAGGGACAAGTTGAAATCTAGGATTACTCCCTGCCTATGAACTTATTCCTTCAAGCGGAGTTCAGCCACTCCCGGAACAGGTTGTACACCTGATTCCAGGAAACAAAAACCTCCCACCCACCTCTCTTTACATTTTGTAAGGATTTAGCACCAGTTTATTTGCCCCACTCATCCTTCATTGCCTCCAGATGTTGGTCCAACACTTTCATAGCCTCTCATGATTCATACGGCATAGTGAAGAGAAAGCTGTGTGCCATCAGCATACTGTTGTGTTTCAAATCCATTTATAATAGCGCCATCAGTTTCATATAGGAGATATAATGGACCTATGTTGGAGCCCAAAGGCTATGGAGCCAGCAGCAATCTCCTAGTACTTCTTTCTGGTAGTGACCCTGCAGGTAGCAGCAGAACCACTGTAACAGAGAACTCCAACCTCCCTAAGTCACTCCAGAAGAATACCATAGTCTGAGGTATCAAGAACCACTGAGAGACCAAGGAGAACCAACAGGGTCTGACTCCCTTCCTCTCTCTTCTGAAAAAGGGCAACCCCTAAGGCTGTTTTGGTGCCAAATACGGGCCTTAAACCAAACTGGAATGTCTCTAGGTAACAAGGGGATGAACAAACACATAAAATATGCCTGCTACATTGTTTTAAAATGGAAAAGATGAGTGTCATGCAATGATCAGAAAGGTAGACCAACGTTCAGTTGGCTGGCATGTATATGTCACATTCAGATGGTGTGTTGCAGCTAAAGAATTCATTGCTAGTCTTCTTTTATAGATTATTTAACTAATTTAGTTATGCATTTTTAAGCACACTTCACAGAAAAGATTCAAGGGTTGTTTACTCATGCATATGATTAAAGCAACAGTATTACATAACAAAACTAGTTAAGACTAAACATTCACCCACTTCACCAAAAATTCAGCATTCAGTCCACGTGCAACGGAGTTAAAATTACGAACAGCATTAGCTTAATCAAAGGCCGGATTAAGGTGTATCTTCACAGTCTGCTTAAAACTCTGTGGAGAGGGAGCCAAGCATACCTTTAGGGCAGAGGAGGGAACCTTGTGTTCTTGGATTGCAATAAAATGTTGAACTGGACCTGGTAGCATATGGTAGCTGTTGCAGTTAGTGCAAGGCTGGTCACTCTCAATCCTGTGCGCTGTTTTCTGAACATGCTGCAGCTTTCAGTCTCCCTTCAGAGGTGCATTACAGAATTTAAATGTGAGGTTACCACATAATGGGCCACTGTGGCTAACTGCTATCCTGATCCTTCAATCTTCACCCTTTTTATTGTATCTGAGACATGGGGATAAGGTCCCCCCCTCCTCAAGAATTTGGTCCCTTGCTCTTCATGGAAGAACAGAGGTATCTGGGGTCCCCCGGAGCAGATTTGGGGGCACCCGGGGATAGCAGAGGAGGAATAAGTTGTGTGGCATGAGTGGAAGTCTGTGTGTAGGGTGTTGGATACAACCCAAAATGTATACTGCACCCCGATTCCCCTATTTTTTCACGGTCACCGCAGTATCTACAATCCTCACTTTTTCAACAATTTTATGTGAGGGTAAAGACAACTGCCAGCCCCACTGCCTTGCAATGAGCTTGGGCCTCGCACTAAATTCCTTATGTGTCCTGTCTGCAGGCCTGTTTGTACCCTCAGCTCTTTTAAACCATCCCTGCTGACAGAACCACATTTGATTTTTATTTTCTTGCAAACCTTGCAGCACTGAACTAAAGGGGTGAAGGAATTTAAAAATAAGTCCCGTTCTCATTTTGGAGGCAAGGTGACAGTCTGTCATCATTTTCTAAATGTGGCAACATTTGCAGCACGTTGAGATGGTTAATTTGTCTGTGCAAATGGTATGCGCTAATCCTATGTAAACATTGTTAGTGCGGCTTTTGGGGAAATCTTGAAGGAGCTCTATGGGAATCTTTAGAATAGCAGAGGAAATTTTAAACAGCTGGCCCAACAGTGTAAATATTTAACAAAAGTGGTTGGGAACCTCCCATTAAAAGTTGGAAACATATGGGCACATAATGCTGGTTTATAAAATAGTTGATTGTCAACTGATGAATGCTGTTCTCTGCTGAAGGGCTGCCTTGCACTCTAGTTCATTGCCTTGGTTATGATTTATTTATTTTTTTCAAAAAGGGAATGATGTGCAAGCAGGGAACTTGCAAGAGGAAAGGTGAGGGTGGAATTGAAAGAACAAAAGGATTGCACATGAAAATGGCTGCAAAGAAGTTTTTGTTCCCCTGCCATAATATTAGGAATTCGGGTCACCCAGTGGAATTGGTTGGCAGTAGACTCAGGACAAAAATACCTTGAGCAATGCATAATTTAACTTGTGAAATTCACTGTCATGGGCCCTCAGCTTACATCTCTGTAAAGGGGGATTAGACATACAGTGGTACCTCTGCTTACGAATGTTTCTACTTATGAACAGAGCTCCGTCCGCCATCTTGGATGCGGTTTAGATAGGATTTTTTCTACTTATGAATTTTTAGATAGGGTTGCTTCGACTTACGAATTTTTTCTCCCAATGCATTCCTATGGGATTCGATTTACAATTTTTTTCTACTTACGAATGTGCATTCGGAACGCATTAAATTCGTAAGTAGAGGTACCACTGTATTCTTGGAAATAGATCTGTCAATGGCTGGGGCTTGTAGTTGAGAAAATCTGGAGGGTCAAAGGTTTCCCAAACTTGCTCTGTGGTAAGAGGGGGTTGCCCATTATTTTCCATGTATGCAAAGCATGACATAATAAGTATACATATTGAACACTTCTTGGCATTAATGGAGAATTCTCCATTTAAATGTAGCTTTGGCTGCTCATGAGGACCCTTGAATCGTTTTGGGCGGCTGCCCCTGCTTCTAATGTTTTATTAGTCCCAAGTCTTTTTGAAGAAGAGTCAGGCCACCCTATATACCATTTTGCAGTGACCTCCTCTGTCGAAAGCGAAAATATCACTCTGATTTTCCAGTGGGAAGACAATGGGATTCTTTAAGCCCTCAATATATTTACTTAACTCTGACAGAAATATTTCCTATCTCGCACCTTACTTCCAGGTGAAGAATTTTCCTTCTTGAAGGACCTTTCTGACATGGCAAGCGCTGAAGACAGCCAGTATGTGATGAAGCTTGTCAATTCCCTCTATATGCAGAATGGGTTTCATGTCAATGACAAATTTTTGCAGCTGATGAAGACGTACTTCAAGGCTGAAGTGGAAGATGTGGATTTCAGTCAAAACATAGCAGTCGCCAGCCACATCAATAGATGGGTGGAGAATCACACAAATAGTACGTTCCTATATTTTTACATTCCTCCTTACTGTCAACAGTTGTCATTTTATGCTCATTGGGATGCTGTTGAATGTCTTAAAATGGCTCATTGCTAAAGTTGTCAATCGCACCAAATGTCTTGTGTTTCTTTCTTTGGAGAGAGCTTAAAAATACACTCAGCCCAGGGGCTGCAGTCCTTTCAGGGAAACCTTCCGGAAGCTATATGCCACTGGTTTGAAAGCCTTTGGGTTCCCCACCCCCACCCCCTTTAAAGCATTTTACATCTTGGTCCCAAAAATTCCCATCATTTTTCAGAAACACTGGGATGAACTGCCCTGCAGTGGTGCCATTATATTGTAGTTCTGAAGCATGGTGACCAGGCCATTCTGAACCCACTTCCGGGCATGGCACGTTGGAAGATCAGCCTCTCAGAATTGTAGAGTTGGAAGGGACCACAAGAGTCATCTAGTCCAACCCCCTGCAATGCAGGAATCTTTTGCCCATTGTGGGGCTTGAGCCCACAACCCTGAAATTGAGTCTCACGGTCTACTGACTTGAGCTCTCCGGTCTGTTAAACTGATGTAGTTAGTAGTTGCAGATCTCTTATCTCCATATAAATGTTTGGTTCTAAATTACCCCCGCTAGTGAATGGCTTGGCGGACTTGCTTCTACCATGCAGGCAAAGCCACAGTGTACACTCAGCCCCAGTTGCGCTCCAGAATGCGCACGGCTGTTCGGATCGGTGACTCTGTACCCGAGTGTCTCTGATGCACGCAGCTTATTTTATCCCAGATAAAACACAGAGACCCCCGTCTGTAGTGATCTGTGGGATTTCCACACGTCCCCTCGATTCATCACTGTCGGCGCGGAAATCCAAAGCCGAAATTATCATACCGAAAATCAAGCAAGCCGTTCCCAGTTGGCAGCACCAGGTAGCAGACAATGCCTTCTGATTGGAGTGATTTATTTAGGAATGTGGGCACAGCAGCTGCTAGGCTTGGCTAACAAGCCTCTCCTGACTCGAACAGATGTAAGACATCTCTTCCTTTCCTTGAGTAAATGTCAGCGGGGTGGCTGCTGAGATGCGTTCCCCGTTTTATTACTCGCTTATTACTCTCGAAGCCTGTGGGATGTTGCCGAGGTAAAAGCAAGCAGAAATAGTAGCATGAGGAAAGTTTGAAGTTGATAGGGTTGCTCTCTGAATCCTGTGTCAATTTTGTACCGAAAATTATTTGCAGATGGGAGGTTGTCAACAGAACAATCCCTTTAAGGTAGGAGGATGCTGACTTAAGTTTCAGAAGCCCTGAGCCAGGAGTGCTTGCTTTGGTGTTGTATATTCGTGTTAGTGTATTGGATGGGAGGGAGGGGGGAACCACTTTCAGGAATCACATTTCCATCACGGCAGCCTTCCGACAGTCACATGCAGGTGGGCGGGGCCAGAGCCAAAAAGCAGGCAAATTAACCAATGGAAACAAGACCTTTGTTCAAGTAGGCTAGTTTCTACACACATCTCCCTCAGTGTCCTACCGCCAGCCCCAGCCCAGCAGACAAGAGGCATTAATCAGAGTTTAAGGGCACATTCCAGCCAGGCACAAGCAGCATACAAAGTGGGGGGTCTATTATTTATTTATTTAAGGCATTTCTATATCAGTTGTTTGCATTTGTAAGCAGCGTGCAATAAGAGCAATCTGCAGAAAATGGGGACAATTGGGGGGGCGGGGAGAGAGAGAAGTGTCATAAAACCAAACGTTGCCTTATTAATGCTTGCCGGAACAGGAGAGTCTTAGTCTGTGCCTGGAGTTCAGCAAGGAGGGTGCCTGTCTAGTCTCCCTTGTGGGAGGGAGTTCCACAAGCTTTGCAATGACTGCACAGGACATTGAGGGGTGTGGCCTGCAGAGAGGAGGTGTGGTTACTTGAGAGTCCACCTTACCACTTATATACACCCAGTAGGTCACTGTGGCATGCAGGAGAGTTTCTCCTGCAAATTCCATAGAACTGAGCCCACTCCAAAGTAATTTGGAGCAGGGCTTTCAGCCTGGCTGTGTTCAGTGGAATAGCATTCCTATCGAGGTAAGACAAGCACCCACTATCTTTGCTTTCTGGAAACAATTTAAAATACTTCCCCCACCAACAAGCTTTTCCATCTGGAAAGAATGGGTCATTATTAAGGTTGTTTTACGTTTTTTTCAAACTCAGCCTGTTGTTTTCTGTTTTGTTTTTCACTGTTTTTTATGGGCACCGCCTTGATCTAACATACCAGCTGGTTAAATGTTGTAAGACAATTTTAATGCTTCAACACTATTTTAGACTATTGTATATTGAATTTGTTGTGCAGGTTGATCTGCCTGCAGTGGAGCCTAAGTTCTTCTCCGACCAAACACTGGACAGTTAAATGTGGGAATATGGAAATGAGTTGCTTTGAGATTTTTTGTTTTCTTTCCACGGTGCTGGTTTTTTGGGGTGGGTGTTTGCAGTTTTGATATAAATGTTCAATTAGGCATTCTGATCGATGTGCTCCTTCTCTCCCCTTTCAACCGACAGACATGATCAAAGATTTTGTGTCGGCCAGGGATTTCGGCGCTCTCACTCACTTGGCCCTCGTCAATGCAATCTACTTTAAGGGAAATTGGAAGTCTCAGTTCAGGCCAGAAAACACAAGAACCTTCTCCTTCACTAAAGATGATGAAAGTGAAGTGCAAATTCCAATGATGTATCAGCAGGGAGAATTTTATTACGGTGAGCAATATCGTACATGTTTTCTTTCTAGCAGAAAAGATTAATTTTCTAGGTATACACTATCACCCTTTTTCAGCACTTCATGCCAATTCACACCTGCTAATAACATCTCCTGCACAATTGCGAACTAGATGAAAATGAAATCACATTGTTTTCACCGGGGCCTCAGAAATGTAAGCTTCCAAAGGAGCCTTCCATGATTATTGTGTCAACTGCAATGTTTTCATTGGTGTATCTGTATGGAAGATGTGAATACTGGGGGACGTGGGTGGCACTGTGGTCTCTAAACTACTGAGGCTCTTGGGCTTGCCGATCTGAAGGTTGGCGGTTCGAATGCCTGCGACGGGGTGAGCTCCCGTTACTCTGCCCCAGCTCCTGCCAATCTAGCAGGTCGAAAGCACGGCAGTGCAAGTAGATAAATAGGTACTGCTGCGGCGGGAAGGTAAAGGGCTTTTCTGTGCGCTCTCGTTTCTGTCACGGTGTTCCGTTGCACCAGAAGCAGTTTAGTCATGCTGGCCACATGACCCGGAAAGCTGTCTGTGGACAAATGGCAGCTCCCTCAGCCTGAAAGCGAGATGAGCGCTGCAACCCCATAGTCGCCTTTGACTGGACTTAACCGTCCAGAGGTCTTTTACCTTTTACCTTTACCTTCCAGGGTTCTTTTAAGGATTGCATCGAGACAGGGGCATCTTTCCACAGGGCCTGCAAGACGGAGCTGTTCCCCCAGGCCTTTGGTCAGAGTTCAGTCTGACTCCCCCCCCCCCTTTCATAAGAACTTGCATGAAAGCAGCCTCCCAATTTTTCTCTCAGGCTCATATAAGTTCAGCACAAACAGTTGGGCCTGGTGAACATTTAAGTTCCCGAACCCTAATCTGCGGATTGCCATCTGATTTGATTTTATTCTGATCCTGATCTGATTTTAGGATGTATTTTAACAGGGCCGTCTTAAGCAGGTCGGGCGCCCTGGCGCCGTGGTGCGCAGATCGCTCCGGCACCCCCGCCCCGCCCGGTTTCTTCCCGTGGCTGGTGGTTTCCGCGCGGCTTTGCCGTGCAGCGCCCTCCTGCCAACCTGGCGCCCTGGCGCCCCACGCCACCCAGCCTACCCCAAGAGCCGGCCCTGTATTTTAATTGATTGCCTGATTTTATGTTAATGTGTTATACATTTGATGTTAGCCACTCTGGGTCTGGTTTTGGCCGGGTAGGGCGGGGTATAAATACAAATTATTATTATTATTATTATTATTATTATTATTATTATTATTATTATTCTGCCGCCCAAGGCGAAACAGGAAAATGCTGCCGTGACACCTCACACCAGTAAATCCTCCCTGATCTGTAGCAATGGTGATGGCGTTTTCCAGTGATATTTCTCAAGACTTCAGCAGTTTCTAGCAAAATCTCAAGAGATTTCAGTGAGATCTTGACAGAAATGCACCACATTGCTAGTGCCAGGGCACAGCAGGCTTCCACTGCCGAAGGCAGCGGCTTCATCCTGCATCATGTATGCTGCTGACCCTGTATCTAGACCAGAAATTTCCAAACTGTGACCTGAGCTTTGTTCACAATTCTACGGCATGTCTGTGGATTTGTGATTGAAGATGGAAGGTGGCACACCCAATGCATATTGATTTTTAATTGCATTTTTATTGCTTCTTTTCTTTCATTGTATTTTATTATAATATACTGTATAAGAAAAAAAAGGGAGGAAACAATAAAAATACAATTAAAAATAATACAGTGGTGTCCTACAATCGCTACAACAGTCAGGAAAAAATATTAAGTGGTGTCCCAAAACCCTCGGTAATTTTCAAGTGGTCTGTGAGGGGAGAAAGTTTGGGAACCACGGATTTAGATAATGCACACAAAGTGCTTTCGACACATGAAAGTGGTATACAAATGTTATTCTTATTACTATAATCTGTATCCTGCTCATGATCGAAGGAACTTATGTAGGTAATTCCAGGCAGCTCCTCATGCAGCTGCTGGACAGAACGATAACCTGTTTGGTTTTGGAGATGAAATAACAGGTTATATTTTCACACCACTTTCTGGGGTCCGTACTGTAATGCACAGAAGAAAGTTTCTGGATCTCGTCTCTGAGCTAGAATATGTGGGCAGCGTCCAGGCCTAATACAAATCATGTCTGAATCAAAATCTGCCAACAAACCATGGCCTGGTTTGCAAACAACGGTTTACTCTAACTGTGGATTTGCTGTTATGTCTGAATTCACAGTCCATTGAGAAACAACAGTTGGGCCATTGATCTGCCCCAAGAAGCTGCTGCTGTGAAGTTGAGTACATGGGAAACAAAAGCTGGCAAGCAGCTCCAGAAACCATGACTTGTTTGCTGTACATCTGGATGCTCAATCCATGATGTGCATTAATAAGTATGATTAGCACAATGTGTTTCACCTTATGTTTGACTGATACGTCTAAACCATACATAACAGAGGTTCTTTTGTTAGTTATGCCCAAAAGTTAAAGAAGTGTTAAAAATATGATAGCACAGCATTTTCATTTTTGCTACATTCACAGGGCAGTGTATTTTGTTTTCACATCTTTTCCCTGTTAAGTTCTCCATCATATCTGGTCATTCATATGACATAAAAGCTATTTTTGGCACTATAGTGGAATTTAGCACAAGCTTAGCACTCATATTCGTGTTATTTGCTTCCAGAAAAAAGAAAATCTGTATGCAAATAAGATGAAAATGAGTGCTGAACCTGGGCTATAGTCCACTGTAGTTCCGGAAGTTGATTTTATATAATGTGAAAGTTCAAATATAATGTGGAAATCAACTCATTACCAAGCTTAAAACCATGGAGCCACCTGGGATGAATAAAGACATCGGATTATGCATGAATAAAGACATCTCATTATGCATGATCAAGCTTTCGTTAGCGCCTCAGCCCTTGCTTTTCCCTCCCAGGACTAATTGCAGCCATCAGCAGCCATTAACAGCCATCCACAGGTTTACCACTCCCATCAGCCCATCACCCATTCCCACCCACCCCCACCACCCTCTGTATATATATAAGGGTCTGACACTTCTGTTTCAAGTGTATCTGAAGAAGTGTGCATGCACACGAAAGCTCATACCAAAATAAAAACTTAGTTGGTCTTTAAGGTGCTACTGAAGGAAATTTTTTATTTTGTGGAAATCAACAGTTAGGGAAATTTCATGAAAATGGAATAAACATCCATGTGAATGCAGCCTTTGTATTTTTTTCCCCACGAAAAAGGGGGAAGTACCCGCCCCCCAAAAAGAAACAAACAACGAAGAGGATAAACCCACCAATCCTTTTTATTAAAAAAAATTTTTAAAGATAGCATTTATTACAATACAACATAAGACTAAAGGGAAAAAAACATTAAGATACATTCATATGTAAGTAATATTATTATAATTATATATAATTATAATAATTATAATAATTATAATAATTATTATAATTGGAGGCAGTGGAAGACAGGAGTGCCTGGCGTGCTATGGTCCATGGGGTCACGAAGAGTCGGACACGACTAAACGACTAAACAACAACAACAATATTACCCACCAATCCTATGCCAGGAACAGTGTGTGTGTGTGTGTGTACCCATCTAAAGGTGAAATAATTGATATTGAAAATGTGAAAAGACAATCAAGCGGTTTTAACGGCTGGTCATAATTTGCCCCAAGGCCTGTTCTCAGCTGGAGACCATCCTATGAATTTCAGTACAGGTAAGTGGAAATGATCTCCGAAAACCCAACCGGGCTGTTTTTCGTTTTTCTTTTAGGGGAGTTCAGTGACGGCTCCAATGAAGCCGGGGGCATCTATCAAGTTCTGGAAATCCCCTACGAAGGAGATGAGTTCAGCATGATGATTGTTCTTTCCAGGCAAGAAGTCCCCCTAGCCACACTGGAACCTCTGGTCAAGGCCCAGCTGATTGAGGAATGGGCAAGCTCCGTAAAGAAGCAGAAGGTGGAAGTCTATCTACCCAGGTGAGAATGCTTTTCCAGCTCCTGGCAGGGTGGAAGGGAGAGCCAGTTTGGCTTAGTGGGTGGCACATAGAGCTGGGTGATATATAGGTACAGCGTCCAAAATCCGTGTGAAGTCCATAGTTTCATAATTTTGACCTGGCAATGTACGGTTGGAAGGACTCACTGGAAGGACAGATCCTGAAGCTGAGGCTCCAATACTTTGGCCACCTCATGAGAAGAGAAGACTCCCTGGAAAAGACCCTGATGTTGGGAAAGATGGAGGGCACTACCCTGTTTCTCATATTTTAAGACATACCCATAAAATAAGCCATAGCAGGATTTTTAAGCATTCAAGGAATATAAGCCATACCCCAAAAATAAGACATAGTGATAGGCGCAGCAGCAATGCCGACCGTGGCAGGAGGAGGAGGAAAAAAATAAGACATCCCTTGAAAATAAGCCATAGTGTGTGTTTTTTTTGAGGAAAAAATAAATATAAGACATGTCTTATAATATGAGAAACACGGTAGGAGAAGGGGACGACAGAGGACGAGATGGTTGGACAGTGCTCTCGAAGCTACGAACATGAGTTTGACCAAACTGCGGGAGGCAGTGGAAGACAGGAGTGCCTGGCGTGCTATGGTCCGTGGGGTCACGAAGAGTCGGACACGACTAAACGACTAAACAACAATATACGGTATCTTGAATCGCAGTGTGGGAAAAACCGTGAAGCCAGCCAATGCTTCTCTCGATTCCTGCAGCTCCTCTGCCGGCTGAGATCTCCCCTGCCTCCTGCAGTGGGCAGCGAATCACAAGAGCAGGCACCGGCAAAAATCACGATGCAGGAAATACTACCACAAAGCCAGCCAATGCCTCTACATAGCTCCGTCCTTATTTCAGTCATTGTGATATATCGGTATATTGCAATAAAATAAAAAAATTCCTTCAGTAGCACCTTAAAGACCAACTAAGTTTTTATTTTGGTATGAGCTTTCGTGTGCATGCACACTTCTTCAGATACAGTGAAATGGAAGTTTCCAGGCACTTATGTAGAGAAGGGGTGGGGAGGGGTGGGGATGGGAAGCGAATCCATTTCACTGTATCTGAAGAAGTGTGCATGCACACGAAAGCTCATACCAAAATAAAAACTTAGTTGGTCTTTAAGGTGCTACTGAAGGAATTTTTTTATTTTACTTCGATCCAGACCAACACGGCTACCTACCTGTAACCAGGTATATTGCAATGTTCAGCTACGTTGAAAACCACGCATCACCCAAATATCACGACGTTGAATACCAGATATCGCCCAGCCATAGTAGCATGTTGGATACTGGCCAGGCTAGGGACTGAGAAGGGCATTTTGGATTCAAATAAACAGCTCGACCCTGCAGCTCGTTTGAAAAGTTTCTCTCCATTTTTCTTTTGTTTTACCTCAGTGTCATGTAAAATGGAAACACCAAGATTGTCATTTGGAGAGCGCATAATAACATAGCTGTGAGGAGAGGACTATTGCGCTCAGGTCCTGCTTTGGGGCTAATAATAATAATAATAATAATAATAATAATAATAATAATAATAATTTATTTTTTATACCCCGTCCATCTGGCTGGGTTTTCCCAGCCACTCTGGGCGACTCCCAACAGAATATTAAAAACACGATAAAACATTGAACATTAAAAACTTCCCGTGGGCATCTGTTTGGCTACAATGAGAACAGGATGCTGGACTGGATGGGCCAATGGCTTGATAGGGGTCCCCAAACTGAGGCCCGGGGGCCGGATGTGGCCCAATCGCCTTCTAAATCCAGCACGCGGACGGCCCGGGAATCAACATGTTTTTACATGAGTAGAATGTGTCCTTTTATTTAAAATGGATCTCTGAGCTATTTGTGGGGCCTGCCTGGTGTTTTTACATGAGTAGAATGTGTCATTTTATTTAAAATGCACCTCTGGGTTATTTGTGGGGCATAGGAATTCATTCATATATATTTTTCAAAATATAGTCTGGCCCCCCACAAGGTCTGAGGGACAGTGGACCAGCCCCCTGCTGAAAAAGTTTGCTGACCCCTGGGCTTGATCCACCAGGCATTTCTTATGCCATTTTGGATTGGTAAGATGGTTTGAGGCAGGAGCCGCTGTCAGTTTCGGCAGACCGTCGCAATCTATTTTTGCAGGTGTGCAAAGGCTGACTAAACTTTAGGAGAGGTCTTCTGTAGGGAACCATAAGGCTGCATGTTCAGAGTCCCTAGTGCTTGCACAAAGTCGGGGTGGGAGCTCACTCTGATTTCCCCACTGAATTTCTCACCCAACCATACACAGCCCTTCATGCCCCATTGCGTGTCACGCATGAGACTCCCCTGACACATCAAAGCAGCTTTTTGATGCACAGGCACGAGGGAATGTACCGGAAGGCAGGTGAAAATGCCCTGTGGGCATGAGTGGACCCACTCATGGTTCTTTGGATACAAGGCAGAGTCCTGAAAACGGTGCTCATCAGTGGTATCACCTTCTGCTCACCAAGCTGCATCTTCTCTTCCATTTCTGGTCACATCCAGACCTTTGAACTCATTCCAGCATATGCTTTGACACAAAGCTGTGATACGTTACCTGCAATACTGTACTAGAAAACTTGTGGATTTTTTGCAGGAGCTTTGGAGGGGGGGTGAGCTCTCTCTCACACACACACACCCGGTGCAGTGTGGTGAAATAACAGCTCTCTCCCACTTCCATCAAACCTGGCAAGCCGGTCCCTCCCCAAGTATCAGTGTATGCCCACATGTGGGTTTAATGTTCAGAAATGGAGTACATAGGCTAAATCCAATGTGCATAGACCCATATCTCACAGTCACCCCCCCATAAAATCTGGGTCTCTTGCAATTGGATTACACATGTTTGTGGACCTATATGTGGATATCTGGTGGGGCCAAGCATGTTGGGTAGGCAGTCCTGTTTTCACCATGCATTGCATCATCAGAGAGTGATCCAAATAAGCCCGTTGTTGAATCTCACCCAACATCCAGTTGCCGTATATCAGGAATCCCCAAACTTCGGCCCTCCAGATGTTTTGGACTACAATTCCCATCTTCCCTGACCACTGATCCTGTTAGCTAGGGATCATGGGAGTTGTAGGCCAAAACATTGAAGCCCCACAGGGAGCCCCACAGTAAGGGGAACCCAATAAATATTGAAGGGAGGAGAAAGGGAAGCGTCACATTTCTGCAAGTATAAGAAATGATGCAGCTATGGGAGGAAATGATCGACATATGTTTGCAACAGGAGCGGGAAACCTTAAGAAATTGTATTAAACTAAAGTAATTTGGTTGGATTTGTAATAATTTGGGAAGTTAATAAAAAAATATTTGGCGAACATAAGAAGTTCCCTTATACAGACTAAAAAGAAGAAGGGTGTGCATTAGCAATGCAGTGTCCTTACTCCAGATGGCTTCCTTGAGGGGAAGATATTCAAACGATGAACAATTATCGGGGAAACAAATGCACAAACCCCCAAATACCATGGTACAGAGTGAAATGATTCCGAAGGAGAATGTTGCAGACTTGGTTACTGCTATTAGCTGGTCCTTGCCCCCCTATTGCATTCCCTGGCTAAATTATGCTTGGAAATCATTTTTGCAAATTAGTTTCATGGTCTGTTTCCCTGCTACACAAAAGTGGATTAAAAAAATGTTGATCTCTTTGGCTCCGAAACAATGATTTGAGAACGGAACGGAGTATAATTTAACAATCCTCTGTTCTGTTTCCCCACCCCCGTTTTGCTATTAAGACAAGCAAACTGCAGTTTCAGTTGGACGCAGATAGTGCAGACAGAAAATTGGAAATGTTGTGATTAACTCAGCTTTGCTTAGTCGTTCAAGCCCTATTACAAATGCAAAAGTTTTTTTAAAAAATGTTCACTTCATAAGTGGATGGACTCTTTTGGGGCGCTGGAAATTTAATTTTATTCCACTGCTATTTCTCAGTGTGCACGGCCCGCGGGCCCACACATTCCTTTCCCTTCCATCTTGGTCCCTCGCCTTCTTTGAGGGGGTGGAGGGAAAGGGAGAAATAGCATAAAATATTTATGGAGTATTTATTTAGTGCATTGATAGCATCCACCAGATCTGCTTGCCATCCTCAGAGAAATTCAACCTCGGAAGTATATAATTAATTTCTGCAATTTAATAAGGGAATTACAGCATTGGGGTGCTGCACTTAAAGTTTGCGCTAGCTGGCTAGCTAGCTACCTTTTATATTCCTATTATGAAAATACGCCGGAGAGGAACGGCATCTCATTTTATCCATTCTCCGCTATGCTTCACTCATTAATATTTACAAAGAGCCTTAAGAATGTTTGGGCAAATTCTGGAAGTATCTGCTCTGTTTATAAAATCCAGTCCCCAAGGATCCGTCACATTCTAGCGTCACGCTGTACTGTGACCAAGAGACAGATCCTTCATTGGGGCTAGGCAGATATGAGCATGCTTTCAGCTCAAAGACTGCAGTCGCTAGAATCTCTGAAGGCTGGAAGTTGTCCATCTAGTTCCCTCCAGATGACAGCCCAGGATGGATCTCTTAATTTTGCCCATAGTATTCACAATTATTTCTGTAGCACCATCAATTTGATTCAATTTAATGCTTGTATGCAGCAGTTCCAGCAATTAATTGGAGCCCTCAAAGCAGCTAACAGCAGTAGCAAAGGTGGACTTTAACTAAATTTTACTCAGAATGGCCGAGATCTCATCTCACAAAGAGCGTGCTGTTGGCTTTATCAGCCTCTCCAGGGACTTTGAAACATGCAAACCCTCATTCAGCACGTGCAACTCTGTTGTTATGGCTGTCAAGTTGCTAGTTCAATATGTAAAAGTGAAATCTCAATTTTTATCCGGTTGCAGACCCATTGAAACCCATGAACCCAGGTTTGTCATGCTACATTGGCTCCCAGTACGTTTCCGAGCACAATTCAAAGTGTTGGTGCTGACCTTTAAAGCCCTAAACGGCCTCGGTCCAGTCTACCTGAAGGAGCGTCTCCACCCCCATCGTTCTGCCCGGACACTGAGGTCCAGCGCCGAGGGCCTTCTGCCGGTTCCCTCACTGCGAGAAGCAAAGCTATAGGGAACCAGGCAGAGGGCCTTCTCGGTAGTGGCACCCGCCCTGTGGAACACCCTCCCATCAGAGGTCAGAGAGATAAACAACTACCTGACATTTAGAAAATACCTAAAGGCAGCCTTGTTTAGGGAAGTTTTTAATCTGTGATATTTGATGTATTTTAATGTTTGTTGGAAGCCACCCAGAGTGGCAGGGGAAGCCCAGCCAGATGGGCGGGGTATAAATAATATTGGCTTCGGTTAGTCTACTCTGAGTAGGCCTGGCATTGGACACAACCCTCTATCTTGCTGTATGTAAAAATTGACCAAGAAATCTTTTTTATATAAAAAAAAAATATGCTTGCTAGTCTCAGATTAGCATATCACAATTATGACAAAAACTTGATTTTAAAAAAATGAAATGATCAAAACAACACGAATAAATGGAAATTGAAAGGGAGCAGATATTGGCTGAACATTAAGAGACACTTTCCAACAGTAAGAGCTGTTTTGGAGTGAGCAGGCTGTCTTAGGGGCTCGGGGTCTGCGCTCTCCCTTTGCTGGGTGCATTTAAGCAGATGCTGGACGGCTATATGCCAGGAATGCTGCAGTTGCATCCTGCATTATAGAACCTGCATGGAGCAGGAAGTTGAACTAGGTGACCTCCCAAGTCCCCTCCAATGCTAAATTGCGTCATAGAAATCTGCCTTATGCTGAGTCATTCCACTGGTCCATGTAATTATCATTATTTATACCCTGCCCATCTGGCTGGGTTTCCCCAGCCCCTCTGGGTGGCTCCCAACGGAATATTAAAAACACGATAAAACATCAAACATTAAAAACTTCCCTAAACAGGGCTGCCTTTAGATGACTTCTAAAAGTCAGACAGTTGTTTATTTCCTTGAAATCTGATGGTAGGGCGTTTCACAGGGCAGGCGCCACTACCAAGAACAGGGCCGTCTTAAGTATATTTGGCGCCGTGGTGCGACGGATCCCTCCAGCGCCCCTGCCCTGCTCTGTTTCCCAGCGCGGTGGGCAGGCGGAGCTGCGCGGGCGGGCGGGCACAGCTGCGCAGCACCCCCCCCCTGGCGGGCAGGCGCCCTGCACCACCCAGCCTGGCCGTAGGGCCGGCCCTGACCAAGAAGGCCCTCTGCCTGGTTCCCTGTAACCTCACATCTTGCAGCTATGATCTTACAGTGCTGTGGAATTCCCCACAGTACATAACTTTTTTATTTGCCTTTTCCAAAGTGGTCCACATTGCTTAAAACATCAGCAGAATGCTGCAGGATATGTGGGTGACTCCCTTCGCAAACAAATTAAGGGGGCAGACTTCGAATCATGCGCTGGTATCACTGCTGAGAGCTCCAAACCCCTCACAAATTAAAGGACACGCTGAAAGCTCAGTTTATATAACTGTAATATGTACTTATCTAAGGTGACTGACAAGTTTGTATGGGTACCCTTGTGCATTCCCATCATATATGAAAAAGTCTGACAAGGCATTTGTACCCATGGGCATATCTCTGCCGTTGCTCCAGGTAACTGGCAGAAATCAGCATGTCAGCCAGGAAATCAAAGGTGACAGTAAGACGGATTTCTATTTGGATCAAATTAATTCCAAATTTATTGTCGTCTCCTAGGTAATTGTAACTGGAAGGCTCAAAGGACTTCCTTGCCACTACCAGAAATGATTCTCTGTTTGCTGAACACACAACAGAATCTCAAAATGTCATGGAAACATAAAATGCATAGTTTATGGTCACAGTTGTTTACCATTGTTTCCAGCATTTCTCAGATTCACTTGTGTTGCCACAAAGCAACAAAGATAGAAAATAGGTCATATTTTCTTTGTGTGTTTTTATTCTACTATTCCTTCGATAAGCTTAGAGTAGCATGCATGGCTTTATCCCCACAACAGCCATGTGAGGTAGATTATGTTGAGAGAGATTACAGAGTTAGATTCCTCAAGGTTATTCAGCGAGGTTCATGGCTGAGTAAGGATTTGAACCTGGATCTCTCCCATCAATGATGATCATGGTAGCTTGGCTTTCTCATAGATTACATCTCCTTTCCAGCCTTTTGGAGGTGCTACTCTGTACGTTTTTTCACATTTTTATAAATGCATACAATGGCTCATAACACTCCACTTGCTTAAGGTTGGGCGTTTGTTGAATAAAAATACAATTGATTGATTGATTGATTGATTGGAGTGGGGACCTGGTTTGGTTTGGGCCATTCAAAAAGATAAATATACAGAATTCCAGTGTGTATATTCCAGGGTATAACCAGGCTGTTCGGAGCTTGGTCATTTATTTCCCTTTGTAGCAGCACCAAACTACATGAGACATCTGGTACCTGTCTGTAAGCTTTGCCCCACAGGTCAAATAACAGCTCCAGTGTATCCAGTCTCAAATCTCCCAACATCTCTACCCGTTATGCTACTAGATACATAACCCAGCACATGGCAGTAGAGTTATAGTGGTGAGTGAAGAAAGCGCTGAACTCCCCCTGCTGCTCCAACTTGAGGAACCTTGGCTAAACACTGCAGTCAAATGTTGTTGTTTAGTTTTTTAGTCGTGTCCGACTCTTCGTGACCCCATGGACCATAGCACGCCAGGCACTCCTGTCTTGCACTGCCTCCCGTAGTTTGGTCAAACTCATGTTCGTAGCTTCGAGAACACTGTCCAACCATCTTGTCCTCTGTCGTCCCCTTCTCCTAGTGCCCTCAATCTTTCCCAACATCAGGGTCTTTTCCAAGGATTCTTCTCTTCTCATGAGGTGGCCAAAGTATTGGAGCCTCAGCTTCACGATCTGTCCTTCCAGGGAGCACTCAGGGCTGATTTCCTTAAGAATGGATAGGTTTGATCTTCTAGCAGTCCATGGGACTCTCAAGAGTCTCCTCCAGCACCATCGTTCAAAAGCATCAATTCTTCGGCGATCAGCCTTCTTTATGGTCCAGCTCTCACTTCCATACATCACTACTGGGAAAACCATAGCTTTAACTATACGGACCTTTGTCGGCAAGGTGATGTCTCTGCTTTTTTAAGATGCTGTCTAGGTTTGTCATTGCTTTTCTCCCAAGAAGCAGGCGTCTTTTAATTTCGTGACTGCTGTCACCATCTGCAGTGATCAAGGAGCCCAAGAAAGTAAAACCTCTCACTGCCTCCATTTCTTCCCCTTCTATTTGACTGCAGTCAAATATGACTTGGCAAATGCAGCCCAGTTAATGCCACTGGATATCTTGTTTTTAAAACGCCTTGTTTTGGCTTGCTCAGCTGTTTTACAGCCCTGTTACACCTTGCCACAAGAATAGGGCAGGGAGGAATAGGTTATTCACACCAGCCCCATGTTTGGTGCCATGTTTATTTTCATCAGTGGTGGGGGTAGTGCCCACCAGGGAATGGTACAGCCGAAGGCAGGGAGCCCCACAGTAAGGGGAGCCCAATAAATATGACGGGCATAATTCTAGTTTTGTCTCCACCCACCTCCTCGCTGCTCAGTACTATGAGAGCAACACTGAGCCTTAGGAGGAGGAAACTGACTGGGAATGCTGCCCCCCTTGGACTGGCTGTAAGTAAGAAGGCAAGCAGATGAGGCCAGCTCAGGGCACACTAAGAGTTGTGGGGCAGTGCCCCATTTGCCCTAATGGATCAGCCTCCATTGAGTCCTTTGTAATTTTGTGGAGTCCAACCAACAATCCAATACTACCTTAAAGACCAGCTGTCTTCTACATCACTTTTCTGTGGACTTCTTTCCAAAAGAGTGCTTGGCGAACTCTGCCAATCGTCTCAGACCAGCTGGCTTCCTGAAGAACCCTGAAACGCAGTTTTCCAAACCCAGTGCTCTCCAGATGTTTGGGATGACGGCCCTGAACCTAGAGATGCAGCACTCGCTGTGCAGTCCAAAACACCTAGAGAGCACCAAGTTTGTGAAGGCTGCTGTCACATGTCCCACTTGTGTGCTGCGTGCTCCCCTGTGCATTCCACAACGGCCGTCTGTGGAACCGAAATCCTTCATAATTAATGTGCCCGTCATTCTAATAAAAGCCTTTTCGTTCCTCTGGTGTTTTCAGCTATGCTGCTTTGTCTGGCAATTATGCCTCTGTGACATTTTTAAGCAGCCTCCGGTTACTATTTCTCGACGTTGCTTTTCAGACAAACTCATTTGCTGCAGGAATCCAGGTGGCCAGGGGCGTTTGTCTTGTTTTGTACCTCTTATGCAGGGATGGACAACTTACATTCCCTACACACACACACACACACACACACACACACACACACACGGTTCACAAGCAAAATTTGACAGATGGGTGCGGCTGGCCACCTGTTAATCACCTGATGTCAGAATCACACCAGGCACCACCTGTCTGGTACTTTGGAACACAATCAGCTGATCAGCAGGACTTCAAAGGACAGTGCAGGGCACTTTGCAAGGGGCTTTGCAATCTGTGTGATCACCGGGCCTAAGAATGAAGGGCTTCTGACTTGTGGGCAGGGGCTTAAGCAGTAAAATGCATGAATGAGCAAGTTTTGAGGCTAATGGGTGCCCCACACATTGAGAAGTCAACCCCCCCCCTTGTGCTAGAAAATAGTATGGTTGCACCTAATGACAACAGTACTACTTGGGAGCTCATTTCTGTGTGATATAGTGGCATCATTTCACTATATTTGATTCAGTGCTCAGAAGACGCATTGCTGTGCTCATGATGGAATGGCAGCTTGTGCACAGGTGGACAATTTCCCTGCTGGGATGTTTATGGTTTCCTTGATTTGAGGCTGTTTTGTTCTTGAAAGCACCATTCTGCAATGCCCACCTGCAGCACATGGTGGTCTGGATTGCATAAGTCTGTCCATGGCTGGCTGTTTCTGCTTTGGGGCAGAAGGCTGGACTTAGCTGGCCAGGTAGCCTAATCTCTCTCTGTTCAAAGGCTTCTGGTCTCTCCCTTGGTATACCACATGATACATTCCTCATTTCTTTTATTCGTGTAGTTCAAGGTTGGGCAACCTGCAAACCTTAATTTCATGTAAATAGGGGTGGGGAGTGTCAGAAAGAGAGATAATTCTTTGGACTTCAGCTCTGCCCCCTATGGCACCTGGCAGATTTTTATGGGGGGATTGTGTGTCCCTCAACAGAAAAAAAAGCTTGCTAACCTCTACCTATGACCTTTGATAGACTTCTACATTGGGTTTATATTCCTCATATTTTGGTTTACTTTGGTAGGATGTGCCTGTTTTAATAATAATAATAATAATAATAACCATTAAAAACAATGAAAAGTTTGTCTTTCAAATTCAGTCTCAGGTCCTATTTTTAAAAAACTGCATGCCAGGTGGCTTCATACACAAAACTATCACCCTCACCCATTTTGTTGACACAAACTCCTTTGGGGAAAGTGCTGTTTCGACTGCAGAGCTGTTAGTTTAACTGACCATATTACAGCAAGCAAACCAATGGCCATCAATAAACTAGTGATGAATGCCAGCTCAATAAATACGATTTATCGCTTTTTTAAAAAAACACACACACACACATACACAGTTCTAAAAACTGCTTTTTCTCATGCTGTGCTTCCTGAAGACCAGTGCCGTCTTGCTGATCTGCTTCCAGGGGGAAGAGAAAGAGGCTAGCGAGTTTTCATTCTTTTTTATGTCCTCTAGGTTCACAATAGAACAGGAAATTGAACTGAAGGATGTTCTGAAGGGCCTTGGAATTACAGAAGTGTTCAGCCGGAGCGCTGATCTCACCGCAATGTCTGGTAAGAGGCTTTTTGCACATGTGTGTTGCATCCTTGCACATGTTCTTAAATGGGGGAAGATTAAATTGACCTCATATGGCGGGCACGTCCAACTCCCAAGAAACTGCAATCTACTCCCAGTATTTAAAAAACTGGCAGTGATCTACCCAATGTCATTGGAGAAAGGAGGAGCTTTTTTTAGGGGAGAGAGGCAAAAGTTGTTGAGCTTTTTTTAGGGGGGAAGGCCAGAGTTGTTTAACAATACAACCAACTAATGTCGGCAGCAGACTATAAAAGACCACCCTTTTGATGCTACGTAGGGACAGCGCAAGCGGGGCAGGGGGCTCGGTGCATCCTAAAATGGTGAAACACTGGTACATCCACACATAATGAAACCACCTAATATAATCCAGTGGATTGCCCAGTGAATGTAATCTTGCTTTCATGATGGGCAGGTATATCTGAATGACCAGCAACTGGGCTGATAAACAGCACACACCTATGCACTTTTATTAAGAAGCAAGTCCCACTGAGTTCAATGGAGCCTGGTCTAGGTATGTCTAGGATTGCAGTCTTAAACAGGGGAAAGGCGGAACTTGGGGAAACAAAATAAATACAATTCCACCGCTTGTTTGTGTATAAATTGGAGTGGCTGCTTGTCCACCAAGAGGTGCTCAAGGCAGTTTCCAATCGAAGATTAAGACATCATTAAATGTCTCTGATAAAGGATACTTGTGCTTTGTAAAATAGCAAAGGGGGGGATCTATGAAGGCATCACTGTGGAGATAAAAATCTTTTTAACGACAGTGGAATTGGCTGAACTATCATTCCGTAAGAACAATGCAATCGGCGTCTGCCCAAAGAGTTCTGCTTCTTCAAGAAACTGTTACAAAAGCCCTCTGCATCAATGGGAAGCCTCCACACACTGCCATGACTTTTAACAAAGTATTAGTCATGCCCTCCTCTATTAAGGTTTCTGACTCCCACCTCCAATTAGGTCTGACTGCCATGCTTGTTAAAGTTCTCACTCACGTGTTCTCTCCCCTTTATCCCTGTGCATTTCTCACCCGCCGTTTGATGCCTCTCTGTATTGGGTGGTTCAGGTGAGCAGTAAGGACAGCACTGGCAGCTGGCGTACAGCCAGCAACAGTAGCCGGCTGATAATTACAATGTTAGGGCCACGGCGAGATGGAGACCTGTCATGACCGCAACAGAAGTGATAGAGTTTTTGTGTCCTATTATGCATTGCAGGGCTACCCAGATCGTGTAGGCATCTTATATTTTCACAGTAAGACATTGCGCTAGCAGTGATTTAAGTAAATCTTCTCGTGTGTGTGAGTCATTTGCTCCGTTCCTTTTTTGAAAAATGGAAAAGAACAGCCTCACTTCATTAGAATTGTGATCCATTAGGTCCAACACTCTGCTCTGGAAGGGATGTGCCAAAAATGTTTGTGTCAAACTAGGTTAGTAATGGAGCGTTCAATTAATCCATTTTTACCGCCTGCTTAGATTAGGCTTTCTGGAGAGAACAATCAAGAGGGCCCCATCACACAGGGTATAACACAGGGTTGCCATATTTCAAGAAGTAAAAATCCAGACAGCTCAGATTTTTTTGGACAATCCAAAGTTGTTGAGCTTTTAAATTTTTAAATTTAAAATTCCTTTGGGGCACCAATTTAGCTCCCAACCCCTGGACATTACCAGAATTTTCCAGCTTATTTTGTGACCCTAGTATAATGCTATTTTCCTACTTGACCACCTGATTTGATCCATGGGAGATACATTGTGCTGAGACATGGAAGTTCCAGTTATGTTTCCTAGCTTAATGGATGTTGATAGACAACTTGCTCCAGAAAGACATCTACTTTTTACCAAACAAAACAAAAAAATGAAAATATTAGAATCGTCTTGCTGCGAATTCAGCTTGCCGTGTGGCTGCAACGTTTGAAGGCAGGGCTAGTCACAAAGACCCCTTAATGCAAGTTGCTGGACCAGTCAGTTACTACAAATTGCTAGTTTCCACACTGGTGTTTCCAAGGCAAGTTAGAAAATGCAGGCGTCAAATCTGTTAGCAGGCTAGTCAAACAATTGCCTTCCGCCTAAAGGACTGGAGGAAATGAAACTGATCACTCCTCTGGTTTTTCTTTCCTTTGCAGCTAGTACTGAAATCAGTTAGGCTGGTAGAGGAGGGACAAAGTGGTCTGTCTCTCCTTTGCCAACCTGCTTGCTGACCTGTGGCGACCAGGTCAGTTGTTAAGCACTGGTCTCTGTGTTAGGCTGGTGCAATATTTATACCCTGCCCATCTGGCTGGGTTTCGCCTGCCACTCTGGGCATCTTACAGCACATAAAAATTCGTAAAGCATTAGACATTAAAGATCGTCCGATACAGGGTTGCCTTCAGATGTCTTCTAAAAGTCAGATAGTTGTTTATTTTCTTGACATCTGATGGGAGGGTATTCCACAGGGCGGGTGCCACTACCAAGAAGGCCCTCTGCTTGGTTCCCTGTGAGGGAACCACCAGGAGGCCTTCAGAGCTGGACCTCAGGTGTCCAAACTGAACAATGGGGGTGGAGACGCTCCTTCAGGTATACTGGGCCAAGGCCGTTTAGGGCTTTAAAGGTCAGCACCAACACTTTGAATTGTGCTCGAAAACGTACTGGGAGCCAATGTTATATGGACTGGTGTTATATGGTCTTGCCATTTTTGTTTTTTAAAAAATCCATTTGGATTTCCTGCCTTCCTTCCCTTAACTGGAGGGGTTTCATCTTCTGCAAGCCCTGGTGAGCATCATATTCAGAAACACAGAGAGACCCCCAGCTTTCAGGAGACTTTTAATCATGAGCTGTCTTTAATACAATCAACCAGCTGTATTAATCAGCAATGGGTGACCAGAAGCCACAGCACAATGTTGCTGTTGTTTTTTAAAGTATTGGACCTTTCCAGCTTGCAGGACAGGATTAAAACACTGATTCTAAATCCCCTTATTTGGAGGCAAGTCCCTTTGATCCAAGAATCTATGTGTGAATGTGTGTCTTTAGAACTGCCACATCAGAGCACATGTGACTGTGCATAAAAGGTAAAGGACCCCTGGACAGTGAGGTCCAGTCAAAGGCGACTATGGGGTTGTGGCGCTCATCTCGCTTTCAGGCCGAGGCAGCCGGCGTTTGTCCACAGACAGCTTTCCGGGTCATATATAAAATCAGGAGTAGAATGAGTCAGGCAGAAGCGAATAAGCAACAATTCTTTAGCCTGTTGCTAGAACAGCACACCAGTGGATTAAATTGAGCGTGTAGGTGATGTAAAAACAAAAGAAATTACATGTTTCCACTTGGTACATTTGTTGAACCAACAGTAATAATAAAGAGTAGCACATTAGCAAAAGGATAGAACAAACTCTCTAGAGGGGAGGAAACAAAACAGCTACTAGACTAAGACTGGATATGTAGGTCATCTGCTTCAATGCTCAAGTGTTCACAACCTTATTATCAATTACCACAGCCTCTGACTACCTGGAGAGTCAACGTGTTAACAGTAGGAGTCACCAATGGAACGGAGGGGATCCTAAGTCCCTCTGCTATAGGATTTGTGAGTTGGAAGGGACCTTGGAGGTCCTCCAGCTTAGCTATTCCCACCCTTGGATTCCTAGATGTTCTGAACTACAAGTCCCATCATCCTTAGCCAGCAGGGCCAGTGGTCAGAGGTGATGGAGGATGTTGTCCACCAACATCAAGGGACCCAAGGTTGAAAAAGGCTGCTGTAGTTCAATCCACTGCTGAGTGCAGGATCTACAATGCAGGATGCAACTTCAGCAACAGTGGGGAGCTTGTGGACTGCCAGTTGTTGTTGGACCAAAACTCCCATCATCTCTTACCATGAACGGTGGTTCCTGGGATTGATGGGAGTTGGAATCCCAGAACATCTGGAGGCCCACAAATTGCCAGGGTCATACAGCATCCCTGTCTAGCCTCTGCTTCGTTGTCTCCAGTGAAGGAGAGCCTTCCCAAAACAATCCATTTACAGTCGTACCTTGGAATCCGTTCCCGGAAGTCCGTTCAACTTCCAAAACATTTGAAAACCAAATGGCGGCTTCTGATTGGCTGAAGGAAGCTCCTGCAGCCAATCAGAAGCTACGGAAGCCCCGCCAGACATTCGGGTTTCAAAAGAATGTTCACAATCCGGAACAAACACTTCCGAGTTTGCAGCGTTCGGGAGCCAAAACATCCGAGTTCCAGGGCATTCGACAACCAAGGTATGACTGTACTGTCACACACCCTATTTAACAATAGGAAATTTCTCCTAAAAGCCTTGTTGATAATCTTTTCTCTTCAACCAGGTGTGGAGAACATTTTATACCCCAAGGGCCACAGCCCAAGGGACAGCCCTCTGAGGGCCACATGTCGGTAGTGGGTGGGGCCAGAGGCAAAAATAGGTGGGACAACAAATGTAGGCGAGTTTCTACTCGCATGCCTCTCTGCCCTTCATACAGGCAAGCAGGAAGCATTATCGAAGTTCACAGGTGCCCCAATGCAGGGAGGCCCAACAAGGCCCCGCCGCCATCAAGGGGAAGCCCAGCCCCTCAAAATTGACAGAGACTCATCCCCATACGAGCTTTGGGGGACGGGCTGAAATGTCCTCAGGCTCATAGAGTTGGCGCCTGTGTCAAGATTCCAAGGGCACATTCCAGCCAAGCAAAAACAGTGGCAAGGCCAGTGAGGCGTGTGGCCTGGGGAAAGGGCCCAGGGTCAGATAGAGAGCCCTCAATGGCTGAATTCAGCCCCTGGCTCTGAATTTCCCCACTCCTGCCTTAAACTGAAAACCAGCAGCTAGGCCACAAGAGAAGCAGGTTTGCCTCCGCAACCAGCTTTCCAGAGGCATGTGGTTGCCTGGCCAGTGCCAGCAACAAAACAGTGGCCTCGATTACTCTTCGGCTTGATCTAGTAGAGCATTTCTGACTACTTCTGCACCTTTATTTAGCTCCTTCAAAGTGCTGATGCAGCGGGCCCTAGGATTGGGCTGTAAAGAACAAAACTCAGCAGCTGCTTTGAACTGGCTTTGCATTTCATCCAAGAGACAAATTGTTTTCCGAGAGATTTATACTTTTTCTGCACCTTTACCTTATGAAAACCAGCAGGCAAACCTTAAACCCACAGACCTGCTTTTACGCGCCCAAATTAACTCCTCTACCGTTTTAAAGATTAAGTTGTTTATAGAGGAACGTTGAGCATTAAGCATGGAGAAGATTAATGGGCTCCACAGCAGGGCTGTTAATTTTTCTGTGTGAGTAACAGAGGCATCCCAGGTGGTGGCGGAAAGGTTTGCTCACAGTTGGGTTTTATTGAATTAAGCACCCAGCGATAATTTCAAAGTACCATCTTTAAATTACTTAAGAGCTCTGGCTTGATGTGGTAAATGCAGTGCTTCATTTATTTTTGTTTCTCACAAAGGCTACTTTCCCCCTTTTTTAATTATTAGCAGGGCGAGAAAAGAAAAATGAAACACAGGATTTTCCTCTCACACAGGATTTTCCTCTCAGTCATTTCTCCTCTAAGCATGCAAAACATGAGTGTATAAAATTGCAATTTTGATGCTCAGGCTGTTTTCCCAGTTTAGGGTCTGATGGGCAAATCTTTTGGTCTCATTTGTGTTCATGCTGATGATGATTTGGGTTATGGGTGTCTGTTCAGCACATCTGGTTAAAAGAATTAGGTGACAGTGATGGGATAGACATTCTGCCTTCGATCCTGGAGAGCCACTGCCAGTCAGAGTAGACATTACTGGGCTAAAGGAATCATTGAATTGACTTGACATTAGTGCAACACGCTCATTGGAGTTGCCCTTGATGAGAGATTGATTGTTAAACCTACAGCTTTAGATGTATGGTGTAAATGTGGGCAGAGACAGAGAGCAAGTGCCTTTGGAGAGATCTGATGTGAGAGTGGTAGATTGCTGGGAGTGTTTTAGCTTAGCTTCCTCCTCCTGCACTCAACCTGTATACAGTGGTACCTCTACTTACGAATTTAATGCGTTCCGAACGCACATTTGTAAGTCGGAAAAAATTGTAAGTCGATTCCCATAGGAATGCATTCGTAAGTAGAAGCAACCCTATCTAAAAATTCGTAAGTAGAAAAAATCCTATCTAAACCGCATCCAAGATGGCGGACGGAGCTCCGTTCGTAAGTAGAAACATTCGTAAGTAGAGTTATTCGTAAGTAGAGGTACCACTGTATCTGTAAATAAGGTACAGGTAAAAAGGCAAAGGACCCCTGGACGGTTAAATCCAGTCAAAGGCAACTATGGGGTTGCGGCGCTCATCTCACTTTCAGGCCAAGGGAGCCGGCATTTGTCCACAGACAGATTTCCAGGTCATGTGGCCAGCATGACTAAACCACTTTTGGCGCAATGGAACACCATGACAGAAGTTAAAGTGCACAGAAACTCTGTTTACCTTCCCGCCACAGTGGTACCTATTTATCTACTTGCACTGGTGTGCTTTCAAACTGCTATGTGGGCAGGAGCTGGGACAGAGCAATGGGAGCTCACTCTGTCGCGGGGATTCGAACTGCCGAACTTCTGATGGGCAAGTCCAAGAGGCTCAGTGGTTTAGACCACAGTGCCACCCACGTCAGCTGTATATAAACTCACAGTACACATACTAAATCTCGGACGATCTCTCTCAAGGGAAAGCCAAGCTCACAAGGTGTCCCTGAGATTTGTGATCATTAGGAGAAACGGGGAGAGCATAACCTAGTGAAGTGATCTAATTTGCACCTCCTGGAGCAATAAACAGATTAGAGTATAATTATCGTTTGCATTTTGCACTTCTCTGAATTTTGCGATATAATCTAGGCTCAAAAAAGAACCAAAATCCATTAATTTTTTTTTAATAAAAAAGTGCATTCTAGGATAAAATAAACTTATAAATGAGTACATTGAGATAAAATACACACTTGAATACATATGTTTTGATGAAACACGTATGCTATTTTATTAAATGAAGTATGGACACACACAGTTGGAAATTGCTAATAGCTTTGCAGGGGGAAAGGACAGGTTGAAGAAACAACATTTGAAATAAATGCAAGGTTTTAAAAGAAAGTAGTATGATTTAGTACCGGTAATTAATTTTGCATATAAATGGCTTAATCGTAAGACTTTATATTATTATACCAAGCCCAAGAACTTCAAAATAAATCATTGGTTATTTTATTTCTGCTTCTGTTCCCCCCCCCCCCACACACACACATATTTAATGTTTCATTGGTGTGTGGGTGTTTTGAGCACACTGATAAAAAAAAATTAAGAGGAGGAGGCAGTGAACCTAGGGTTACCTAAAAAATAAGCTGCATACATAAATGTGTATATCAGTGGAAATAACACACAAATGCTTTGCATTTGGCATAAATTCAACAAAATTGCGTACAAAATGTGTATATTCAGAGAAATCCACACAAGTGAATGCAGATTTGTGTACATGAATGGTACATGTGTGGGCCGTGCTTCAGAGAATATGTTTAGGGTCGGCACAAACGGAAAGAGGTGAGCCCAGCTGTCTAGAAGAGGAGATATGTACAATCCCTGATACATACCAAACACACACATACAAAAATAAAACTGCAAAGTGATGCTGAAATGGAGTGAACAAAACTTGAGACTGGGGGGGGGGATGAAAAACTATGACACGTCCACCCATTCCTACTTTTCCTCTGACCTTTGTTTCTCCTTCCTCCTCCAGACAACAAAGAACTTCACCTTTCAAAGGCAGTTCACAAGTCTATCTTCGAAGTGAATGAAGAAGGCTCAGAAGCTGCCGCTGCCTCAGGTTTGTACCTCCTCAAACTATTGACTCAGTTACAGGAACCACCGCTATGCATCGGCAGGGTGTAATGACTTGGAGCATAAAATGAGAGTTTAAAAGTTCTGGGTTCAGATTATAGTTCAGCCGTGAGCTCACTTGAATGGCTTTAAGCTACTGCCTCCACCTCACTTCCTGGTCTGTTGTATGGGATAATGACATGGGTGTAACTTGCTCAGAGAATCCTTTTGACCTTGTGGGCTTGGCCCTTGTGAGAAGCAGAACGCTGGACTAGATAGCAGGGCGTTGCAGCGGAGCAAGCCAGATAGCATACCAGCTCATATTCCTGCATTGCAGGGCATTGGACTAGATAAGCCTCAAAGTCCCTTTCATCTCTACAATTCTATAATTCTAAGGTCAACCCTGGATTGGGCTGAGGCAGCCTCACTGGATCCACCCATAGTGATCTGGGGCTGTTGAAAGGGAGAGCAGTCTGGCAGTGAGGATTTGGCATGGAGGAGAAACTCAGGCAAGCTGTGTGTCTCCTTCTCCCTACCCCCAACTATGTGCTCAATTAGGATTTTAAACATGCAGTGAAGAGGCAGCAGGGAGAAGCGCCAGATGAGGCCCTAAATCAGATCAGAGGACCCATGCACAGCACTACTAGACATTAGATGGTCCTTGGTGGTCTGAGAGCTATTCATAAAGTTGGAACCTGTGCCCTGTTGCTGCTATATAGCAAAATGTTGAATTGGAGTCAGAACTTTTTGTTTCCAAGTAGGCTGGTTTGCAATGACAAACCTAGACAGCATCTTAAAAAGCAGAGACATCACCTTGCCGACAAAGGTCCGTATAGTTAAAGCTATGGTTTTCCCAGTAGTGATGTATGGAAGTGAGAGCTGGACCATAAAGAAGGCTGATCGCCGAAGAATTGATGCTTTTGAATTATGGTGCTGGAGGAGACTCTTGAGAGTCCCATGGACTGCAAGAACATCAAACCTATCCATTCTTAAGGAAATCAGCCCTGAGTGCTCCCTGGAAGGACAGATCGTGAAGCTGAGGCTCCAATACTTTGGCCACCTCATGAGAAGAGAAGAATCCTTGGAAAAGACCCTGATGTTGGGAAAGCTTGAGGGCACTAGGAGAAGGGGACGTCAGAGGACAAGATGGTTGGACAGTGTTCTCGAAGCTACGAACATGAGTTTGACCAAACTGCGGGAGGCAGTGCAAGACAGGAGTGCCTGGCGTGCTATGGTCCATGGGGTCACGAAGAGTCGGACACGACTAAACGACTAAACAACAACAACAACAAGGCTGGAAATAGTGCAAGAATTCAGTTGCATTCGGATAAAGGCATTGTATATGAATAAAGAAGTGCCGGGGGGGGGCATCTTTCTAACTGTTACGGAAGGACCAGATGGTAGAACTGTTTGCTTGTCACTTGCAAATATTGGCTTTTCCCACCAGCAAATCATTTTTGTTTCTTCTGTGGTTTGAATTGATCTCCCCAGGTCCAATTATTTCATTAGGAGAAAAAAGAAATAATCTTTGCGGCAAGCCCCCTGTACAGCTATAATTCTGGCTGAAAAACCACATTCCCCAAACTGTTCCAAGTGAGGATTCATGCCTGGGCATGCATGGACATTTTATTTACTCAGGCTTATTGTTGCTGTGTTGTTGTTTTCCCACATGTCAACGCAATAAAAGTTAAGAAGTTAATAAAACCCTTGGGAAATGCAAAGCTCAAGAGATCAGTCATAAAAGATTTCCAAATTTTATTAAGATCAAGCCCTGCCTCTCTACTAATATGTTCAGCCTACAGTGTTCCTTCCGTGTGCCAGGTATTAAAAATCAAATCTGCTTGCTGTTGGACCTCTCCCTCAGGAATATAATAAATGTTCAGCCATTTCTGTGTGTTCTCCCCCAGTTCAGCCACCTATTCAGCTCCTCAAAGTGCCTATCCATCTGTTATCTCCACCAGGACACCCTGGTTCTTCCGTGGCTGTAGCTTCTGCAAGAAAAGCAGAGGTTTCCACCGGGACAAATAGGACTCGGTGCACATGGGACAATGGTTCCCTGTTCACCAACTGGGAACAAGCTCTATATAGCAATGATACATGAGGCACCCTCCTGGGTGTGAAGCTGCTGCTTGCCCCTATGGTGTGGGGGGTATGCTGTGCCTGTGCCCACCTGCAGCCCCACCAACCTAGTACATCGCCATCGCCATCCTGCCCACCCCATCCCAGTTCCAATGAATGGGAGCAACAGCCCACCTCACACGCTGAAGCCAGCCATCCTGCAGCACTTATCCTCCCAGGAGCAAATCCCTCCACTTCCTAGGGGGAAAGCAACAGCAGCAAGCTGAGTCTATTGCCTTCATGCCCAGTGTGGGGGCTTCCAAGAGACATCTATTTTGCCACTAAAAGACCAGGATGCTGGACTAGACCCAGCATTTTTCTTATACGAAGAGCTGGGAAGAGTGACTTCGCCTTCACAAGAACAACCCTCCATTTGCTCACGGTGGTTAGTAGGGATCTAGCATCACATCTGTACCAACTCCTAAAGAAGAATCTTGTCTGTTGCTGAGGGTACACACTGCAGCAAAAGTGGTGTGATTATTTCCAACCGTAAGCCCACAAGTGCTATGCACACTTAACGTCTGTAACCAGAGTAAATTAACAAACGTTTTGCAATAACCTATTCAAGAGCTTGCATTTCTTTTGGGCCCAAATATTAGATTTCAAAGAAGGCCAGAGCAAGTTGCAGGAAATGACCACAGTCCATTAGAGCCAAGAGGGAATGGGTTTCCACGTTCACCTAATGTGTTCTACCACTGCTTATCATAACCCATGTGGGTGGCGGGACTGTCGAATGCAATGCATTTCCTAGGTTGAAAGGGAATGGCTGTCATAACTCTCTCTCTCAAAGTTCTGCCTCTTTTTGTAAGTTATAAGCCGTTCCCCCAGCAGTGAGAAATAAATGGCGCTACTGCCAGTTGTTCATCATTCCCAGAGCATAACTCAGCACATCCATTTCTTTGTGAGTCTCTTTTCATTTTAAGATGAGATTGCTAGCTGTGTGTCTTGTTGACAGCCTTCGCTTGCACAGAAGAGTTGTGGTGTGTGTTTTTTCAGATTTCCCATTTTGCGCTGTCTTTACATGTGTCCTTAATGGTGTGACATAGAAGAAGAGTGGGGGGATTGTAATACAAGGACATTGGTGGGATATTTCAAAGGTTGCCCCTTTGTCGTCTCTCCCCAGGAATGATAGCCATAAGCAGGATGGCCGTGCTGTACCCCCAAGTTATAGTGGACCATCCTTTTCTCTTCATGGTCAGGAACAGAAGAACAAGTGAGTGCATTCATCTCTTTTTTTAGTTGTTCTTGTTACTCCTGTTGAATCCTCACCAGGATATTAAGAAGCTGCCTTAAGCCCGGTGAGCTTATTTAACCAGATAGCCCAGTATTATGATGCCTGCTCTGACGGGTGGTCCCTGTATGTTTGTAGAATTATAGAACTCTAGAGTTGGAATGGAGAGATGACTCCAAGTCCAGTCCAGTCCAGTCCCCTGAAATTCAGGAATCACAGAGGAGGGATCCCTGACAGGTGGCCATCCAACCTCTTTTTAAAAACCTCCATTGAACGAGAGTCCACCACCATAGTCCATTCCACTGTCGAACAGCTCTTACCTTCAGAAAGTTGTCCATTGATGACTCCTAATAAATAGGACATGATGATCACCTCCTCCCACATAGGCATGCCCAAACCTTAAGATCATTTTCAGATGCCCTGATATTAGCGTTGCACCAAGTGAAGTGAGGCAGGTCGCCACCTAGGAGAGGGCCTTTACAGGAGTGGCCCCGCAGCTGTAGAATAGCCTCCCTAGAGAGGCTTGTCTGGCACTTTCTCTATGGTCTTTTCATCATCAGTTGAAGAAGACTTTGTTATTCACACAGATTTCTTAATTGTGGCTCAAACTAACTTCGGATTGTTATGACCTTAGGCAGTTTAATTTGGGTTGTAAAAGTGCATATGCTCTCTCCATTTGCAAGAAAAGTTACTTGCTTTAAAAAAAAAGCTTAGTATTATTTCCAGTTATTAACACCTTGTATTTTTACAAGACAATATACAAAATATTAATAACTGAAGGTGTCACTATTTTTTTTAAAATAGGGAATACTCAGGGAATAGTTATTGATGGGTGTTTATATACATTTAATTAATTACAATGATGGGGTTTTCTGACTTGTTCTCCTCCAGCAGAACATGCAATTTGTCATGCTGGGGTAAACCTCCTAAATATAGGCTGAGCCTGCAATTCTGTAATGAGTGTCTTGAGTGCCATAGTGGCCTCCCAGAAGCAAATTGGCTCTCCAGTCCCCTGTACACACATCCCAAAATACAATTGTTTGCTCCTGCTCCTGCTCCTGCTCCTCTCAACACATCTGTTTCGGGGGGTGGCAGCAGGGGAAATAATATATGAAATGGCTGTAAGACAATTTAAACTTCAAATCGCTGCTTTTCATTTATTTATTTTAATGTATATCTTGATTTTCACTGTCAAGGTCTCAAAGCAGCTTACGGTGATAAAAAAATATACACCATTTAAAAACAAAGAGGAAAGCTCCAAAACGGAGAGACCTCGTGAAGTTAACATGTCAACAGAAACCATTGGGAATTTATAAAACGCCAGAGAAGCATTTGTGATGGCAGAGGCCTCTTGAAATAAAAGCAGGTTTTAAGCAGGTGTCTGAAACTCAACAAGGGTAGTGCCTTTCTGACTTCTAGTAGGAGGCTGTTCCACAGGCTTGGACCCTCAGCACTGGAGGCATGACTTCTCATTAGCAAGAGTCGCGCTTCCGGTCCATGGGGGAGCGCTATTGTGCCCCTCCAGACAATCTCTGCTGTATAGCTCAATTGGTTGGGGCATGGTGCTAATAGCACCAAGGTTGCATGCTTGATCCCCCTACGGGGCAGCTGCGTATTCCTGCACTGCAGGGAGTTGGACTAGATTAGGCATAGGCAAACTCTGCCCTCCAGATGGTTTGGGACTACAACTCCCATCATCCCTAGCTAACAGGACCAGTGGTCAGGGATGATGGGAATTGTAGTCTCAAAACATCTGGAGGGCCGAGTTTGCCTGTGCCTGGACTAGATGATCCTCCGGGTCCCTTCCACCTCTACAATTCAGTGATTCTCTCATCTCAGCGACTGACTTGATGTTTTTTCCCAGCAGCAGCAGCAGCAGCAAAAAACAACAAACCCAGATAATGTGTATAGAACTCATTTATTTGTATAAAACAGAATTACTTGTGAGAAGCCATTCTCAGGATGGTGAGAGCCACTGCCGATTTGCAAGAGCGAGCCAGCGTTTTGACTCCCTTGTGGCCTAGCTTAAAAGACGCATGCAGCTGTCCTCCTTTCATCCAGTATCAGAGGCGGTTTGCTTCTGAAACTGAGTTTCTGCAAACTACAAGTGCAGGGAGTGCCATGTCCTGCTTTGAGGCTTCCCATTGGCTACTGTGAGAACAGAATGCTGGACTAGGCAGACCTTTGGTCTGAACCAGCGGAGCTGCTCTTATGTTCTCATAATATGCTGCACCTTTTGAGTCTTATCCCACTCGTCAGTATTGCAGCAGAATACTAAAACTTTGAACCGAGAGTACCCAGTGCACCAGTACGATCCGTTATTCATGTGTTGGACAGGAGTGGTGAGAATAGCCTGCTATCTAACAAAACAGATTGATTTTAAGAGTATATGGAGTTTTCTTCGCCTGTAGTCTTGGGAAGAAGCAACAGCTGAATGGTAGAGAACAAGCTTTGCATGCAGGATGTTTCAGATTCAGTCCCCAGCAGCGCCAATTAAAATTACAGCATTGGTTAGCAGGACTGGGGTAAGATCTGTTCTACACACGACTCAGGAGAACTGCTGGGCAGAATGGACCGGTGGTCCGACTAAGACAGCTTTGTATGTTTCACTAGCAAATGATGCAATAATACATACGTAGTGGCCTATCCGTGTCCTAGAGATTGAATTGATGGGTCTGGTGGATTGGATCAACACTTCCCTCTACTCCAGGCATAGACAAACTCGGCCCAGATGTTTTGGGACTACAACTCCCATGTTCCCTAGTCCCAAAACATCTGAGGGCCGAGTTTGCCTGTGCCTGCTCTAAAGGTAAATGGTAAAGGGACCCCTGACCATTAGGTCCAGTCGTGACCGACTCTGGGGTTGCGCGCTCATCTCGCATTATTGGCCGAGGGAGCCGGCGTATAGCTTCCAGGTCATGTGGCCAGCATGACAAAGCCGCTTCTGGCAAACCAGAGCAGCACATGGAAACGCCGTTTACCTTCCCGCTGTAGCGGTTCCTATTTATCTACTTGCATTTTGACGTGCTTTCGAACTGCTAGGTTGGCAGGAGCTGGGACCGAGCAACAGGAGCTCACCCCGTCACAGGGATTCGAACCGCCGACCTTCTGATCAGCAAGCCCTAGGCTCAGTGGTTTAGCCCACAGCGCCACCTGGGTCCCTATGTGCCTGCTCTACTCATAGCCTTATCCAAACCACTCCATAATTGGATTGTTTTTGGGGCATATTGTGGTGTTCGGCATCTTTTTTAAAAAATAAAATAAATCCACTTCTCAAACAAGGAAACTTTTTTGCAGCTGGCCTTACAGAAAGATGCGGCACAACACAGTATAAATTTTAAAACAGAGTGCATGAACCTCAAATATTTACAAATTCTGTTAGTAGTGGGAAACTATCTGTTAACCTTCCAGCAGGTCCCATAAGTCTCTCACCGGTTATGAAATTAAGCCATAAAAGAAGACCAGATAATTGAGCAATTCTCCACCTACTGCATGCATAGTTCTCTAGTGGATGGAGAATTCTTCTATCCAACATGCGGAGTTGGAATAAATTTGACTCATTCTGCATTTAAAGGCAACCCAACCTAATTCACGCTCTCTGAAAGCGTATGCAAACCAAAACACAGCCATCCTTTGAAATTTTAACTGCACCAAATTTGCAGTGCTTGTTCTCCAGCTGGGTAACTTGTACAAAAATGTATGTGCTAGGATGAAGTGTGCATAAAATGCATACATTGGCAGGGGCGGTATACCCAAAATACATTGTTAGGGAAAGTGCTTTGCAGAAATGTGTGTGCTGTGCAGAAATTCGCACTAAAATGCTGGTGAGCTTTCGTGGGTACTTTTGAATAAAAATATTTTTGCAGACTGATACAGAGATGTGGGGAACAGAATTTAGGACTAGAAAAATGAGAAACCAGAATGGATTCTCCAGATTTGCCCATGGGCAGGCTCACATCCACACAATACCACATTTAAAGGGCATGAAGCAGCCAGGGCTCAGGCAGCTATGCGAAGGTTGGCGTTAATTCTCCAAATTGAGGCATTCTAGGGGTTTGGCATGGGCAGGACCAGAGAGAAGGGGCTTGGGGTGAATCCTAGGCCCAGGGGTCAGCAAACTTTTTCAGCGGGGTGCCAGTCCACTGTCCCTCAGACCTTGGGGGGGGGGGCGAACTATATTTTGAAGGGGAGAAAATAAATGAATTACCATGCCCCAGAAATAACCCAGAGGTGCATTTTAAATAAAAGCACACATTCTACTCATGTAAAAACACCCTGATTCCCAGATCATCTGCGGGCCGAATTTAGAAGGCGACTGGGCCAGATCCTGCCCCCGGGCCTTAGTTTGCCTACCCATGCCTAAGCCCATTCAGTTCAGCCATGAGACCTGAAGACTTGGTTAAAGATTATCCATTTTGTCTGTGCAGCTCAGTATTGTCTACACTGACTGGCAGCAGCTCTCCAGGGACTCAAGCAGCAGATATTCCCAGCCCTGACACCCCGGAGTATAGGGCGGTATATAAATTCAACAAATAAATAAACTGCCAAGGATTGAACCTGGGACCTTTTGCATAAAAAGCAGAGACTCTACTACTGAGCTATTTTATCCATGAGTTTTCCAGCCTTGAATCCATACATTTTGAAAGATGCAGCAAACCCCCCTCCCCCCCCGGGGTCGCTTGCCCTCCTTCTGATGCCTTCTCCTCCTTTGTACATCTCTCTCTTTTTCTCTTCCCTTTAGGTACCATCATTTTCATGGGGAGAGTGATGCACCCAGAAGCGATGAATACAAGTGCTCACGACTTTGAAGAACTGTAATATCCCCACAAGGCTCACCAAACCCACACACACACACAAAAGAAAATAAGCACACACCGAGATTGCAGTCGATGTATTTAAGATTTGCCGTGTGATTTGTTTGTTTCTTTTTCGCATTGTTACATTTGAGGCACGGTCTGAACGGAAAGGAAGAAGGGAGAGAGAATCAAAAGGAAAACCAGCTTCCAGATCTTCACTTCAGCTAGAAATTGCAGGCTGCGGCTGTGGAAGAAAAGCTTTCAGTATTAAAGTAAATGTCGTCCTTGTGATATCTTGTGTTGGTCCTTTAAAATAAAAACCGTAACCATGTCAGCGGCCGCACTTTCTGTCTCGTTGAACTGCAATGCAGTTGGTCCCCAGATTCTGTACTGCAGTATCTTCCTATGCAGTAGAAAAAACTAATTGGATGCTAGGAGACATAATTAAAGAAGGGGTGGTTGATAGTATTTTTTGGGAGCCAAAGGGCCACATTCCCCATCGGCAAGCTCTCTAGGGGCCACATGGCAAGTGTGGGTGTGGCCATGTCAAACTCTCTTGCATACACAAACACACACAAATTGTACACAGGCAGATCAGCTGAGGAGGGGAGTTCTTGTTCCCTTTCAGCTCATCACATGATCTATTTCAGGCACGTCCAACAAGTAGATCATGATCTACCGGTAGATCACTGGACGTCTGTGGTAGATCACTGGCTTCGCCCAAAGAAGCTCAACAACTTTGGCTCCCCTAAAAATGCTCAACATTTTAGCCCTTCACCCCCCCCCCCAAAAAAAAACAGGGCTTTCTTCCCACCTCAGAAAAGCTCAACAACTCTGACCTGAACCCCTAAAAAATGGGCCTTCCTCCTTCCTAAAAACAATCTCAACACCTTTGACCTGAACCCCTAAAAACAGGGCTTTCCTCCTCCCTAAACAACTTTGACCTGAACACCCCAAAAGGAGGTAGATCACTGCCAATTTTTAACTCTGTGAGTAGATCGCAGTCTCTTCGGAGTTGGCCACCCCTGATCTATTTGATGACTAGGGAAGGGTGCAGTTTTCATTCCCATCAGGGTGCTCCACCCACCCCAGCACCGTGTCTGTTTTATTGCATTTTTATTTTTATTGCCATCACAGAAATTGGTACGTGCTGAAGTGGGGCAGAAAAATTGTTTTGGGTTGCTGAATTGGGAGTTAGCCCCTCCTGTGAGTCCAAGTACTAACCCGCAGAGCAGGTGAGTTGGTGCATCTCACAGCTCTCGCCTGGCCTCTTCATTCAGCCTCCGCCAGAGGTTTGAAAAAATGGCACCGCCTCTTTCATCAGCTCCATTCACAGACCATAAATGCAGGGGGTGGCAATTCAGCTGGTGAAGATGTGGGGAGGATTTCAAGTTCAGTGGTCCCCAGAATGTTTGGGGGCATTCTGCAGAGGAGGGGTGGAGCAAAATAAAGGCCTCGCTTCTGTTGTCCATATTTATTTTCCCCCCAGAATACTGCAGGACAACAGCCCCCTTCATGTTTTAAATGGAGTTGCACTTTTGCGGTGCTAACCCCTTGAAGGTCATGTGACTGCATCGGCCCCCTCCCACCACAGGATTCTCAAGTGTGTGCAAGGCCTCATTACATAGGATTTACTTTGCAGGCGGCCACACCTAATGTTGGGGGCCAGAGCTGGTGATGCCTTGGGGCTAAGGATTGTAACCAGCCAAGTTGTACTTGGAGTAGACGCGTAGAAATTAATGGGCATAAGTTAATCATGCCTCTTATTTTCATTAGGTCTACTCTGAGTAGGGCTAACATTGGCTACCACCCTGAAGCTGTATTGTGCTGTAGCATCCCTCTGAGGAGCAACCGCTCTTAAATGGTGGGAATTCCCCACCCACCCACCCAGAATGCCCCTCAGAACAATGGTGTATCATGACATAGTGTAGTTCTGGAGCATTCAGGGGGGAAACCAAAATAGCGGCTGGCAGCAGTGGGGAGCCAGGAGATGCTGGTGAGTTTTCTCCGCTTTGAAATCACTCGTGGAGAATGCAAAATACAAATTTGGTCTGACTGACCACCTTGTCTTTTGAGTCACCATTCCAGGCTTGTTTCTTTCCCATGAGGAAGCATGCCAAATTACCATAGATTCATGCAAAGACCTGGAAAGGGTGTTGGAAACACATCTCTGAGGGTAATTCTTACTCAATCTCAAGGTTAATTTTCCAGGGTGTAGGATTGATGAGTGCCTGCCATTTTAATTCCATATATATAGAGAGAGAGAGAGCGTACTTCAGATTTTAGAATTTTGGGAACTGCTGTAATGTAGTAACGGCTCTGCCAGCTTGAAATTGAGTAGCTGCTCTTGTAAACGGCAAAACTTCATAATCAATATGAGAAAGTTAATAATTTATCAGGTTTTAATGTGGTTCCTTCTTGCAAGCAGATTTACAGGAATTCATGTGATGCCTTCTGCGAGGCTGTGGGTTGCTTGTGAATGTAGCAAATGAGCATTGCCAATAGCACTTCGCTTCTGTTGTGTAACTAGAACACTGGTCCCAATCCAGGTACAGATTGTTGTGACTAAAAGTGCAACCTTACACGTGTATACAGTACTCAGAAACAAGTTCCTTAGTGTTCAGAGGAACTTACTCCCAAGTTGAGCCTTAGTCTTGCTGGGTTATATTCAATGAAGTCACCTGATTAGTGCAAGGAAGGACCTCATCCTGCACAGTGTGACTTCTTTTTATTTTCCCCTCTGCCTGCTCCCCTAGCCCTTAGGAGCAGCTTTGGGGAGGTGCAAGGAAAGGATGAGAGGAAGACCCATTGTGCAATGGGATGAGTTCATTGGATATAGCCCATTGAAAGCAATGGGGCACATGCTGAAGGCTTTGTTTGCATTGATTTCAATGGGGCTTGGTTGCCAGTGACGTTGGCAGCACTCTATGGTGCCCATAGCTTTAATTCTCTTTGTTGTTGAATGGCACAAATGCACGGGTGTGTAGAACTTGGCTTTTCTTTCCTCCTATTGCTAGCATTCCTGCATGTAACTTGCCATTTTTTATTTCTGAGAACATTAAACTCATTCAAATGCAGGTGCAATGATGCTTGTGAAGAGTTACTATGATACAGATTACAAGAAAAACCTGGCTGAAGTAAAGCAAGGGATGTGAAACCTTCTACAGCCCAAGGGCCTCAATCCCTTCTTGGCAACTTTAAAGAGGTCACAAGTCCATGGTGGGTGGGGCCAGTGATAAAGGTGGGTGGAGCAATGGATGTAAAATTTACCTTTGGATGGTAGTCTTGCCTTGGTCAGACCACACCTGGAATACTGTGTCCAATTCTGGGCACCACAATTTAAGAAGGATGTTGACAAGCTGGAATGTGTGCAGAGGAGGGCAACCAAGAGGGTCTCAAAACCAAGCCTTGTGACAAGCGGTTGAAGGAGCTGGGTATGTTTACCCTGGAAAAGAGGAGGCTGAGAGGATATATGATAGCCATTTACAAATATCTTAAGGGCTGTCACATGGAAGAGGGAACAAGCGGACTCAAACCAATGGCTTCAAATTGCAAGAAAGGAGACTGCAACTAAACATCAGGAAAACCTTTCTAACAGTAAGAGCTGTTCGACAGTGGAACGGTCTTCCACAGGAGGTTGCGGACTCCCTTGGAGGCTTTTAAGCGGAGGTTGGGTGGCCATCTGTCCTGGATGCTTTAGCTGAGATTCCTGCATTTCAGGGGGTTGGACTGGATGACCCTTGGGATCCCTTCCAATTCTATGATTCTACACACACAGTCCTCTGTGTTTTTCATTTATACGAGCAAGATTTCAAAGACACATTCCAGGCAAATGAAAAGTATGAAGCAAGGCTATTGAGGGGTGTGGTCTGGGGAAAGAGGTGTGGCCAGATAGGTTTGCAGGGCCACAGGCTCCCCACCTCTGAAGCACAGTACCTTGGGTGCCTATCGTGTGCATGATTAACTGACTTCAGTGGGACTTAACTGTGAGTTAACATGCATAGGATTGGGAAAGCATAATAACCACCCCCGGCCGCTTTCCATTATTTACCATTCACTAATGCTACTCTTCCAGATCTATTGCTTTTCGCTAATCAATGAAGCTATTGCTTGGGGGGGGGGACACAAATATAATACAGTATATTGGAGCTTAGATAATGCACACTTAACAACTGAACATGCACACCCAGATACACCCCTCTATCTTTTCCTAACCATTTAAAAGCAATTGTTATTGTTATTCTTGACAATACGCTTCTATAGGGAACAGAACGGCAATCTAGCTGTTTGCAAGCATAAGGGAGCCCACTGCTATTCACAGGGAGAGAGAGGACAAATTGCAGCAGTCAATACCTAAGCCCTGTGAAATGATTACTGCCTCCAACTCTGTAAAGTTAAACAAAAAACAACTGCAGTTAGCACCAACAAAAAGAAGCAGGAGAAGGAAAGAAGAACTGAAGGCAGGATGAGAAGCAAAAATTAAACCTAGTTAGGAAAAAAAATCCTAAAGGGAACAGACTTCAGGGTAACAAATGAGATGAATGGTTCTCCAGTTGAAACTGGAGACCCACTACTGGGACAAAGCCTGATCTGAGCAGCATGACCACCATACATGGTGATATTGTAGCAATGCATGTTGGGATAAAGGTGGATCCTGGTGTTAGTCTTGTGATCCAGTCAATATCAGTGCACACCATGCCAAATCTGGGTCAATGCATTGGACCACAATCAAGGTTCGGTTTTGCTCAGTTAGCAGCCCAGTGGAATAGGGAGTAAAATGTAGGGGATTTTTTTAAAAAAAGACCAAACCCACAGACTACTGAGTGTAACTGAAACGAATCACTGGGTTTACTGATACCCAAAGCTTAATAGAATTAAATGAAATGAAATAGAATTGCGAATGATCTAGAATTTATAGAGAAGTTACATAGAAAATTGAATTCCTAGGAAAATATGATTAGGCTGAAAGCAATTGGATATGATTTGCATATGAACTAATAAGTAGCATTGGCAAAGCAATCAATCAAACTAAATAACATCACTCCTAACTCCCTCCAGTCCATCTAGATGTGGAACAAATTTAAGGTCCCTAGCATATTAGATCAATAAAAATTCATAGCTACCAATCTTAGGGCAGCAGGCCAGGAGTCATCCTAGTCCTGAGCTTCAGCAAAGCATATGAATGAAGCAAGGCAGATAGCAAGCAGCATGAATGAAAGAAGAAGGAAAAACCACAAAAAAGAAGAAAAAAAGAATCAGCCCCAGAAAAACCCAGAGTACAGAGTACAGCTTTTCTATCTACCAGCAACAGTTGTTAGACCTTATAGTTGAATTTTTCAATTCAGTTGACTTTTTCAGTTTTTAAATTGGTTTTACTTTTCATGTGGACAGACCCACATAAAATGCAGACTTTGAATTACCATTATCTATCTGGGAGGGGTGATTGAGCAATAGGGACCCCTCCTGTATCAGTGGTTCCCCACGGAGGAGATGTTGATACACTTCCAGTGCTGGTTTGCAGAAACACGTTATGCTTTCACTTTAGTTCTGTTATCATAGCAGCTTTTTACTACTCTCATCACAATACCAATTTCTCCATGAGCCTTACATAATGCAGAAAATATGTGTGCAAAGGTCCAATCTGCTTCAAGACTACCCATCCCTCTATCTAGGGCAGTGGTTCTCAACCTTCCTAATGCCGCGACCCTTTAATACGGTTCCTCATGTTACGGTGACCCCTAACCATAACATTATTGTCGTTGCTACTTCATAACTGTAATTTTGCTATGAATCGTAATGTAAATATTTTCATTGTTACAAACTGAACGCTTCGTCTGAGGCGACAGGAGGGTGGGCGTGCACCCCGCCGTCAGAGGAACCCTCCTACCCCACAATGCCAGCGTGGAGCGCTCCCTGCCCCAGAGGCAAGGCGAGAGAGCTGTATATGGGCTTGACGCACGTGAGTAGCACTTCCAATTCCCACTGGTGACACATAAACAGTAACTAGTTCGTTAATCACAGGGGTGTTTTTATTTATTTATCTTCTTTATTAAAAATATACTGTATATCCCTGAGCCCATCAAACATTCCCTGCAAAGTATGGTTTGTATACCTGTACTATGAAGAGTCGGACACGACTAAACAACAAAATCAACTATGAATGGGCATATTGTACATGGATAAAAATACTACAGTGGTCCCTCGAAGTACTCGACTTACGAAAGTACTCGACTTAGAAATTTCGAGTTACGAATGAAAAAAAAATGGCCACACGCTTACGGTTTTTTTGACCGCTGAAAGGAAACCCATTGCGGTTCAGATGGGGTTTTCTCAAGTTACAAATTTTAGATGTGGTTTACTCGACTTAAGATTTTTTTCGTTTCCAATGCATTCCTATGGGAAACCGCTTTTTTCGACTTACAAACTTTTCGACCTACAAATGTGCATTCGGAACGGATTAAATTCGTAAGTCGAGGGACTACTGTATACAGAAGGGCCAAACTTTCCTTAAGTCAGGCACCACAGTAAGGGAAGGGGAGAGAAGTTGCAACTGATCTTTCTTTTGGGGGGGGGGGAGGGGAGCGGATTGAGTCGTGCCGGGTGCAATGGAAAGGGGGATTTTTGGTTTTAATTTTTCTAAATCTACCTCGAATCGTGACTGCATCCAGGGGCAGAGCTGGAGTCACGCCCCGCCAAGTGTTCCATTCCACCCACACGCACAGGCCCCTATTGAGGATCCCGCAACCGCTTTGCAATTCGCGGCTCATAACCTCCTCCCCCCCCCGCTCGCAAGCCCTCCCCTCTCCCGCATCATGCAAGCTGGAAATGGCAGGGGCTGCGAGAACCCGCAATGTGGGAGAAGGGATCCGAAGCAAAGCCGCCATGCGTCCATCCCGCCCCTTTAAAGTCATCGTCGTCTGCTGCTACCACCTTCCTTCCCTTACCCTCCCCTTTCTAGCAGAAAGAACTACACACACACCCTGCGGGTCTCACCCTGGGGGTCCGGATGTGGGGAGCACTGGAAGAGCCTCGACTGTGGGCGTATCTGCATGTGGAGCGGATAGAGGAGCGGTGTCTCGGTTCCTAAGACCATCGGAAATATGTGTTTTCCAATGGTCTTAGGCGACCCCTGTGAAAGTGTCGTTTGACCCCCCAAAGGGGTCATGACCCACAGGTTGAGAACCACTGATCTAGGGGATACTCTGGCAGCAGCTCGCCAGAGTTCTTGACCATCACTTGCTGCCTGGTCCATTTAGCAAGAAATGCTGGGGGTTGAACCAGTGATTTCCACATACAAAGCAAATGTTTTACCACTCAACTAGGGTCCCACCCTCCATTTTCCCACTGTTTCTTCTCTCCTAAGTCCCAACCTTACTCCCCTTGGTCTGCTGACTTGTTTTTCTAGGCCTGTAGTCTTGCCTCCTTTCCAAGCCCCTTCCAGCTGCCTTGCCTCTCCCTGCAGTCTGAGCAGACATATGCCCTTCTGCCTGCTCCCCGCCTCTCTGACACCAGGGCAGCCCAACCAATAACTGCTAAGGCCTTCAACAACACTACAAAATCACTGAATGCATTACAATAGTTTGTCTTGGCTTCCAGAAGAAAGCAAGAGATTGACTGGAATTCAACTCTGCCCTATCCCTATCCTTTAGGGCTGGTTTAGCCGGTTTGCTGAATGAAAGAAAAAGTCTAGAGAAATTTGTGCTCATGCTTCCCTGCCCTGTGCTCAGCTCTTCGGCCCAAACTGAACCCATAGGCAGAGAACGGTGCAAGTACACAGGGGCCATGTGAACCCCCCAACGTGCTTCTGAGCTCACCATAAACGTTTGCAGATATAAGCATGAGGATTTGTGAACTGGTGGTAGTGGATCTTTGTTAAAGGAAGCGCTCCTATTTTGTCTGCTACAACAGGTGTGAGGAATATTTGATCCTCTGGATGTTGCTGAACTACAACTCCCACCAGCCCCAGTAAGTGTGGCCAATGACCAGGGATGCTGTGAGTTGTAATTCAGCAACATCTGAAGGGCCAAAGGTTCCTCTTTTTAAATCATGACCCAGGCACGATTCATCCAGCCTTTCTATCTGCCATTGGAGGAGTGGCAATGTATTTCCTTCAGAAGCCCCGGGCATGTTGTTTCAGTGCAAAAGACCATTGTAAACCACTTTGCTTCCTTGAAGGGAACCGCATGTTGTACATGGGCTGTACTGCCCTTCACTGCCCTTGACTTCATTTGCCCCCACTAACTACTGCTTATTCTGATTGGCTGTGGTGACTCACATGACTTAATGCTACATCCAACGAGATGGTGTCACAGAGGTTCATAAAATCACATAAGTCATTACAGCATATCAGAGTCAATATAAGTATGAGTAAATGAGGCCAAGGTCAGTAAAGGAAAAGCAAATGATAATGGCACCGAGAGGCAGCAGACAGAGGAATAAAAGAATGCTAAATAGTGTTGAAACAATGTGAATGTTTGGTGCAGTGAATATTTTTTGCTGTAATTGGTTTAGTGGCATCAAATATGCTAATCTTGAAGCAAATATCAAAACTGAGCCTATCTGATGATGACTTGCTGAATCATGTACCATTTCATTTTTCATTTTGCTTTTACAGTAATTTGTATACCGCCTTTCTACATTACTATACACAAGGCATTTCACAAGCTGAAGAAACAACAAAGACTTCGCACCTTATAGCAATCATATCCAATACAAAAAAGTCATAATAAAAACATAAATTTAAAATACACAACTTATATCATAGAATCATAGAGTTGGAAGAGACCACAAGGGCCATCCAGTCCAACCCCCTGCCGAGCAGGAAACACCATCAAAGCATTCTTGACATATGCCCGTCAAGCCTCTGCTTAAAGACCTCCAAAGAAGGAGACCCCACTCCTTGGTAGCAAATTCCACTGCCGAACAGCTCTTACTGTCAGGAAGTTCTTCCTAATGTTTAGGTGGAATCTTCTTTCTTGTAGTTTGAATCCATTGCTCCATGTCCGCTTCTCTGGAGCAGCAGAAAACAATCTTTCTCCCTCCTCTATATGACATCCTTTTATATATTTGAAAATGGCTATCATATCACCCCTTAACCTTCTCTTCTCCAGGCTAAACATACCCAGCTCCCTAAGCCGTTCCTCATAAGGCATCGTTTCCAGGCCTTTGACCATTTTGGTTGCCCTCTTCTGGACACGTTCCAGCTTGTCAGTATCCTTCTTGAACTGTGGTGCCCAGAACTGGACACAGTACTCCAGGTGAGGTCTGACCAGAGCAGAATATAGTGGTACTATTACATCCCTTGATCTAGATGCTATACTCCTATTGATGCAGCGCAGAATTGCATTGGCTTTTTTAGCTGCTGCATCACAAATGAAGTAATATTCAATAATCCATTAGAATATAATAGTTCACAATACAATTAAATATCAGCAAATAATAGAAATCCACTCTTAACAATTACAATAAATAATTTCTAAATTATAATCAACAAAAACAGCAGGATTTTTTTTATTGTACCATGTAGTCCCATGTAGTCCATTGTTGTTGTTGTTGTTTAGTCGTTTAGTCGTGTCCGACTCTTCGTGACCCCATGGACCATAGCACGCCAGGCACTCCTGTCTTGCACTGCCTCCCGCAGTTTGGTCAAACTCATGTTCGTAGCTTCGAGAACACTGTCCAACCATCTTGTCCTCTGTCGTCCCCTTCTCCTAGTGCCCTCAATCTTTCCCAACATCAGGGTCTTTTCCAAGGATTCTTCTCTTCTCATGAGGTGGCCAAAGTATTGGAGCCTCAGCTTCACGATCTGTCCTTCCAGGGAGCACTCAGGGCTGATTTCCTTAAGAATGGATAGGTTTGATCTTCTAGCAGTCCATGGGACTCTCAAGAGTCTCCTCCAGCACCATAATTCAAAAGCATCAATTCTTCGACGATCAGCCTTCTTTATGGTCCAGCTCTCACTTCCATACATCACTACTGGGAAAACCATAGCTTTAACTATACGGACCTTTGTCGGCAAAGTGATGTCTCTGCTTTTTAAGATGCTGTCTAGGTTTGTCATTGCTTTTCTCCCAAGAAGCAGGCGTCTTTTAATTTCGTGACTGCTGTCACCATCTGCAGTGATCAAGGAGCCCAAGAAAGTAAAATCTCTCACTGCCTCCATTTCTTCCCCTTCTATTTGCCAGGAGGTGATGGGACCAGTGGCCATGATCTTGGTTTTTTTGATGTTGAGCTTCAGACCATATTTTGCGCTCTCCTCTTTCACCCTCATTAAAAGGTTCTTTAATTCCTCCTCGCTTTCTGCCATCAAGGTTGTGTCATCTGCATATCTGAGGTTGTTGATATTTCTTCCGGCAATCTTAATTCCGGCTTGGGATTCATCTAGTCCAGCCTTTCGCATGATGAATTCTGCATATAAGTTAAATAAGCAGGGAGACAATATACAACCTTGTCGTACTCCTTTCCCAATTTTGAACCAATCAGTTGTTCCATATCCAGTTCTAACTGTAGCTTCTTGTCCCACATAGAGATTTCTCAGTCCATTAGTTTTACATAACTCACTATCATGAAACTAGAGTAGAAGTAAATCAATAGACCTGATTTATTCAGAGGCTCATTTCTTATTTTAAACAAAGTCGGGATCAGGTTCAGTGAACTGATTGTGTACATAGAAAAAATGGTTGTGACTGGAGCATTTACCACACAATGGCTCCAGTCATGGACAGGAGACATCCAGGCTGCACTACTGTAGTATATGTATACACATGGGGATGCCTTCAGATATTATTTATAAACTTAAAATAATGCAAAATGCAGCCCCCAGGTGTTGGTGGGGACCAGGTGGTTGGAACACTTATCACTGATACTAGTGGCCAGTGCATTCCTGAGCCCTGTTTAAGGGCTTGTGTTAATCTTTAAAGCCCTACACCATTTCGGTCCAGATACTTTTGAGGATATGCATGACCCTGTCTGGACCATAAGATCAGCCTCAGAGGCTCAACTGTAAAATCAATTTAATTGGTGGACACGAGACAGGGCTTTTTCGGTGGTGGGTCCCAGAACTGTAGAATTCCCTTCTAATCATTCTGCCCGGACACTGAGGTCCAGCGCCGAGGGACTTCTGGTGGTTTCCTCACTGCGAGAAGCAAAGCTACAGGGAACCAGGCAGAGGGCCTTCTCGGTAGTGGCACCCGCCCTGTGGAACACCCTCCCATCAGAGGTCAGATAGATAAACAACTACCTGACATTTAGAAAATACCTAAAGGCAGCCTTGTTTACGGAAGTTTTAAATCTGTGATATTTGATGTATTTTAATGTTTGTTGGAAGCCGCCCAGAGTGGCAGGGGAAGCCCAGCCAGATGGGTGGGGTATTATTATTATTATTATTATTATTATTATTATTATTATTATTATTTATTTATTTATTATAATTAAGTTGAACATTGCCCCTTCAAATGGGCCTTCAAAATCCATTTGTTTGGGGCAGTTTTCTCTCAAGTGTGTCTTGGCCCTGGCCTGAAATTATTTTCCAATTTCTTATGTGGATTTTTTTTTTTTTTTTACGATTTCAGCCTAAGCATTGGTTTTAATCCGCTGTTCTAATACAGTAGAAAGGTGTTATTTTAGGCTTCATGACTGTCTTAGGTGTGCCACTGTGTGAGGGCTACACCCTCACAGGCAGCCTAAAAATGCACAAATGAACAAACAAACGGCAAGCCATAAGGCAAAGCATTTCCTGATTCTATCCAGATTTCAGGGTCCAGTTCCCCTAAATTGTGCACAGGAGGATCAACCGAGGCCTCATTTCATGCACTGTGCCCTGACTAAATAAGCAAAAATTCCGACACAATAGAAACTCCTTAAAAAATAATGCTCAGGATATGCTAGACTGCATCAACTCCGCTGGACACCTTTTATGTAGACAAAGGGCCCTCTCATCTGTGGAAGGATCCTTTGTGCTTGGCAACACCATAAAGAAAATGAGTACAGGGCAGCCTTAATGTGCCCAGGCAGGAACATAATTATATTCTTCCGGATTCATGAACCCGCAACAACGCACACCCATCAGCTCCATGTTCCTCGTCGCTCACACAGTTTAAAAAATCCACGTTCTACCACCAAATGTGTATTGAAAGTGAGGGAAGAAAATCTATCCTTCTTACAATTCTTCTCAACTCAGAATGTGTACTTACAACTGCATGGATAAGGTGAGGGGAAGCATTTCTCCATCACGGTTAAGTGAGCTTGAAAAGGTAGTTCTGGAGCCTTGGCTTTAAAATTTGATTCAGGGGCTAATGTTTTGTTGGGCTGTGACACACCATGCATTTAAAGCTCCTTCTGTCATAGCTAGCAACAGGTAATCCTGCTTACATTTGGGGGGGGGGCTGCAGATCTCAATTTTTGCGTTTCAATAATTTTCAGTATCAAGCATGATTGTTTTGGTACAGAAATTTTTAAACAGAACTGGCAGCTACACTGTACAGTATATAAAATTGACACACGCAAACACCAGCCAATCGGGCGCCTGGGGCCCCGGGGATGGGGCCAGCCGTCCGTGGGGGCAGGGCCAGCCAGGGCAGGACGCTCCGCGGGGCCTCCGAGGAGTCTGCCTGCCTCCTCCCACTCAGCTGGCCTACAACTGGGGGGAGGTGGCGGGTGGGCCGTTTGGGGCAGCGGGCACCCAAGCCACTGCGCCACTCCCATAAGAGACGCATGGCTCGGGAGTGCTGCAGGCCCCGCAATGAGTGCTGCCCGGCATTTTGTCACCCCCCCCCTCAGTGATGACACCCAGGGCAGACCGCACCCCTCTTCCTCCACCCCTGACAAACACACCCCACAACACACAAGGTTGCTTCTTTCTGGTGTATTTCAGGTATGGGAGAATGTGATGCTAATGTCTAACGTAGGTCTACCAGACTTGCATGCTGCTTTATGGAAGTGAGTCATGGGCAACTTACAACTGCCAGAAGCATTGCCTCAGCACCTGCCATCAGCAAGGTTTTGGGCATCACATGGCAGGACAGAGTCCCCCCAAAAGATGTGCTCTTCCAGGCCCACATTCCTGGCATGTTCATGCTCCTGTCTCAGTGATGTCTATGCTGGCTTGGTCATGTCCACAGAATGCAAGATGGCAGGATCCTCAAGGACATGCTCACTCTTTGGGGAGCTGGCTTCAGGCACCAGGCCCATTGGCAAACCAAATCTGTGTTACAAAGATGTCTGCAAACATGACATGAAGGCAGGCAACACCAACCCCGCTCTGAGGGAATCTCCTGCAGACAACCAGAGACAGGCAGTCAAGTCATGCAGCCATAGCTGTGACCAGAGGAGGAATGATCGCTGGGAGGTGCGGAGAAGAAACATCATGACGCCTCTGCAGCATCACAACCAGATGCCTTCTTTGGTCCTAGCTGCAACAAAACATGTTTTCCCCACATCGGTCTCTACATCCACAGTAAGCACTGAAAGCACAGTAAGCACTCTACATCCACAGTAAGCATTTCACTCCTCCGTTGCTGGATGTGTGATTGTTACATCACATGTCTGTGTTTACTTTCTAGGCTTGGAAAGTGTAAGAATGGAACCCAGTCTTATCTCTTCCGCTGAACTGTACTTTTGTAGTTACTTTATCTCTCTCTCTTGGAGAAAAAGAGGAAAGACGCCATGATTGCTTTGTGCGGTATATATTGCTTAATAAATACTTAGAATGCACACACCGACGCTCCACTTCATTTCTGCTAAACTCTGCTGAGCGTGCACATAGTCTTCTGATATGTGTCGCTGGAAGAGTGCCGGGATTTATGGACATCCCAAGCTGCGCTTCATAAGGAAGATGCCTGGAGAGGTTTGTCTCATTCCGGGGGCTGTGTGTGCCCCCCAGGCATGTTCCAACACTGTAACTTTCCAACAGTTTGACTTTGACTTCACCCCAAAGGTGCACTCCTTTGTCTCCCTAGAAAGGTGGATGCAAATAACTAAAACTAATCTAATCTTTCCACAGTTACACTGTTCCGGTTAAATCCATAATGAAGCTGGAGCTCCAATGCAAATGGGGAGTTCATGTCTGCAAATATTTCCTGACTTGACATCCACTGGGGCGGGACACCTTTGTGCATGCAGTGATTTCCACGCTGTCCTCTGTACTGAAATGAACAGAGAAACTTGTGTCTTCAAGATCTCCATGTATACATAGGAGTGTACATGGAATCCTAGGGCAATGTCTTTCATTTGGCAGCATCGCAACCATACGTATCTATCATTAAACCACTTTGAAGCCTGTGATTATTTTGTGGTGGTTGCATTTTGGCAGTTCTTCCAAGTCTGTAAATTCCACAGTATAAACAGTCATTGGGAAATCTCTGAAGCAGGGAAAATTATTCGCATCCTGATTTGAAAATGAACATTAGAAAGCTGCAAACGGCAATAAAAACAGGGTTGACAAACAGGGCAAGATTCTCATTGACTCCAGCAAATAAACGTCTATCTCAGTGTATAAAATGAATGCTTGTGAGACCAGGAGTCATACAGCGACAGAAATGAGTAAGTGATCGTTTAGTTCAAATGTGTTGTGCTTGTGTTTCTCCAGATGTTTTTTCCCCTTCTCGCCAACATTTATCATCGAGACAGTCTTGCTGAGTCATATCAAACCTTTACAGAAGCTGGATCAATGTATGTTATGCCTTTGTTAGAGCCCTGAGAGCAGGATCGAGGAAGTAATCCATTCCCGCCACGATTAAATGCATAATCTTACAACAAGACTGCCACTGCAGGTTGAGGAAGCAAGTACTGTAATTCACCCTTAGCTTTCGGGTGCCTCCCCCCCCTCAATTACTGGTAAATACCATATTTGAAAGAGTCATCCCCCCCATGTTGATGGGCTTTCTATGTGGGGCTTATCTGCCCCCCCCGTATTTTATTAAGGATGGAAGAGGGAGGGAAGGAAGGAAGAAATAGAGAGAGGGATAACTCATATTTGTGGGTGCCTCTGTGTGACGCTGTGATGCTGGAACTCTGCAGCAAGAGGAAGATACCGGTACGGCTGTACAGGAGCCTTGTAGACAGCTTTCTCTCTGCTTGATTTACAGCAGGCACGTCCAACAGGTAGATTGTGATCTACCAGTAGATCACTTGATGTCTGTGGTAGATCACTGCTAGGTCACTGGCACCCCTGAAAAAAGCTCACCCAAAATTTTCCTCCTCCCTAAAAAAAGCTGAACTATGACCTGAAGCCCTAAACAAAAATGGGCCTCCCTCCCTCCTAAAAGAAGCTCAACAAGTTTGACCTAAACCCCCCAAAAGAGGGCTTCCCTTCCTTAAAAAAACAACAACTCAACAGCTTTGACCTGAACCCCCCAAAAGGGGGTAGATCACTCCCAGTTTTAAACTCTGTGAGTAGATCAGAGTCTCTTGGGAGGTGGCCACCCCTGATTTACTGTATACTGATTTACAGTATACAGATGCAGGAGGAGGGGCAGACTGGAACACCACTGCTTTTTATAAACATCACTGTGTCTGTCAAAGCTACAGCCCCCCCTTTTCTTATTCACTTCCTTTTAGCCTTGCAGAGCCACCTTAGTCAAATTGAATCCTCTGCACCCTCATTAAATCACCAATACTGTAGAACTCTTAATGCGATCCCTGAATGCTCATTAACAACTCCCACTGAAGAACAATAGGGTGAAGTGGTGAGCTATCGAATCTTGCCTGGGGATATCTGCTCCATTGTCTTAACTGCTTAACTACTGGTAGCCACTTTGCTTTATTTATTTGATGTGTTTTTGTTACAGCTGTGTGTCCCCCAGCAACCCCCCCCCCCCAGCAAGCGGAGACTGAGCTGCTCTTGCTAAAGCAAAGCCCTTTCCACTTCAGTTTTTGGAGGGGGGAAGTGCTGGTTATGGTTTGTAAAATACATTAATTTTTTGCTTCTAGGGAGGGTAGCTGCCCCCTCCTGCCCCCCCTGCCTACGCCCATGGAGAGAGAGACTGCATCTTTTTGGGTTTGGCCCTGTCCACCACTAGCATTTGAAAAGAGGGTGGTCTTCCCACAAGTAGCCCTGGACTCCATTCACCACTGGATCTGGCCCTCCCCATTGCCAGCATGCAGCCCCCACCCCCACCCTGACACATTATCCCCTTGGCAGAAAAAAAAGGTGCTAGTGATCCTAAAAGACAAAGCCCTCTCCTCTCCCTGCCTCAAAGATAGCAGAGGCCTCTGCAGGACTGCAACGGAGAATCACACCCACTGCCTTAAAATAGGTTGATGAAAAACCAAAGGGAAAGTAATCAATGCTCATAACCTTAAGAGGGTATAGACCACCAGGTGTCACTGTGCCCTAAGAAGCAAAATTACTTTTTACAAACCATAGTTCAAAGGGGTTTTCAGCCCTTTGTAAACTGCAGTGAACAAAAGGGACACCTTCTGCTACTCAGTTTGCACAGTGCTTTGGGCTGGAGATTTTTCAGTGCAGTAAGAGTTTGGCACGCTCTTTCTCCTTCTGTGTCCCTTTAAAAGCAGGGGTGGGGAATGCCAGCCCTGGAGGCCAAATATGGTCCTTCCTGTGGCCACACCCTTTACCTCCTGGCTTTGCTCTATGCCAGTGGTGTCCAAACTTTTTTCAAAGAGGGCCAGATTTGATGAAGTGAAGGGCCATGTGGGCCGACCATAAACCAAAGTTGTTGACCTTTTTTTAGGATTGAAGTTTTTGAGCTTTTTTTTAGGGTTGGAGTTGTTGAGCTTTTTAAAGGATTTTACCCCAGGAAATAAACTGCCACAGGGGTCGGATTAAAACAACTTGGATTAGGCCCCCGAGACGGACTTTTGACATGCCTGCTCTACGCCCTCTTTGAATGCCTTTGTGTGTGGCTAGAATATGTACTTAGACTGTGAACGTTTTTCTTGCTTGCTTGCTGTGGATGGATCAGAGAACTGTAAAAACTTCTGGTTTATGTGTGGATGGAGCTTAGCCTACTATGCAAAGAATCACATCTGTTGCTCCTCCCATGTTTGCCTCTGGCACTGCCCAGCTGGCCTCCAGAGGGCTGCCCATGAGGGAATGCGGCCCTCAGGTTGAAAAAGATTCCCCCCCACCCCATGCTTTAGAGCACTGAGGAATTGTGCTGTGCTGTGCTGTGTCCGGCCACATTCACAACATAATTTTAAAACACCAGGTTAACACTTTAAACAGTCATGGCTTCTCCCAAAGAATTCTGGGAGCTGTAGTTTGTTAAAGGTGCTGAGAATTGTTAGAAGACCCCCATTCTCTTCACACAGCCACAATTCCCAGGGTTCCCTGCAAATAGGAATGGACTCTAGGAATGGTAGCCCTGTGAGGGGAATAGGGGTCTCCTAACAATTCTCAGCATACCCAAACAGCGGAAATGTGCAGAATACTTTATGCAGATAAATAAGAATAAGAATGTATTATTTATATTCTGTCCATCTGACTGGGCCGCCCCATCCAACAAATTAAAAACATTAAGCACAGTAAAACATTTTAAAAAAACCTTCCCTATTCATGAGAAATAAGACAAATGGTACAAACTGTTGTAAGAATGTATTAAAAAATATATAAAGAATAAGTTAATAATGACAGGTACATTCATTATCAGAATGGGAGTTACACACCGGGAAATAATAGGAAGCCCAATTATATGCTTTTAATTTATGTTAGTAAATAGACAAGAAAATAAGAGATAGTAAAAAAATATAAATTAAGCTTAATTTCTGTAAATATATAGAATATTACTTCTATATGGTTTTTGTTTATACGGTTTATATTTTTGTTTATTTAAGAAGATGTACACTATATTTGTTATATAAGATTGTCAATAAAGCATCAAAAAACTCAAAAAAAAACTTCCCTATTCAGGGCTACCTTCAGAAGTCTTCTAAAAGTCAGGTAGTTGTTTACTTCCTTGACATCTGACAGGAACGCATTCCATAGGGCGGGTGCCACTACCAAGAAGACCATCTGCCTTGTTCCCTGTAACCTCACTTCTTGCAGTGAGGGAACTGCCAGAACCATGTATAACATATACAGGTTACAGAAACTCCGCTTTGCTTGATGAAGCATCTGGAGCAGAACACTGCTATGTTTTATTTTGAACATCGAATGCATTCAGCCTGTTGGCGACGTGTGAGATTGTTGTCTCTTTAAATATTGCTTCAGTTGGGGAGATGACAAATAATTGAGGGGCAGGGGGAATGTTGCTGCCTCAGCATCAGCCCACATTTCGACCAGGAAAACAGCACACTCAGATATTCCATTGGCTTCTGCTCTTGTAGCCCAAGGGAAGCCGACTGGCGTCTTGCAACTTTGTCTTTCAAAGACGCTGACTGCAGCTTCCCCCAGGGCCTTCCTTGCAAGTTAGAGCAACAGTGATGGACACAAGCTAATGGAAGAGTCTAGACTACAGAACGAGCACAATCCCAAAGTGAGGTCATTAAATACGTGGAGCAATGAACATGGGCATGTACTTAGTGCACCGGCAGATGAGTACAATGCTCAATGCACAAATGGATTCTCCCTTTCGATTCAGTGCTAGAAACTCTCAGCCTCGTTCCAAAGTGACCTTGAGAAACTTTAGACTCACAGAGCCACCCCGAAACAGTGCAATTGTATTATTCACAATGAGGCATGTAATATATATGTAAATGGTTTATATATAATAGACCTACATTGCTTTGCTCTCCTTGGGGGAAAGGGATGTGAATATTACGCTGCCCTTCCTTTGAAGCAAAGTGCACTGAGACTTACTTATTTTATTTTTATTGCTTTTATTGAATGTGCTGAAAGTGACCCGAAAGGTGTTTACATAAAAAGAAACAAAACTTTTCATTGCAAATCACGGAACACAATTACGATAACAGTGAAACAGCAGCGGCATTATCAATAATAAAACCACAACATTAGTACTGTACTATGAAAATAAACAGTCTGGAGGCTTGAAAAAAGTCTTACCATTGAAATCAAGAAGTAGAAAAAACAAATAATTAGCCATGGAGCAGTGTACTCCAAGCACATATGTGGCCATTCATGACTTCAAAAAGAGGGTTTGTGACTTGCGAAAAGAAATCAGGAGAAAGAGACTAATTTGAAATAAGACATGACTAATTTCCAGGAGAAAGTGTTACAATTAAAATGCATCTTTAAACATGTTTTCAGTAAACTGGCAATGCTAATAAGCAGAACTTGTGTATTTGGCCATCAAATATGTTAATGTGTATTAGAGATATTTATGCTTCTGATGCTTTTTTAAAATAATGCTTTTAAAAAATGTGTATCGAACCTCTTCATTCTCTTCTATCCTTTTAAAAGGAAGCTGTGTTTTTAACCCAGTTGGATTGAAAACTTTAGTTGTGAGCAGTGCTGAATATATCAACTTCGATAAGAAATAGTTCAAGCCTTAGTTACTGCATAGCAACCAGTGCGTGTGTGTGAATGGGTTTTGCACTGAGCATGGGGGAGGCTATGCAAAGAAGCAGGCTTGGCTTAGCAGATGAATTGTGATGTCAGCAATCTAGACTTTTTGCTACTTTGGGGGAAATTCCAGTGAGTGTGGAGATTGCCATACTGAGAAAATCCACACTTGGATCTTGTCAAAGAATGCTGTTCTCACAAGCCGAATGCATTTCTGGATTAAATGGGAAATAACTTTTGTTTGCCAGGACATGTGACTACAAAAACAGTTGCCTCCCAGTACTAGCTTAGAGAAGGCAATATGGGTTGAAGAAGCCATAGGCAGAAAGGACCAATTGGAACTGGAAAGACCAATTGGAAGAAACCAGTTGGGGAAGGATAACAGTCAGATGCAAAGATTGCAATTCAGAGAAGAAGTAAAGAGCGGAAATCCAAAGAAGCAACATGTGTCTCATTTTTTCCCATCTGGCAGCTGTATGAATGCAATAAACAAACAGATAAATAAGACTTGTGTATTATATCAAAGATCTTTGGGGGTAGGGAGATATTTCATAGTGGCATCATCCCCCACAATACAGATGTTGGTTTTCCTCTCCTGTTGTGGCTGCTCAGGCATTTAGCTCAGTTCAGGCCTAGAGAGGAGGAAATCGAAATCTGATTGAGCATTTGCATGCATGCTGATCTGTGGACACCTCTTGATTGACATCACTCGCCTTCCTCTATTGGGCTATACCTGTGGTGAAATCCCCACTCAGGCATAAGGCTCACTGCATGACTGGCTCAGGCAGTACCTCTCAGTGTAACCTACTTCTCAGAGTTCCTGTGAGGAAAGAATTGTGGAGCAGAGAACCATAGGACAGAATAACAATGCAATAAATAAATGCATTCCTGGAGCAGCTTTGCAACTGCATTTAAATCTATTTTTGTAAGGTGAAAAATGAACATATAGGCAAATCTGTGCCTACGTGATTGGGTGCTCAGTCACCCCATAGTCGCCCCATGACTGGTTTTCCCCACTCCATTTCTCATTACCAGCACTTCAGCTAGCATGCTATTTTGTTGTTGTTTTTTCAAGTCAAAAAAACCCTGTAGTTAAGTATTTGTTTTGCAAAACACAGTCCATTTGATCAATAAATGTAATTCAGTCAACACATAAGTAGATAATGAGTTAATGAGCTATTAACATGGCCTAGAGAAAAACATGCAAAAGGTTAACATTTTCCATTGACTTTTTAAAATATATAATCACAGCAAAGCCATCATATCAAGGCGCCCACTCAGCCTTAATCAAGTCAAGGTTCCCACTCAGCCCGGATTACAAATTTTGTGGGTGGCCAATTTATTTATTTGTTTACACTAATACAGAACCTGTGACCCTTCAGACACTGCTGCACTCTTAACTCACATCAGCCCCCAAAAGCGTAGTCAATGGCTGATGGGAAATGGCCATAGATTCCCTGCTCCTGGATTCCTATGCATTCTATAACTAGTCTAAACCAAAGCAGGTTCATTTCAGCATATTTATACCAGGGCTATTGCATGTCTGAAGGCAGATGGCCTTCTTGGTAGTGGCGCCCTGTGACGGAATAGTGCCTGATGATGATTCCAGTTCATCATGGGTTAATCTATCACTCCCAGTTTTGGCAGGTGTTCCTTGGGAGGCGGAGCTAGAGGGCATTCTAAAGGGCAGTTGGCAGTTGGGAGTTGTGGAGAGTAGAGGGTGATGCAGGAGCTGTAGTAACAAGTCTGTGTTAAATAAAAGGAAGATATGTGCTTTTAAGAACCAAAGAAACTCATGTTTATAAGTGAAATAATAAAGTTAAATGTGCTTAAACGTTCACTGACTCGGCAGTGTCTCAGTACCTTCAGAGGTGTGACAAAGAGGGGAGAACAAAGCTTTCCTGGGGAAGAGGAAACTGTTTGCTTTTTCTCCTGTCATACAAAGGGCTGGTTAGCGAAGCTGAAGGAGCCACATAGTTGCCTAAGGGAGAGGCACACTGTAGCAGTAGGGGTCCATGGGAGGGACTTCCCACTGGTGGCCATAGGTTTCGAACGCAGCGCCTGAGGTACTCTGGAGACAAGTCCAATTTGGACACTCGAGGTTTTCTTCTCCTGTTTGTAGAGAAGCACAGGGAGAGCCTCTGATGTTAAAGCAGTGAGGGGGGGATCCCTCACATTTTTGGTGGCAGTGGTGGGATCCTCACACGCCCGCCCTGTGGAAAGCCCTCCCATCAGATGTCAAGGAAATAAACAACTATCTGACTTTTAGAAGACATCTGAAGGCAGCTCTATTTAGGGAAATTTTAAATGTTTGATGTTTTATCGTGTTTTTAATACTTTGTTGGGAGCCGGCCAGAATGGCTGGGGAGCTCCACCCAGATGGGCAGAGTACATATTATAAATTAGTAGTAGTAGTAGTAGTAGTAGTAGTAGTAGTAGTAGTAGTATTTCTGTTCCTCCACATTATAGGGATTGTAGAGTAAATGGAAGAGCTAGCAGGTAGGCCAATTGTCATAGAATCATAAAATTGTAGAGTTGAAAGGGACCCTGTGGATCATAGTCTAAATCTCCGCAATGCAGGAATATGCAACCGTCTCATATGGGGATCAAACCTACGACCTTGGTGTTATCAGCACCATGCTCTAACCCAGTGTTTCCCAATCAGGGGCTATATAGCCCCCTGGGAAACCCCAAGATATTCCAAGGGGGCCACAGGTGAAAATCGCAAAAATGGGGGGGGGGCACAGCACGAGGCTAGGGGGCCACAGAGGGAAGTGAGAAGTAAAAATCACATATATTTTTAATTATGACAAAATTCCTGATTGGCTGGCTATCTGCTTGGCCAATCACAAGCGGGTAAGGGGGCTGCTCACCAGGGCCCAATGCTCCTTTTTGCCATGTGTGTTTTCTTGGAGCAAACCGGGACTGAGCTACCCAGGCAGACCACACACTCTGCCACAATACACTCTGGAGGACATGGACTTCAGTCTTGATCCTCCATAATCTGATTCGACATTCCCCAACCTGATGCCCTCCAGTTCTTTTGAATCACAACTCCAATCAGCTCCAGCCAGCCAGTAACTAGGGATGATGGGAGTTGTAGTTCAAAACTTCTGGAAGGCACCAAGTTGGGCTTGGCTGCTCTAATCCATTCTCAAAATGGCCCCCTGGGCAAAAACTAACTGCTACTCTGCCATTCCTCTTTAATCAGGTAATAAAAAAATGCTAGTATCTGGAAATGATGGATAACGTGGCAGATTTATCCCATTGATGAATCATGTATAACCTCGTGTGTGTTGTCAGCCTCTAGAAAACTCCCGAGGAAATAAAGGGTTCTTTGCTATTGGCTGGAACCACACAGGAAATCCTTCGATGCACTTAAGAGATTGGTAACAATACCTCCTTCAGGTGGACGAGCATTGCGAGTCGAGCAGGCTGTCTCCTTAGCGACACTGAATCCAAAGAGTTCCAGCCAAGACCCCAAAGGGGTTTTTATGTTTCTGTCAAAGGGATGCCGTGTTGCAAAGCCAGGAAGAGGAAAGCTGGGGGGAGATGCTTTTTTGGAAGGCAAATAGCTTCATTGGAGCCTTGAAAGCTTCACGCAGCCGCGCAACATGTCTGAAAGGTAGGCAGCTGAAAGTAGGCGAGTAACTTTAGTCTTTGCACTATTGACTTGACACACTTTGAAAAACCAAGATAGGGTTACAGGATTGAGTATCTCCTTTTTTGTATATTAACGCACAGTTAGCAGTCACTGAATGGCTGAGGCTGGTTCTGCGTGCCGGGAAAGCGAAGGGGAAATATGTCACTTATTCATTACTGAAGACAAATAGCACCCTCGAAGAAATGGATTATTTATGAAAAGCAGGTACAAACAGCCGCTCAAATGCGATATTAAATGTACAGTCGTTAACATTATTGACGACTAGCCTGGTGTCCGCGTTTTGCATCCGCCGGCGATGGCTAATTGTATGCGATATGGCTAATTATGCTAATTGGGCCTGAATTGGAAGTCAGAGACATTTTCTGTGCAGCAAAGAAATGAATGCCGCAATGTTAGGATAATCCTTCACGGTGTGGCCACACGTTGGAAAGGTATGTGCGTTGGTAAAATTGCTCCCAAATGGTTCTGTTATAATACTTGGAGCTTCTAATGAAGCCCCAAACAATATATTGCTGTGTCTAATGGCTGAAATGTCGATGGTGGTGGTGGTGAGACCTGGAATGGGCACCTCTAAAGTATGCCAAGCTACAGCTGGGCTGTTAAGCTAGCAGGAGAGAGATGGCTGCAATCACCAAAACAGCAGGGTCAGAACAAAATAAGAATAAAAGAAAAAGAAAAATAGCAGTCACTGTGGAGTGTTGAAAGGACTTTGGTGTAATGTAGGCGGCTCCTCATAGAGGAGGCTCCACAGCTATTTATTTCCATTCCGTCTCACATAATGGTCAACTGACCAGAAAAAAACAATGCAGTTTTCTTTAGTTGTTCTGCTTTCAGGTACTTGCCGGAACATAAATAGGGAAGGCTTGCTATTGTTTTTCCTCCCTAACCTGCCTGACTTTTAAATAGGGTTGCCAGACTCAACAGAGGACAGGACTTCTGTGCCTTTAATTGCCCTGCTCTCTTTTGAGTCTGGAAACCTTAAAGAGAAACCAGCAGACCCTTTGTTTAATTTCCAAGCAAAGGGTCTGCTGGTTTCTCTTTAAGGTTTCCAGACTCAAAAGAGAGCAGGGCAATTAAAGGCACAGAAGTCCTGTCCTCTATTGAGTCTGGCAACCCTACTTTTAAAGCGGTATATTTGGGGTGAACTGCACTGGCCACACAACCAAACTCTGGGCACGCTAGCCCCCAAACCTACCTAAAAGAATCGAGCTCCACCTAGGGAGGCCAGGTGCCAGTCCTCTATTGGAAGGGTGGTTCTGTGTTTCGCCCTCTGATGTTTACGGAGAAACTCACTACAAACTGAGTGAATGCTATAGCAGACTTTATTCTTCATGAGGCCTGGGAGCCAGGCCACACCACTGGGATAACTCTCCAGGTGCTGGTCTTTGTCAGAGTTGTGTCTCTTAAAAGGGGCCATGTGGCACTTATTTAGCTGGTAACGCATATGCTACGGTCTGGTCCAAGTCCAGTTTAAAAATAAAGAACGGGAAGAAAGGAGGGCAGGACGGACCTTAAAGTTGCCCACCAACTCTTAGATTGAGCAGACACAGCTTCTTCCCTGCTATGGTGAGAGGTCTTGTATTTTCATTATAGCTTCCTTACATGAGCATTAGCATATCCAAATGTTATGCAGATCCGTGTCATCATTTGCCCTCCTTTTTTGGTGATGAACAAGTGCCCAACTCTACCCTTCGAGCAGCCTAGCTTTGGGCTCTGTCCTCATGCCCTGCCCTGGCATCTGAATTTTGTATTTCAAAGCTAGTAGTCCTAACCCCGCAAGCCATCCCTCTCGGTCCTCACATCCCTCACATTTACTAGTCATTTACAGCAATGCATTGTTTTTCCATTCATCCCCGCCAGTGAGATTGCAAAAGCCAAGCTCCACACACAGCCCTCTAATTCTAGCTGCCAATTGTAAGTTGGCTCATGTGGAGCAAGAGCACAGTGCCAATAGGAAGTGCTGCTATGTTATCCTTCTCTTGATAACCCCCTGCCTGGATTGCCTGCCGCTCATTGTTTCTTTCACACATGGAGTTGGTGTTCAGCCGGCAATGCTGGAGTTCCATTGCCGTGCGGTTCACTTTTCTTATCTCTGTGGGTTTTGCTATTGGAGAATCCACTCCTGTGGTCTCAAATGACCCTGATTCTTTTCAAATGCTTTCCCTCATCCCTCGGAAAAATTGAAGGTGGACATTCTAGGGCTATCAGGCAGAAAAGGACAAAGGTTTGTTCTCTGCTGCCCCAGAGGGTGGTACTTGAGCCACATTCACAGCAGACATTTATAGCACTATTAGATCACTTCGAACAGTCGTGGCTTCCTCCCAAAGAATTCTGGGAACTGTAGTTTGTTAAGGGTGCTGAGAGTAGTGAAAAAGACCCCTGTGCCCCTCAAAAAGTGGCAATTCCCAGAGTTCTCTGGGAAGAGGCATTGGTTGTTAGGCTATACAGTGGAACCTCAGTTTATGAACACTTCGGTTTATGAATTTTCAGTTTACGAACGCCGCGGATCCATCTGGAATGGATTCACTTTCCATTACTTTCAATGGGAAAGCTCGCTTCAGTTTATGAACGCTTCAGTTTATGAACAGACTTCCAGAACCAATTACACCCATGCTTCGGGTTAAGTACGCTTCAGGTTGAGTACTCCGCGGACCTGTCTGGAACAGATTAATCCACTTTCCATTACTTTCAATGGGAAAGTTTGCTTCAGTTTATGAACGCTTCAGTTTAAATACTCCACCGACCGTCTGGAACAGATTAATCCACTTTCCATTACTTTCAATGGGAAAGTTCACTTCAATTTATGAATGCTTCAGTTTATGAACAGACTTCCAGAACCAATTGTGTTCATAAATCGAGGTACCACTGTACTGGAACTGTAGCTCTCCTAACAACTTTCAGCACCCTTAATAAAATACAGTTCCTAGAATTCTTTGTGGGAAGCCATCACTGTCTAAATTGCATGATGATGCTTTAAATGTATTGTGTGGGTGCAGCAGTTGCTAGGAGGCTATTGGACAAGATATTTCTGGTCATTGGATTACTCAGTATTGGGTGACTCTCAGATGAATTGTCTCAGTTTAAAAGATGACTTTGAATGATGTGAAATTGGGTGCCGCCTCATTCACACATCCAAGCAATTGCTTGTTACTGTGGTCAGTGAGTGATGATTATGAGCCCTTTTTTTAAGACGCTGAGAGGGGCTGAATGTTTATTTGAAACCTTCCTTCCTTCCCACAGTACCATGTGTCAATATTATTTTTCTCTCCACTGGAAAAAAACCCCACCCAAATATGAATATAATATTTTCAGACACCATATTCAATACTATATTGGATTCACTTGTAATGTGTTGCACACCTCCAGTCCTTTTGCATATGGGATCCTTTTTTCATGTTTTATCACGTAATATAAACATCTAGAACAATGGCAAACAATCCTCTCTCTTTTTTTACATATAATGATAAACTGTATTTGGATTATTGTAAATCTTACGATTTCTTCTTTTCCTCTCCCCTCCCCTCCCCCCTCGCCCATCCAACATTATTTGGCAGCAAATTCAGACAGCGGATTATCAAAAGTAATTTTTCTCAAAAGTTCCTGTTCTGTGGAGAGAAAAGATAATGACAGTCTTGACTGTTGACCGTAATCTATTTTTAATAAAGGATAATTTGGAAAACGTTTTTTTTTCTCCTTCAAATGGGCAGAGCTAGATAAGGGCAGAAAGCCCTGGTAACATGTGGAAAATCTTCAACCCGTTCCTTGTTGTCAATTCTCTTCAGGATTCTATGGGCAGTGGTCTCAAATCTTTTACATCCCTCTGTAGTATCTGATAAGTGAGTCCTCCCAGCAAAAGCAGAAAGCGCAGAGAGGGGACCAATTGCTTTCTGGCTGATGAGGTCTGAGAGTACCCGATTCCACGTCTAAAACACGCAGCCTAATTGTTGATGTGAAACCTACCAGCCATAATTTGTGTTTCTAAGGCATCCCCAAACTTCGGCCCTCCAGATGTTTTGGACTACAATTCCCATCATCCCTGACCACTGGTCCTGTTAGCTAGGGATCATGGGAGTTGTAGGCCAAAACATCTGGAGGGCCGCAGTTTGGGGATGCCTGTTCTAAGGTGTGTTTAATTTAGTTAGCTCATGGCAAGGGGACATTATCATCCTATAGTTGAATTTGTTTTGTGATTATCCCCCTCCCCCAGTTAGGCTTATGGAGTTTGTTAGTGAGATTCTTGCCAGTAGAGAGGGGAGTTGGCTTCATCATAGCAGTCCCTATCTACCAATGTTGATTATCAATGCTGATGCGGCCTCTTTGTGGATGTGGCCCAAGCAATTGCCCCATGTACCCCGCCACACATATACCCAAACAGAGATGACCATGCATTTGTGAACATGAACTACCTCCCATCTGGTTTGTCCCCAGAGACCCACTTGCAGCAATATTCAAATATCAGCAGTCCCAACCTAAAGGGAGACCTCTCTTGTTACAAATTACCAGGAGGCTGAAAGAGGAAAAGGCCTAGGACTGGGGAGGGATAAATATTATAGCTCAAGGGCCACATTCCTTCAATGGGAACCTTTCCAGGGCCACATACCAGTGATTTTGTACAGTAGGCTGCATCCAAGCCATGGAGACTTTACTGCACACCTTTCTCTATCCAAACAAGTAAGAGGCATTATTGCAGTTCAGTATTCCAGCCAGGCAAAAGCATGCAAGGACGGGGCTGAACTGAGCCAGTGAGGGATGTGGGATGTGAAGGAGCATGGCCTAGGGAAATTCCTGAGGGTCATATAGATAGAACTGGAGGGCCACATATAACCCACTCACACACACACACACACACACACACACACACACACACACACACACACCACTTCTCTGGACCTGAGGTTTCCCACTCCTGCTATGAGCATAGCAGATTTCTGTGAGAGCATTAATGGTATGAATTCCTCTCTAGAAGTAAGGCCTGTGATTTATGGTAACAACCAATTTCTCAATGTGAGCAAAAGGAGGGAAATAACTCTGCCAAGACAGACAGCATGAATCTCCCACCCCCTTCCACTTAATGGTTGATATCATCTAAAGCGTGTCTCCCAGAGGGCCTGTTTGGAGATTCAGACCGAGCCAAAGTGCTCTCCGATCTAGGCAGAAAGCTAAGGTAGTTTAAAATATGGTAAGCTGTAATTGTTTTAAATTGCATCCTGCCTCCACTGCCACAATTAGTTAAACTCGCCCTTAAGAGGCAATAATAAAAAGGAGAGCGAGGGGGAAATTGTCATCTAGCTGAACCGATCACCTTACTTGGAGTTTTAAAATATTATGAGGTGTGAAAATACAACCAGCTGAAGCTCAGCATCTTGCTGGCTGAAATGCTGTTCACCTTTAATGTATCTTTTATATACCTGCCCTGCAGCACCAATTCCCCAGCCTCCATTTAGCTCAGCTCTGTCTAGTATGAAAGAGAGCAAGTTCCCAGAATCTGAGCCAGAGGCCTCTCACGGCACTTCCACCTGTGATGCTTTTAGCTGGGGATGGAACCTATGACCTTCCACTTATCCATGTCCTGTACTTTCCAGATACAGTCTCACACTCTCTTGCTTCTTTCAATGGATAGAGATATTAAGGCAGCCTTATGGGATAAGAAGAGTGCAGAGAAGGCTCGTGGTGTTTTCGCCATCTGTGTTCGTTTATGAAGATACAAGAAGGCCAGATGGGAAGGAAGCAGGCGGAAAGGCAGGCGCAAGAAGATGTTTTAAGGCAGGTCAATCCATAGCCTTTGTGCATTAGACACATGGAGATCCATCAATGCAATTAAGGGGAAGTAGGGCCCCTCCACTAGCTTTGTCTCCATAAGAACAGCCCTGCTGGATTGGATCGAAGGCCTTTCTAGTCAAGCATTCTTTTCAACCAGATACATCTCTGGGGCCATAGGATACATTGGCTCTCTCCTTCCAGTGTTGGGAAGAGAGAGAGAGAGAGAGAGAGAGAGAGAGAGAGAGAGAGAGAGAGAGAGAGAGAGAGAGAGAGAGAGAGAGCTCTGACCTTGGAGAAGGAGATCTAATGTCTGATTCCTCTCTCTGAATCTCCCATGGCTTTATCTAGCCTTCCAAATATGGGACCACCAACAGCAATAGGTGTGGAAGAGGATGAGTGTCAAGGCATGCTAGTGCAGACCAGGGGAAAACTTGGGCCTTCCTGATCCCTAGACACAAACTAGAGATTTAATTTTGCCAGCCAGGAGCTGGTGTAGCTCAATCCCGTTTCTTTCCCTCCAATTGCTCTTTTGCATATCTGTAGAGCCAGTCTGCAACAGGCTTCATATTTGAATATCATCCTATCAGATCAGCTTCTTCATTCAGCTGTTGTTTTTTTTCTTTTATCTTCATTTCTTCTTTTATCTTCTTCTCTTTTTTTAACTGCAACTTTGCATTTTCTTAGCATTAAATATCTGCAACTGAACCTGTGGTATCCGTGCTGTAGCATTTTCAATCTCGCATTTGTAGACTAAATCATTTTAATTTAAATCAGGGGCAGGCAGACTTGAGGCCTGTCGGATCTGCTTGGTTTTTTACTAGAATCCCAAGGTCTGCCCATCAGAGCCATTTTCAAAAGGGCAAAACGCTTAGAGTGAAAGAAAAGGGTGCCTCGGAGCACATTTGGAGTATAGGATTGGAAGAAGTATTCTTCTGAATACCAAAAGTGGGGAAGAGTTGTTTCACTTTCACTCAAATCCTGCCGGCTGGCTGGCTTCCCATGGAAATCTGGTTGGCCACTGTGAGAATAAGATGCTAGACTCAATGGGTCTTTGGGAGCTTTCTTGATGTTCCTCAACACCAGCATCCATGGTTTTCCTCTAGGCTTGGTTAAAGCCATCTTGGGATTGACTCTGCAGAAAAGAAGCTGCAAAGGAATGGCACAGAAGAAGACCTATCCAGATCCAAGCCAATAACTCTTTTGCATTTTGTCTAGATGTTTATGAGTTCAGTAAATTGTTCCTAAGTGGCCTCAGTCTCTTAAGAAAATATCACTGCTGCTGCCAGATTTCTATCTTGGAAAACATCCCCATAGAAACCTGATCAGAATTGGGTAATGTTAATAGTGAACTTTTCCATTTTGTAACCATCTGGTGGCATTAAAGGTGGAAGGAACCATAAAATAATAGCACCTCATTCCACTTCGCAATGAAGCTCCTTGGGTGGCCTTGGGCTAGTCACTATCACTCTGCTAAACCTACCTCACAGGGTTGGTGTGCTGATAAAATAAGAGAGAAGCATTGTATGCCACCCTGACTTCTTCGGGTAGGGTAGGAAATAATATTTAAATCATCATCATTATCATCTCCTCTATAACACTCTGCACTAACAACCACCTCTCTCCTATTCTGAATTATTTTCCGCGTGCATTGTGACATGGTATAATGACATATTTTATGACACTGACAGTGCATCAGATGATTATATTGTATAAAGCTAATAAAAGTCACCCCCACAGAACAGTTCGCTCAAAACAGCTTCAAATCCTTGCGCACAGCAACAATCTGATGTGGCTGCATGTATAGAAATGGCACAGTAAATTAACATTTTTATCGGCTTGGGAATTGAGGCACGTAAAAATTGTTTCTCAATCCAGCTTCATAAATCAATCCTAAAACACCAAAACACATACACAGATGTTTGTCAGACTCTAAATTTAAGCTCGTATAAGTCAGCCCATGTATAAAACAAAAGATATGTGAGATTCAGAGGATGTGTTAGTAAAATGACCATGTGCTTGATCCAAGCCAGGGTTTGTAGGGGAGTCCTGGCTGAGCACAGTAAACATCCAGAATAGGCTGCAGGTCATCAGGACCCTGGACAGCTCACAGTGGCACTTATTAGCTCCTAGGTAAAAGCTTGCTCCGACAGTAGTCTAGATAAGGTGGTTCCCAACCTTTTTTGGTGTGGTGACTCACACGTTTACTTGGTATGTTGATCCATCAGTTTATTGTCACTTGAATTTTGGACCTTAGGTCTTCTCTGCCGCCAGCCTCCAGAGAACTAAGTGTGGTGTAATGATTAGAGTGTCAGACTAGGACCTGGGAGACGAGGCTTCAAATCCCCACTCAGCTACAAAGTCCATTGGGTGACCTTGGGCCAAAAAGGAAACATTTATATCCCACCTTTCTTCCAAGGAGTTCAGTGTGGCGCACAACAATTGTGAGTCCTGAAGTCTTACTTCATAAGTAAAGCCCAAATAATTGCTGCTTGTAATCCATCACAAGAATACCTCTTAACATTTTTCTTGCTGTTTCACTGCCCTATTATAATGCTGTGTTCACACTTGTAACCAAACATTGGAAAGCATTAAAATTTAAGGCTCAAGACTTTGGTGTGGTACCAGAGAGAGGGTTCAGAGGATGAGACTGAAGCATCCCTTCCCTCCTCAGTGCAGGAGAGAGCTATCTCCTCAGCCACAGAGGATGAAGGCATAACTGGTCTCTGATGCTCCCCTTCTGTCTTTGATGGAGCAAAAGTGTACAGAGTCCAGAACCCTGGGAAACTGAAGGTTCAAGACCATGTGAACAGGAACCTGGAGTCATCCAGATGTATCTACTGTGCAAGCGTTGCCATTCGTGTAGGGATGGAGAACCTGCAGCTCTTCAGATGTTTTAGGACTCACCACAGACCATCAATCCAGGTTCACGATCCATGCCTGAGTACATAAAGGCCAAGGGGTGGAGTCAGTAGGCATGGCCCACAGCTTGTCCACCTCCACAGATCTTTCTTTTCGATGCCTAGCACACACCCAGCTTGTCTCCTGTGTAAACAGATGGCATGCCTTTGAGGAAGCCAAAATTTTGCCACAGTGCACAGGAAGTTCATGTCAGGCAAATCAGAATGGAAAGGGTTCCCCTGAGCTTAGGGAGTTTGAGAAGCATTGCTTTAAAGAGCATATGCAATATTTGGCAGAACCTCTTTTATCGGATATTTCAAAACAGTGAGTTTTGCCGAAGCAACTTATGATTCTGTTCAAGGGTATTCTCAAATGGCAACACTGCTTCAATTTGAAGCCACTTAGTACTTTATATTGGCCTTACACTCTCGTGTAGAAGGAAGGTTCCATTACCATTCTTACCAGAGCGTTTTATAGTTGCACGTCTTCCTTGGCTCCCTTGTGCAGCTGTTATAATCATGTTTTGTGACAGATCATGGGGCTTGTAGAATAACCGGAGTGTGGTTTGCTGAATCGACTGTGCTACTAAAGATCAACATGAATATCTATCAAGGTATTCCTCCATAGACTTCTCTGCGCCTTTAGAGATGTTCATTTGCTTGAAATCACAACCTTGAAAATTGCACCGTTTATGCAATAAAGAATAAACCAATTTCAGTTCTCTTGCCCAACAAACTAACAAACCGTATAAGCTCATCTGGTGCATGCATAAAATGCATAAAATTCTATCTGTCAGACTCGGCTCCAATGGTGGAGAAGAGAATCATAGAATCACAGAATTGTAGAGTTGGAAAGGGACCATGAGGGCCATCTAGTCCAATCTTTTGCTCAATGTGGGGCTCGAACCCACAACTCTGAGATTAAAAATCTCATGCTCTGCGGACTTAGCTATCTCAGCAAAAAGGGGAAAGTGTCAAAATGGAAGTATAGAGTTTGCAAGTTGTTCTGGTCAATGAACAAGCCTGATCCAGAAGCTTTTATAGGGATCAGGGTGTGTCAAGGTCTGTCCTATCCTTGTTAAGAGGCTTTCTTGCTGGCCATCTAACAGTTCCCTTCCTTTGTGCAGTGCCAGGTGATGTTACAGAGGCCCCATGTCCTGGATTCAGTGGCAGAGCACATGGATTGCATGCAGGAGGCTCCCAGTTCAACCCACAGTACCTGAAGTTAAAAGGACCGCTCACTGAGACCTCAGAAGTTGCTGCTGATCAGAATTGACAATGCTGGGCTAGATAGACAAAGAGCCTCACCTGATACCAGGAAGCATCCTTGCCTTGTTCAGGCATTGTGCATGAACAGGGAATTCCCAACATGAACAGAGAGTACAGGGTAGGGGGGAAGCACACACGAGCCCCACTTCCAAGAATCCAGTGCATGTTGGCCCCATCTACTCCACCCTTGATCTTCTCGTGTTGTGCAGGTGGGTCTGAAGGAGATGTCTAAACATGTTTGGGTGAATGTGCTTAGAATCCTGTGCTATCAAGGTTCATGCCACAGGTTCTCCATTTACGTTAGAACCAGACTTTAACCCAAATGCATCTTGGATGCTGAGTTCTAAGAGTAAGTGGACTATGATGTACATTTCTGCAGAACCAAGATCATTTTCAACTCTGCGCTTTGCTCCTATGCTTTGTGCACACCAGCCTCACAGCAGTGAACTGTACCTCTGTGTTTCCCACCCCTATACCCTGGGCCTGATTGCTGATACCAGACCAGGAGACCCCTCTGTGAGTTTACAATGTGATCTTCTTAAGCTCCTCAGGTCTGAATGCAAGCTGGCTTAGATTGCGCACCAACCATTCATCGCCCTTCTCCGATCTAAGTGATACAGAAATCCCTTTGCCGGTGTTATCGTCAAGGAGCAGAGGGGTTCGCCCGCCCAGTTGTGATTCCGGCATTGCCTCTCCAGTAAGCATTCTGGTTCTGAGTTCTGTGGAAAGAAGCACAAATTGATGGTAACCTCACTACTAGCCTCTCCTTCTGCAGCATGACAGTGCAAACATTCTCCCTGAGTTTTAGCCATCAGAAACAAGAGACTGTCTATTGTAATAGGAAAAGTAAGGGTGGCCAATTTGGGTGTGTGTAGAGATGGATTGCCTCTTCAGATCCACCTGAGTAAGGACTTCAAAGCACCTTGCAAGGTGCTGTTAAAATAAAGTCGTCTCCCCTCCCTTTAGTTTTCGCAGGGTATTTCATGCAGTTTGCATGGAATTCTGCTGAACTGAGCAAGATTTAAACCCTCTGCATCAGCTGATGAGCTCAGTTTTCACATATACAAGGAGATTAAAAAATGTATACAAAATCTCATGCTCGAAGTCTTAAAAGTACAGTATAAAGTGCAATATTCAAGTCCGATTAGGTTGTTTATACATTTAATATCTGCACCTCATGGTGGTTTACCTTTTCATTGTTTCACCAACATGTTGGACCGTGTTGTCTGTTTGTTGCTGCTACGATGAGCTCAGTTTGGCTGCTTGGTCCTGTTTATTGCTAGGAAAAGGCATGTGTAGCCTATGCAGGGTTTAATCCTGTCCTGTCACCTATCAGATGATGTCACAAGATGATGTCACAAGTTACGTATGTCAGCTGCTGGGCGTGTGGACACGGTCTGAGGGAAAGGGCCTCGTGGGCCAACTTGAGCTCCCTCATGGGCCACAGACCAGAGGTTTCTCACCCTTGCCTTAAAATAATTAAGAAGTGCTCAGGTGGTACATATTCTTGCTTTTACACTTTTTCAAACTTTGCGACTTCTCGCTGTTGTGCTCTAACAAAATAATAATAATAATAATTCAGAGCTCTTCCATGCTCTGCAGGCAACGTTTTGGACAGCTTCACTTCTGGCAAAGCCCATGAACCTAGAGAAATATAGAGTTGTATTGACACAAAACAGAGTATTCTGTGACAGGGGTGCCAATATGAATAAAATATTTGGGGGGCAGGTAAGCCCCACCCTGCATAATTGATCACAAGACATGGTGCGCACACACACCATTTCCATGGCAATGCTGACCAATTTGGGTGAGGCCTAGCCCCCTCAAATATGATAGGGGGCAAAGGGACCTTGGCTCCTATGTTCTGTGGCTTTTGGGGGGTGCTGATCCAAATGGAGTCAGTTGTTGACATTGTTCTTCAATATAGGGTGGGAGACCCCTAAACCATCCTGATTTTTCAGTGCCCCCACCACCACCCCTAATAAATGTGCCATCCTTTTAAGGTGCTTTTGCTATTTTCTTTCAAATGCATTGAAAATGACCACTGTTTGGAAACAAGCTAAAGTACTGTCTGAAATTTTCGTGCTGATTAAAAGGTATCTGGCAGAAGGGGAAATATTCCTAATTTGGTTTCTCCTCTTTCAAGCTTCCATCAGATTCCTTCAAGTATCTCACCTGGCATGAATTAGAAGAGCATGATGTTCAAGGGAACCAAATCCGCTGCCCCCGAGTGAGAGAAGGTATAGAAAAAGAATCTGGTTTGTAGCCTCCATGATATTAGGAGATGGTGTGGTGTGAATGATGGCAGAAATATGAATTGTCGAGGCAGGTGCCTTGCTTTGGAGCTCATGTGTGCTTCAACGAACGTGCCGTAGGATTGTGCAGACAGACTGATCTATGAGTTCAGTGAAGGTGTACCTCTGCATTCCCATAGGAGGTTGCCCTTTTCAGTGAACTGAATGGGTTTAATTAGTCTACTCGGTAGATAAATCAAAAGATTTAGATAATTATCTGTTGCAGGCCAAAAATTATTCAGCAGGGTTCCATGTTAAAAGTAGGCTTGTTTGCATTGCAATCGGCCTGTTTGCATGGTTAATAATAATAATAGTTATTATTTGTACCTTGCCTATCTTACTGGATTGCCCCAGCCATTCTGGTCAGCTTCCATCCTGTGTCAATATATAATAAAAGGCTTCCCTAACCGTTCCTGTTAGGCACTTCACTGACTAATAGCCCAGAATGATTGTTGCTATCACATCAATGGGAGCTCATGGCTAGCAGATAACTGGATGTCTCTCTGTGTTTCAGAGCCTTCACCAACCTGGTGTCCTCCAGACATTGTTGGGCTACAACTTCCTTGGACACTGGCCATGCTGGCTCAGGCTGATGGGATTTGTAGTCCAAAAAAAATCTGTAGGCATCACTGTTGTTTGTTTGTTTCCATTTATGACTTGCTTCCGATAAACTATCTCAAAGTTATTTAACAGTAAAGACATCAACAATAAGAAAAAAAATGCAAGAATTTAAAATAGAAAGCAATTTCAAACCCAGTACTGATAGAGACTGGGATTTTAAAAATATCCATAAGGCCTGCTGAAAAAGGAAAGTCTTTAAGAAGCACTGACAAGCCAATGGAAACTGTGCCTGTCTGATATGTAACAGAAGGGAGTTCCACAGGGTGGGTCCACCATGATGATGATGTTTTTGGAAGGAGGCTCCCTGCCTTTGGAACTTCCTCCTCCTCCAAATATATATTTTTTCTCCTGCAGGCTCTTTCTTGCAGAGCATGATGATCAGTTGGGCATGTGAAGGATGAGATGACCTTTTAGATATCCTGGTCCCAAGCTGTATAGGGCTTGGTACACCAGTACTAGCACCTTGAATTTAGCTTAGTAGCTAACTGGTAGCCAGAGCAATTCTTTCAGCAGTGGCACAGCATGATGGCAATATTCTGCCATCGAACTGTTGCATTTTGCATTAAGCTTCAATTTCTGGACCAACCTTGGGGCAGCCACACACACATTGCAGTTGTCCAACCTGGTGGTTGCCAATGCATGGAGGACAGTGGTCAGGCTACCCTGGTCCAGAAATGGTTGTTGCTGGAAGCTGGTGAAAGGCATTCCTAGCCACTGAGGTCACCTGGACCTCTAATGATGGATATGGATCTAGGAATGCCCTCAGATTATGAATCTGCTTCTTCAGGAGGAGTATGACCTTGTCCAAAGTGGTCAATTTACCATTTATCCTGGCTCAGGATCTGCCCACCCACAGTGCCTCCATCTTGCCAGGATTCAGACTGGGTTTATTGGTCCAGGACTTGCACAGCTTCTCCCAGTTCCGAAGTGATAGAAAAATAGCTCTGGGTATCATCAGCCCCAAATTTCCTACTGACTGGCAGCTGCATATACAGTAGATGTTAAATAGCACTGGAGTCAAGATGGTATCCTATGGTATCCTGCAGTACAGTTGCCAGGAGGCAGTCAGATAGTCATCCAATGACGTTCTCTGAAAGTGATCCCAGAGATAGGATCAGAACCAACGTAAAACAGAGCTGCCAGCATGCATCTCACTGTGTCAGCTCAAGAGGATATCATGGCCTAGGGTATCAAAAGTTGCTGAGATATCAAGTAACAACAGGGTCTCAATCGCCATTCCTTCTCCTGAAAAAGGTTATCCATCAGGGTGATCCAAGGCCGATTCAGTCCCACAAGTGGGTTGAGATAATTGGCTTGCAACCATCCTGCCGTGACCCTCTCAATCACCTTCCCTCCAAAGGGGGCATTTGTGACCAGGCAGAAGTTGTCATAAACCAATGGATCCTGGGTGGGCTTTTTCAATAGTTGTTGAATCACTGTCTCTTCCAAGATGGCCAGGACAACTTCCTCTCCTAAGCAGGGCTTTTTTCAGCCAGAACTCAGATCCAGCACCTCTCAGCTGCCATTATAAGAGAACAAGGGAGGCATTCATGCTAAGTTCTGGCACCTCATTTTCTAGAAAAATAGATATCACAGCCCCCAGAATATCAGAAGCCTGCTTCACAGTAACTTAGAGGGGAGTCTTCAGTATGGTTGCCCCCATGCTGTAGAACAGCATCTCTGTTGAGATATGACAGGCACCCACAATCCATACTTTGCAGAAACATTTGAAGTCGTTTTGGTTTTTCTTTTGACTGGTTTTTCCAGCAAGGTGGAAATGTCTGTGCCTTAGGTCTCCATTCTGTCTTCAGTTGTTTTTGTACTGTTTCAGAGACTATTGTTAGCTGTTCTGTTTTTATGGTATATCTGTAAATCAGTTTGAGACATATGTAAAACAATAATAACAGCACTAGTGAATTAAACTTTATTGTTTAAAGCCATAGACAGTCACAATATAAATAGAGCAAACAATATATTTAACATATTCAATAATGATGATGATGATGATGATGATGATTATATCCTCTCAGCATGCTTTAGAAGCCAGGGGCAAGGATTGTCTAGCTCAGTGGTTCCCAATTAGCCAATTACTGAGGGCCCCCTATTTTTCAAAAGTCAAGCCATGGACCCCCTACTTTTGAAAATTTTGATAACTCTAGGGCAGCGGTTCCCAAACTATGGCCAGGGGGCCACATACGGGCCGTGAGGCTCTTTTATGCAGCCCCCAGTGTCCCCACCCGCCCGCTGCCGCCGCCCGCTGCCGCCGCCCGCTCTTACCGAAAAAGCGATGGAAATAGCTTGCGCACATGCGCAAGCGCGTCATTTCTGGTGTACTTCCAGGTCGGAGGAGGCTTCTGCAAATGCGCAGAAGCTATTTCCGGCGCTTTCCAGGTAGGGAGTGTGCCAGAAATAGCATTTGCGCATGCACATGGCCGCACCCGGCCGTGCACTCCCCCGCGCGCTCCCCCGTCCTCCGGCCCAAAGCCGGGTAAGTTTGGGGACCCCTGCTCTATGGTAGTTACCTTTGCAAAGCAATTTTTTGAACAAAATGTGGGGTAGCCCCTAATAAGCAAAGGATTTTAGGTACACTTTAAAAAACTGAACATAGAATTTGTGATATTGCCATGCAAAAATGACAAAAACTTAGTTGGAGGAGAGGCAAGGAATGGGACCATGGAGCCCCAGGTGTCCCCAGACCCCAAATTGGGAGCCACTGGTCTAGCCTCTTTCATTGCCCTTTGTTCTCTAGTATACCAAAGTGCAGAACAGGCTCAGAGAAAACTGTATCAAGAGAGTATCATGTCTCACTTGTCCACTGTGCCATTGCCACCTGGAAAAACAGCCCCTGGAAAAACTACTCCATTTGCCCCCCCCCCCGCCAAACATTCCCTCTCCACCTTTGTGCATTTGGGATCAGCTCTGGTTATCAGCCAAATGCTGTATTTGATTAATGGATCTTCTTAGTAAACTTGACGCAGCTTACAACAAAGAAATGGGCCATGCTAGGATGTTACAGAATGTTGGGAGTTTCATAAGAAGCAATCACCTTACTCTTTCCTTGGGACCATAATAAAGCACATGCCGTGGGATTTTGGCAGCAAACATATTTATTTAAAGTGGCAGAACAATGCAAAGCAGGTAGAAGATTGTGGAACTGCCAAATCCAAAGCTAGGCTTGTGTCGGCAGGTTAGAAGATGTGGGTTCTTCGGGGGGGGTGTTTCCTTCCCCCCATTTTCTGCCAGCTGAGGATTTTAATGGATTTTACTTCCCATTGGTCCTGGTGGAGGAGAAAATAAGTATGCCAAACCAGGACTGGCATATTTTACCTTCCACTCTGGAAGAATAAGAGATTTGGACAAGCTTCCCTAAATCCAACTCACCTCCCACCCCAACACACACAGAGAGCACCTCCTTTTTTGCCCTCCGCTATAGGAGCACAGGACACGGGTGGCGCTGTAGTCTAAACCACTGAGCCTTGGGCTTGCCGATTGGAAGGTCGCCAGTTTGAATCCCCGCGATAGAATGAACTCCCGTTGCTCGGTCCTTGCTCCTGCCAACTTATCAGTTTGAAAGCACACCAAAGTGCAAGTAGATAAAGAGGTACCGCTCCAGCGGGAAGGTAAATGGCGTTTCCGTGCACTGCTCTGGTTCACCAGAAGCGGCTTAGTCATGCTGGCCACATGACCCGGAAGCTGTCTGCGGACAAACGCCGGCTCCCTCGGCCTATAGAGTGAGATGAGCGCTGCAACCCCAGAGTCATTCGCGACTGGACCTAACGGTCAGGGGTACCTTTACCTTTACCTATAGGAGCACAGACAACAGAGGACGGACAGCCACTGAGGCTTTCACACCTGCATTGAGGAGACCTAGTGGATAATCTTCCCTGTATCTCTCACTGTCCACCCATGGAGAGGAGGAACTGCAAATCCTATAGCCTTTATGGCTTTCTAGGTACTATGCCATAGGTCCCTTAATTGATCCATTAATTGGTTAGTTAAAAAGTAGCTGAATGATCAGTTGGCAGCCCCAATGATCATGTTCAATTGGAGCTACGCAGTTTACCTGTGTATGGGCCTGCCGCTGATACATACTACTATCCCAGTGATCAGGAAGTATGAAGAAATCATGGAAGAGAAAGGAATAAAGCAATCAAAACCTGGCAACGGAGATAAGAAGTAATTTGCAATGAGAATCAGTTGAAAGAATTCCAATTTGTTTTCCTGGCAGCCATCATCATCCCTTTCTCCCCCAAAGCAATCTTGAAAGCAATCCAATATAATATGGCAAATACATTATCGTAACAGTACAGGCATCTATGATCGTCCCAACTTCCATTTCAATGCTGTCTTTCTGGGACCTAGATAGAGATCAGTTTGGCCAGATACAGCTGTCCCAAGATGTAATCCCCAACCAGTTATTTTATTCACTGTTGTTGACCAACAATAAATATGAGAAAGATTATATGAGAAAATCCTTAAGATATGGTTATGCAGTCATCCAACTCTTGAATTTGGTTTTGCAAGTGGTTTTTTTTTTTTACTGTATCAAAAAACCTACGGATCCTGTCACAGAGGCTGACAATGGGAGAAAACAAATACGTGTGTCTGCAATGGGAAATAAAGACTTTTTCAGAGCACTTTAAACTCTCATTTATTTGTTTTCTTTTATTAAAGAATGCATAACCCACTTTTCATTGCCCTCACAAGGTGGTTTGGAAATGTCAAGATACATAGAGGTGTATTAATCACACAAATCTTTTTTTTAAAAAAAAAACCAATCCTAATAAATAATCAGCAGCAAATCACAAAATTATCCAGGCACATCAACCAAACACAGACTAAAATTAAAGAAGTCTTTAGGATTTTTTAAATAACCAGTAAGGATGAGCCATCCCTGTGGATGAAGAACCCAAAAGGTCTTGTCCTCGGCTGCTGATCTTAAAGCTTGGATATGCTCATATGCATCCAGGCACTCTTTCAGATACATATTCTGTGGTGCCAGGTGTGGAGCAGGTGCAGACGCCACTGCATAGGAGCAACCAGAGCCCTAACGTGCACTCCCAGTTGTTCCTTGGCGAGAGACGCTTGCTCTCAGTGCCAATCAGCTGATCGGCAGAGAAGAAGAAGAGGAGGAGGAGAAGGAGGAGTTTGGATTTGATATCCCACTTTATCACTACCCGAAGGAGTCTCAAAGCGGCTAGCATTCTCCTTTCCCTTCCTCCCCCACAACAAACACTCTGTGAGGTGAGTGGGGCTGAGAGACTTCAAAGAAGTGTGACTAGCCCAAGGTCACCCAGAAGCTGCATGTGGCGGAGCAGAGACGCGAACCCGCTTCACCAGATTACGAGTCTACCACTCTTAACCACTACACCACACTGGCTCTCCAGCAAGCCCTGTTGGGATAAGTAGCACTACTGAGATACCAACTGGCATCACAGCCAATCTGTGCCCAGATGACTCTGGGGTTGCGGCGCTCATCTCGATTTACAGGCTGAGGGAGTCGGCATTTGTCCGCAGGCAGTTTTTCCAGGTTATGTGGCCAGCATGACTAAGCCGCTTCTGGTGCAACAGAACACCAACACCAGAGCAGCGCACAGAAACATCATTTACCTTCCTGCCAGAGCAGTACCTATTAATCTACTTGCACTTTTTGGCGTGCTTTCAAACTGCTAGGTTGGCAGGAGCTGGGACCGAGCAACGGGAGCTCACCCTGTTGCGGGGATTCGAACCGCCGACCTTTAAATCGGCAAGCCCAAGGCTCAGTGGTTTAGACCACAGTGCCACCCGTGTCTCCCTTAAAGGTCAAAGGCGGCCCATTACATTGGGCCCAGAACCCAAAAGGAAGCCAGTGTAACTAGCCCAGACTTGGTGTGCAGTAATGTGATCTGAACACCTGGCACTCAGCCTTAATGGCTCTCTCTCACAAAATATATATAATGTACGCCAACTACGGAATTGTCTTCCCAGGGACGTCCACCTGGCAGGAGAATCATTATTGTTTTGGCACAAGGCTTTACCTCCAGGAATCAAATCTTTAATGTTTTGTCTCCTGGTCTGGGTTTGATTTTGTGAGCTGGTTGTTCTAATAGTGGCTCCTACCCGGTACTAGTCTAGCTGTGCAAATTTTGAATCGCAATTGCTTTTAGTGAGCCATGTTTCAAAAAGGACACCCCAAAAGTTGAGCTAAAAATGCGATTTTTAGATTGACTTGCCTAAGATCCAAAGATCCAGGACAAAGAGCCACTTTTCAGAAATTTCCTCCGGATGTCTATTCCGCCTTTGAAATCCCGGTAATGTCTGGGAAGATTCGGACGTATGGCAGTCCTTGTTTGTATTCTATTTGTATGTGTAAGCGGCCTTGAAACTTTCGAGGTGTAAGGCACTATAAATATATGTGTGTTTGTATACAAATCTCTGTCTGTGTGTGTGTGTGTGTGTATCACACACACATGTACATATATCCCCTCTTGCATATTTCTAACCTTTGAAATATTCTGTTAAGATATAAGGTAAAGGACCCCTGGACATTTAAGTCCTGTCAAATTTGACTATGGGGTTGCGGCACTCATCTCGCTTCAGGCCAAGGGAGCCGGCGTTTGTCCACAGAAAGCTTTCCTGGTCATGTGGCCAGCATGACTAAACTACTTCTCGTGCAACAAGCCCTTGTGATGAGTGCCATACCGTATGGAAACGCCATTTACCTTCCCATGCAGCAGTACCTATTTATCTACTCACGGTGGTATGCTTTTGAACTGCTAGGTTGGCAGGAGCTGGGACAGAGTGATGGGAGCTCACCCCGTCGTGTGGACTCAAACTGGCGACCCTCCAATCGGCAAGCCCAAGAGGCTCAGTGGTTTAGACCACAGCGCCACCCACATCCCTCTGCTAAGATATAAATGATAGGAGCAGGAATATAATATTGAGATGCCCTTCTCTCTCTCCACCTCTCCTCTACCCCAGCCTTATACTGTCTATAACATTAGTGTCTCACATTGAATATAACTGATCTGTATAAAGGACTCTATGAACTGAAAGCAGAGATGCTGTATGTACTTTTGTAACCCCATAAAATCTTAATAATTTTTTTTTTTGAAAAATATTGAGATGGATATCTATATTTCTGAACAGGGCCTTCTGAAGAAGAGTGTTTTTTCAGAGGAGAGCATCACACTCTGTGTGCAAGAAAAAAATTGACAGAGAATGAGAAATGGGAACGAAGGCTGCAAGAGAACTGGGAAAACTGTGTGGTAAGGACTTTTTAAAATTGTGGGTTTTATTTTTTAAAAAAATATTGTTAGTAATATCTCATTCAGGCTGCATTCCTATACACTCTTACAGGGAAGTAGTTGTCACTGGACTCCTAAATGATTGTTTCTGACTCTGAATAAAAAGTATAGGACTGTCAGTACGATTTTAAATTTATTTTATTTGAAGAATTTGTATCCTGCACTTCTGCCAAAAACGGTTCCCATAGCAGCTTATAGATCAACACAAGACAGTCCCTACCCTTAGGTTTACAATTTTAAAATATGTGGCACAAAGGGAAATCCGATTAGGAGGAAAGAAGTTTGTACTTATGCATGACATCCTCCTACCTAATCAAATTTCCATTTGTGCCACATCTTTTTAGATTACAGATGTGTGTAAACTTTATTCACTTTAGTAATCACTTATTCTTAAAAGGTAAAGGGACCCCTGACCATTAGGTCCAGTCGTGACCGACTCTGGGGTTGCGGCGCTCATCTCGCGTTATTGGCCAAGGGAGCCGGCGTATAGCTTCCAGGTCATGTGGCCAGCATGACAAAGCCGCTTCTGGCGAACCAGAGCAGCACACGGAAATGCCGTTTACCTTCCCGCTGTAGCGGTACCTATTTATCTACTTGTACTTTGAGGTGCTTTTGAACTGCTAGGTTGGCAGGAGCTGGGACAGCGCAACAGGAGCTCACCCCGTCGCGGGGATTCGAACCACCGACCTTCTGATCTGCAAGCCCTAGGCTCTGTGGTTTAACCTACAGCCACCCGCTGAATAAGAATATTCTTATTCTTCCTCTACTACTACTACAGGATTCTCAACCCTGTCAGGTAGTTTGAACCTCTGCCAAAGGGGGTAGCAAAATTCAGCTTGTCAAATTTGTCACCCTAATTTGTTAGCAGTTATAGTAAAATAAAAAAAATTCCTTCAGTAGCACCTTAAAGACCAACTAAGTTTTTATTTTGGTATGAGCTTTCGTGTGCATGCACACTTCTTCAGATACAGTGAAATGGAAGTTTCCAGGCACTTATGTAGAGAAGGGGTGGGGAGGGGTGGGGATGGGGAGGGGGGATCACTCAGAAGGGTGGTGGAAATGGGTGATTGACTGACTGATAGCTGTTGATGACCGCAAACGACTGCAAATGGTTTTGCATGAAAAAGCAAGGGTTGAGATGGCTGAAGATCGCTTATCATGTATAATGAGATAACAGTCCGATATCTCTGTTCAAACCAGGTCCCTCCATGGTTTTGAGCTTGGTGATAAGTTGCAATTCAGCAACTTCTCTTTCCAGTCTATTTCTGAAATTCTTTTGTAGTAAGACAGCTACTTTGAGATCTTGTATAGAATGTCCTGGGAGATTGAAGTGTTCTCCTACTGGTTTTTCTGTCTTCTGGTTCCTGATGTCAGATTTATGTCCATTTATCCTTTGGCGTAGGGTTTGGCCTGTTTGTCCAATATAGAGAGCTGAAGGGCACTGTTGGCATTTGATGGCATACACAATGTTAGAGGATGAGCAATTAAATAGTCCTGAGATGGTATGTTGGATGTTGTTGGGGCCAGTAATAGTGTTGTCTGGGTGTATGTGGCAGCAAAGTTGGCATCTGGGTTTATTGCAGGCTCTGGTACCAGTGTCCATGTTAAGTCTGGTGGTTGTATTATTGTGGGTGAGGAGTTGTTTAAGATTGGGTGGCTGTCTGTAGGCAATGAAAGGTCTTCCTCCCAGAGCTTGAGAAAGGGAGCGGTCATTGTCCAGGAGAGGCTGTAGATCTCTGATGATGCGTTGTACTGTTTTAGCTTGGGAGCTGTATGTGATGACTAGTGGTGTTCTGTTATTTTCTTTTTTGGGTCTGTCTTGCAGCAGGTTCTCTCTAGGTATCTGTCTGGCTCTGTTGATCTGTTGTTTAACTTCATCAGGTGGATATTTTAGTTCTAAAAAGGTTTGCTGTAGATCTCTTAGGTGAGATTCTCTGTCTGTAGAGTTGGAACAGATGCGGTTGTAACGTAAGGCCTGGCTGTATACGATGGATTGTTTGGTATGTTTGGGATGGCAGTTATAGGTATAACAGAGAGCCTATATGCAAAAACCAGACATCTTGCTTAGAAGTTAGGAGGGTTCTGCGTTGCATGGAAACCAAGGGCCAAACAGAGATGTGCAAAGTAATCTCTGCTCCCTTTAAACATTTATTGTATCCTTTAAACATTTGCAATCGAGCTATGGAATCTGGGGATCCATACTGGAACTGTGACAGGGGACATTTTAACCCTTTCCTCTGTACCATTTCCCCCCATGAATATCTACCAACACCACCTCGGAGCTGTGATATGCATTTCCCAACAGAGTAAATAACAGTTTTGGAAGAGATTTTTCTTGGCGAAAGAACATGGTGGGATTAATCGTCCCACCTCACCAAATTACTCAAATCTATATTGTGGTCCTCTGGAATTGCTATTTGCAAGACCTGAGATGCATTCTTGTCTAGTTTTGTATTGATGCTGTCATAAACATTCAGTGTGCAGAATATCTCCACTTGACTGTTCAGCTAAATGGAATCTATTTGTGTGTTCTTTGAATTCCCTCCCACCACCAGAGTTTAAATCTTTCGTACCAAGACTTAGGAGACCTTTACCAGGTAGAAAACTGCAAAAGGATTCTCCGCCGTCTAATCCGAGTGGAGAGGCTTTGGCTGGTGGACAACTCCTTGACAGATCTAAGTGCCATATGCTTGCCAAGGTAATTTGATTATTATTGGGACTTTTCCAAGCATTAACTAAGTTAACAGCAGAACTATGTATATCCCATGCATCACATCTGCAGTCACGATTGCAAGCAATTTACTATAGTGGGTTTAAATCATTAGATCACGTTATACATCATTTGTTGCAAGTGCCATCTGGAAAGGTGTTTTTTGGCCACTAGAAATTGCACTCGACCTTAGTTCATCCAAGATTTATTCAGCTTGGAAACTAGGGTTTCCCAGTTCAGAAAAGAAGCCAGGAACTTGAACCACAGTTTGGAGTTGGTATAAGATCCTAGTCTGTTCTGACCCTGGAAACCACAGTTTGCCAGTCTGAATGAAGAAAGGGAGGATAATGATTGAGATATTGTGCAGAGCTGAGGCTTCTGCAGGACTTATTCTCAGTGTTGTTTCACTGGAACATTATCTCATCATCCCAGAAAGTAGCACACCCAAGCTGTAGCATAGCCAGTGCTAAATAAACAACCTGAGAGAGGCAGCCAGGTGAGAGGCAGTGAAGAGCGGAAGATGATGTCTGTGTTGCAAGGAGGGAGGAAGAACCAAGGCAAGCTTCTTCTTTTTTCCCATGAAGTGAAAGGAAAGTTACAAAACAAAAAGGCAAATCAAGGCTGGGAGACATTTTGCTCTTGCAGCGATACCAAATAGTCTCTGTGTGGTCTTATCAGAAAGGGAGTTTTTCCACACATTGGTTAATTGGAGACTTCTGGGTTTAATTGCCGCAGGTTGTGAAAGGGGAAGCAAAGTGGCTGTTGACATCTTGGCTAATTGTGTCAAGAAACTGTTTTCCAAATGAGCCCCCTTCACTGACACAGGAAGAGTGTCAGAGAAATGCAATGTGAAACCAAGCTGATACGGTCCTCACCTGAGGTCTTGACCGTTTCACAAACAGATCTTTGAGCATAGTTCTTGCAGCACTGGAGACTAATTAGCACATTTTCTGGTGCCTTTTGTAAGATAGTGTCAGTATAGGGGTCAATTGAATTGCTTTTTACAAAAGAATCATTGTCTACATTTTCAGGGCTTAAAAAATAACCTCCCCCAAAACCCTTGTTGTTGTAAGTTGGAATTTCTTTTTCCCTGCATGTAATAACCGATCGCACACATTTAATGTGCTTTCCAGATGCAAAGAGCTGAAACTCAGCAGAAATCATTTTACATCCTTCAAGCAGCTGCCAAAACTACCTGCGATTCAACATCTGTCCCTTGATGAGAACAACATTGAGACCCTACATGGGCTGTGTGCCCTGAGACACACTCCATTGGAGTCTCTCTTACTCCAGAGGAACCCCTGTGAGTTTCATGACAACTACAGGCAGCTGTAAGTTATTGCACGCCACTGGAGTGTATTTAGTAACAAGTCGGTCTGCAACAAAACGTTGCAGCTTGTCCAGCATCTCATTTAGTCAGTCACACCCTGCACTCCACTCCAATAGTCTGTTCCAGGGGTGGGGAACCTGTGGCATGACAGCTCCCATCATTCCTGACTCTTTCGCCACCCCTCTTATCCGGCTCCCCCCTGCCAGCAGTCACTTGCTTCTCTATGAGCAGTGGGCAAGTTGGGCCCTCACTGGTATGTTGAGGGGAAGAGGGAGGTTGCACCCTTGAATCCCCCCCACCCTTTTGTACTTTGCAAACCATGGGGTTCCTTTGAGTCTGCTGACACCTCCCTCTCATACATGGATAAGAAACATAGGAAACTGCCTTTCACTGAGTCCGATTGACGATCCTTCTAGCTCAGTATTGACTGGCATGGACCGTCCAGGATTTCAGACAGGGGATATTCCCAGTCCTATCTGGAGATGTCGGGGATTGAACTTGGGGCAGCGTCTCTCAAACTTGGATCTCCCCAGGCTGTTGTTGGACTACAACTCCCATCATCCCTGACCACTGGGAATTGTAGTCCAACGACAGCTGGGAACCCAAATTTGAGAAACACTGACCTGGGGGTTTATGTGTGCAGTTCAGATGCCCTACCACTGAACTATGGCCCTTCCCCTGGTATTGTCCTGAGTGGTGGTGTTTTGCTTACCAAAACACTTCCGAACACTGGAAATAGAAGGAATTGTGTGTTCCTGGGAAAGCACATTAAGTTGTTCTCAGATTATACCCAAAGGCATGGGAGTTGTAAGTTAAGGCACATAGCCTTAACCTCTGCACCATGGAGTCAGTCAAAGCATTCTACTCTCACACAAAGTTTAATTTCTGGGCATCAGCTGTTTCCTTTGGTCTTTCTAGTGGGTCTGCTAGTGGCAAAAGTGAGGTTGACTGACACACACACACACACCAAATTTCAGGAATGGAGAGCCAAAACTGGAAAGGTGGTGTGGGAGTAAAACTGAAGTTAAGGTCAAGGGCATGGGATGATGGAAATAAATTAATTTACTCCTAAACCATATTCTCTTCTAGTGTGTTCTCTAACTTGCCAAACTTGAAAATGCTGGATGGGATCCTGAAACTGCCAGAGGACTGTCCTCCGCCGGAAACCAATTTTATGTCGAAAATATGCACCATCCTATAGCATTACATTTTGTGAGAGGACTGAAGGACTTGCCACAATTCAAAGAATGGATCCTGCGAATGCACAAGTCTGTTTCCTGCCCTTGTGGCCACAAATAGAGCAGATTGTATGTCGTGCCAAAAATGTCCAAATTATGCACCACAGAAAACCAAAATATGCATGCAGATATACTTAATTTGGAGTATATTTCCAATACTTTGTGGCGGCTGAAGGTGGCCTCAATGGCTAGGAGTGCCTATTTCCAACTGCAGTTGGTTCACCAGCTTTGACCACTGTACTCTGTACTCTGGCGACTTCCAGATTGGATTACTGCAACATGCTCAACATGGAGCTGTCCTTGAAGATGACTTGGAAGCGTCAACCAGCCCAAAAATGCAGCAACCAGATTACTGGCTGGGGTTTAGGGCTCACATAGCTCCTGTTTTAAAACAGATGCACGGGTTGCAACTCAAGGTGCTCACACTAGTGTTTAAAGCCCTAAACCACTTGGGCTCCAAATATCTGACTTGGGCTCCTTCCCTATAACACCTCTTGGGTGTGAAGTTAAGCTGAGAGGGACCTTTTGGTAATTCCACCCACCTTGGAAGGAAAGGGCATTCTCTAGGTCAGCCCCTACATTGTGGAATTGCCTCCCCATAGAGGTGCATCTCGCCACCATCCTTGTATAACTTTCACATACAAGACACACCTCTGTAACCGGACCTTGGCAATGGGGATATTCATTTTCAGAACCCATCCTGTTCCGTTGATTGTAAATTGTTTAAACTGATCATATTATTGTATTTTTACATTGCCGTAACCTGTCTTGCAACTTTGTGGTGAAGGGTGGGTAAGGGATCTAATAAAACTATTGTTATTACTATCATTGATGATGGTGGCGGTGATGATGATGCTAAAGATGAAATAATTCTAGTCCTCACATAAGGAGCTAAATATCCTGCCCCTCCTCCAAGGGGGCACATGCTTCCCCCTCCCCCCCATTTCACCCTCACAACAACCCTGTGAGATGATGGCTAGGATTTGAACCCGGGTCTCTCCGGTCCTGGTCTAACATTCTAACCACAATGAGATTGGGCCGAAAACCTTCACACTTTTTATTTTTTATTTTGATGGACTCTTATAGAGCAAACAGGCATCATCTTTTCTTAAAATAAAAACTAAGGGCTTATTCTGACACGATTACCTGGCTGATGGCTTTTCCTCACTGAGTGAAGAAGTGGCCATGCCTTCTCTAGGTTGGTGACCTCTGGGTGTTTTGGAATACAGCTCCCATGAGCCTGGAGATGACAGCAGTGGAGCAGCTTATTGAGGTTCTCATGGTTCCCCTGGCCCCCAACCCCAAAACAGGTTGGGGTTGATGGATGTGAGCTTGCCTGTTCTTCGTCTGTAGTAAGTCTATTCCCATTGCAGCTCAGCAAAATAGGGTGCTATACACTTCCCGCTACTCCAGCCCCCAATTGGTGAGAGCTTTCAGGAGCAATACTCACACAGGTTTGGAGAGTTCTCAAGAGACTTGGAATATTGTAATATGTGAATTTATGTACAAATATATTGTTATGGGTTTGAAGGGGGGCAAGTATACCATACTATAATATGTACAAAAGAGTCAAGTTCCATGGTGCACAATATTACTGCAGCGTAATTTTATAAGTATATTAATGCATACATATTTTTACACAGTTGTTATATGCACTGATGTATATATCTAATTGCTTTTTACCTTAGGGAACCTGAAATATATAAGTGTGCGGTATGTGTATAATATTGTACGTATAATAACACATAAAATAATACATATAATATTGTTTGTGTTTTATCAGAACTGGGGGGCAAGGGGCTTTCTTATCATCAAGGTTAAAGAACAAGACAAGAATTAGGAGAAGTCCATACAGAACTTTGACGTTGATATTTTCAGAAAGTTCCCTCTCCTGAGCTTCAGTGTGGGAGGAACAGGGAGCTACAGTAGATATGGCAAAGTAGCAGGCAAAGTATGGCAAAGTGTCACCAGAAGACCCTTGAGCCCTCTAATTGTTTCCTACAAAAACATACTATGTCCTGCCAGAGAATGTGTTGCGCTGACAGATAGCCAAAACATTTGCTTTCTGCCCTCTCCCTCTCCAGCTGATTATAATCAAAACCTTTTCATTCATGGTGACCACTGACCTGGCCATCCCCAAAATTGAAAACTGCAGAAAGCCTGTGGAGAGAATTTCTTGGTCATCAGCACTAAAAGAGAAAAATGAATTAAAGCACACATGTGCTGATGGATGCTCTGATCAATTTGGAAGCATGTACAAAAGCACGCAGGGGCACCGTTATGAGAACTCGAGTCAGGCGCATGCTATTAAGCTGTTTCGGAGCCCATCATTTTTCATTTGTGAACTCAATTGCAATATTTATTTCAGGTTGTGTGCACTCTGCCACGCTTAATAATTGAAAGTGCTGACAATAAGGAATGGGGTTCACAGGCAGCATATGCCGGAGATCAAAGGAAGTGTATAAACAAATGTAATCAGTTTGAGAAGAATCCTGCAGGCTGAGACAGTGATGAATTAGCAATGACCGCTGCACTCATGAATAGTCAAGGGACAGGATGCCCCTAAAAGCAACAGAAATGACGAGATGCTTTAAATACAGAGAAACAATTGACACTGAAGAGTGTGTTCGTTGTCCTCGCACCGTGGTCCTTCATGTACAAGACTGATATCCTGGGGCTGGGGATGTAGACACAGAGAGAGAGAACTGACAGCGAGGGCAACCCTTCTACAATGATCTTGAAACTTTGTGCTGGGGCATGCATGCGAAAGGGCTGCAAAAAGGCACAGCAGTGTCCATCCATTGCCTGTTTTAGTCACCACACTGGATGCATCCATTATGCTAGGGGCACCATCCCATCAGATGGATTAAGAATGACCTGGGATAGCTCAGTTGGTAAAGCATGAGACTCTTAATTGCAGGGTCATGGGTTCGAGCCTGATGTTGGGCAAAAGATTCCTGCATTGCAGAGGATTGGACTGGGTGACCCTTGTGGCCCTTTCCAGCTCTACAATTCTATGATTCTAAGAATGAACTGGGATTCTTTGGGTTTTTTTTACTTGGAGCAAGGGATTTCAGGCTCAGGGGATGCAACCCTACAGGCCTCCTTATGTGGCCACCAGGATCTTACCTCGGCCACCATCAGTCTCCCAGAGACACCCATCACAGCCCCACTGCATGTCCTCCCAGAGGGCTTACAACTGAGTCAATGCCTCTTGCTTGCTTGCCTGGATGGAGGATGAAGTAGCATTCATGTATGTATAGACACCTCTAACCTTTACCTGTAGCCCACCATACCAGAGTCGCATCTGTTACTCTGCCCACTATTCCTTCTGGCCCTGCCGGTTCCTGAAGGGTCTCTGGGACCATATAACACTGATCCTAAAGGATCTACATTGGCTCCCAGGAGGCTTCTGAGCACAATTCAAAGTGTTGGTGCTGACCTTTAAAGCCCTAAATGCATACCCTCCAACATCACTCAGATGAGAATAGGGACATTTCTCACTCCCCCTCAACTGACACGCCGCAACTCCCCATTTTTACCGGAAGTCTGGGAGTGGGGTGAATTAGACACATTTAGGGTTAGTTACATACCTACTTGATGCAGCTTTCTCTACACAGAGATGTGGAGAGAAATCCCAGAAGCATCAGCATTTGCCCCCCCCAAAAGTCCCATTCCTAGGGATGAGCAGATCTCCCTGTTTCATTTTCGCTCAACTTCACCATTTTTCCAAGCTAAAATTCAGTTTTCCACATCAAATGATGCCGATGATGCTGAAGGTGATGATAAATGGTGCTTGCAAGCCCCTGGCCCGATCTAGCAACCTCTTATTATGTTCTTATCACCGTTTATGGCTAATGGCCATTGATAGACTCCCATGGTTGAGTATGTTTAGCCTGGATAAGAGGAGACTGGAAAGAGATAGCCCTCTTCAAATACTTGAAGGGCTGTGACATGGATGATGGAGCAAGCTGGTTTCAGAGATTCCAACAAAACAATAGGAGGAACTATCTGGTGGAAAGAGCTATTTCAGAGAAACATACTGCCTTAGAAGGTGGTGGACTTTCCTTCGCTGGAGGCTTTTAAGCAGAGGTTGGGTGGTCATGTGTCAGGGATACTTTATCTAGTCTAGATGGCCCTTGGTTAGTCTAGATGGCCCTTGGTGTCCCTTCCAACTCTACAGTTCTATGATTCTGTGACCTATCAATGGGTACTAGTCTTGATGGGTCATGGGTGGTGCTGTGGTTTAAACCACTGAGTCTCTTGGGCTTGCTGATCAGAAGGTCAGCGGTTTGAATCCCCAAGACAGGGTGAGCTCACATTGCTTTGTCCCAGCTTCTGCCAGCCTAGCAGTTTGAAAGCATGCCAATGCAAGTAGATAAATAGGTACCACTGCAGCAGGAAGGGAAACAGTGTTTCTGTGCACTCTGGTTTCCGTCACGGTGTTCCGTTGCACCAGAAATGGTTTAGTCATGCTGGCCACACAACCCGGAAAGCTGTCTGTGGACAAATGCCAGCTCCCTCAGCCTGAAAGTGAGGTGAGCACCACAACCCCATAGTCGCTGTTACTGGACTTAACCATCCAGGGGTCCTTTACCTTTCTTTACCTTTACTACTTCTAGGAAACATGTTTATGAACATCAGTCACTGTGGATCAACTGCAGTCATGTCCTGTTTGTGGACTTCCCATAGGCAACTGAGGAAAACTGGATAACGGCCAAATAAGTCTCTGTTCTAATCAATCAGTACCCTTCTTACGTTCTTCTTCTTATGTTCTTTCTTCATCAATTTGTTTAATCGCCTGTTCAAGTCGTTTCAGCTTAGTGGTCATCATAAATTCCAAAAATTAATCATACATTTTATGAAGACATTCTTTCATTTATCCGTCTTCAAATGACTTTTCATCAATTCCATTGGGTGACCTCAAACTCTAGTGTTATAGGAATGAGAAATAAAATCTCTGTAGTCAATTTTCCCCAACCCACACAAAGGTGAAAATGAGCAAAAGCAACACTAGTTTCAGCATAACACTAGAACATTCTATTCTCTCTCTCTCTCTCTCTCTCTCTCTCTCTCTCTCTCTCTCTCTCTCTCTCTCTCTCTCTCTCTCTGAAGTTTCTTTATTTAACCCCGCAAAAGTTAAAGAAATATTTAGGCAGGTATCCTCTGAGGATACTTCAGGAAAAAGGAATTCTGTCTTGGGACTAGGAAGTCACATGAGATGATGCATTGGATTCCTCGCATCCCCCTAATTCTTCCTTCTATATTGCTCTCCGGTTTGTATCATCCATCATTGCAATCAGCGTGTTCAACATTAGCAGGTTGGCATCTCCTATGTAGCCCACGTAGACCCCATAAATCACAGGTGGAGCAGGTGCGTCTACAGGAAAAGGCAGATCCATCAAGGCTCTCATCAATTCCAGTGTTGTACACACAGCGTCCTTGGGGAGTCTTTAGAAGGCAAACACTTCTTCAGGACGAGTGTCTGAAATGGCATATAAAAATGCGAGGGGGAAATAACTAAGAAAAATAATAAAGGCACCAAGGTTCCAAAGACCTGTGAGATTAAGCAGGACACAGGCAAGAGAAATGGTGCCTGAGTTTTTTTTCCTGGTTATACAGAGAATGTAAGAAATGCCCTGCTGCGTCAGAACAAATACCCTTTCCAGTCCTGTTTCCCCACAGTGACCTTCCACAAGGCCTTTCCCACTGTTAGGCCCCAACAGCTGATGTTCAGAAGAAAGTTGATTCTCATCCTGGAGGTAGCATATAGCCATTATTAGAGGATGTCTCCCAGTACATTTCTGAGCACACATCAAAGTGTTGGTGCTGACCTTTACAGCCCTAAATGGCCTCGGCCCAGTATACCTGAAGGAGCATCTCCACCCCCATCGTTCAGCCCAGACACTGAGGTCCAGCACTGAGGGCCTTCTGGCGGTTCCCTCATTGCGAGAAGTGAGGTTACAGGGAACCAGGCAGAGGGCCTTCTCGGTAGTGGCACCCACCCCGTGGAACACCCTGCCATCAGATGTCAAGGAAATAAACAACTATGTGATTTTTCGAAGACATCTGAAAGCAACTCTGTTTAGGGAAGTTTTTAATGTTAGATGTTTTATCATGTTTTTAAAATTCTTTTGGGAGTCGGCCAGAGTGGCTGAGGAAACCCAGCCAGATGGGTGGGGTATAAATGATTATAAATTATTATTATTATTATTATTATTATTATTATTATTATTATTATTTCTACTCAGAGCAGACCCTCTGAAATGGGAAGTTTTATTCACACAGGCACTCCAGTTGCAGTTACTATGCCCAATTCCTGCTCCCGACACTGGCCCTGGCTACATTCTAAAAACTGTGCATGCTCAGGTACACACATGAATTTCCTGCACACAGCCTTAAAGGGACTCATGCACTTACTATCTCTGTTTAAAATCAGCCAAGATACTCTTTCATTTGAGTGAGCCTATATTGGAGCCCCTGGATCTTGACCACTTTGTGTGGTTGACTAAAGTTCTTAAGGATCTTTCCCTTGAACAGTTCCACCTATTTCAGTAACGTTGCTTCTGAAAAAAATATCCTCACTCCTGCAAATGAATTCGTAGAGTTCCACAACTCTTCAATTAGTACAGAAGCCCAAGATGAAGTTAATAAAGCAAGAGATTTATTCATGGACAGAATCCAAAGCACATAGGCTTGCCTACTGCATCGTAATTGAAAACTGCACAAAAGGTCTGAATTGGACCATCCAATAAACAGCAGCTGGAGAGAGAGGAACAGCTCCCAAACCATGACCGATGGTCCACGGAGTAACTGTCTGAGAAATTAAAGTGAACTAGATTATCCTCAGTAAAATAAATGTGTTATTAAGAAGCTCCCCCAGAGGCATTTGAAGATGAATAAGCATTTCACAGGAGAGAGAAAAATTAAATTAGCTGAATACCTTCAAACTAAATGCCATCTAAATGCCAAACTCTAATGCAGAATTTCTTATTTACTTTTTTCAGTTTCCCCTCCCCCCTTGATTGTCTTAAGTAACTGGCTGGAAATTGTTTCCCTCCAATTAAATTCTAAAAGCAGATCTTAACATCCTCCATCCTTTTTTTCTCTTCCATTTTTTGAGTTTTAGTCTTGGTTTAAATTTACTTTTTTGTGTGTTCTAACTTTTTAACATTATCTTTCGTGCGAATCACATTGAGACGGTGGTTTAGAAGACAATTAATAAAGCAATAGTGTGGTAGTGGCCCAAAGGGCCCTAATGAATGTGATAATGTGAACCCCTATAAATCCTTGAATATGTTTCTAATAGGAAGAATTTATGGTAACCTGCTGCTTAAAAAAACTGATGATTTGGCAAGATGCTGTCCCCCACTGGGACAGAAGGACAGCTAATACGTCAATCACAAAGATACAGCTCATAAGCTAGAACATAAGTTGATACATGGTACAAATGGCTACACGTAATAGAGGTACCCAAGATGCATACTAACACAATGTAACAGACAGGGATGGCGCCTCCATTTAGGCAAACTAGGCCTTGGCCTAGGGCGCCGAAATGGAGGGGGCGCTGTCGAGCCTGCCCGCCGGCCGGCCGTGCCGGGAGCAATGAGCGAGCGGTGGCGGCAGCAGCACCCGTAGCTGAAGCCTTCAGCTATGGGCGCTGTTGCTGCTGACGCTCGCTCGCTGCCGCGGCCGCTGAAGAACTCACAGCGTCCCCTCCATAGGCGGGAGGCGCGCGAGCCGAAATGAGAGCTCAGCGCCCTCCCGCCTATGGAGGGGACGCTGCATGCTCCTCAGCGGCTGCAATGAGGGAGAGCGGTGGCGGTGGCGGTGGCGGTGGCAGCACCCGTAGCTGAAGCCTTCAGCTATGGGCGCTGTTGCTGCCGACGCTCACTCGCTGCCGCGGCCGCTGATAAGCTCACAGCGTCCCCTCCATAGGCGGGAGGCGCGCGAGCCGAAATGAGAGCTCAGCGCCCTCCCGCCTATGGAGGGGGCGCAGCGGGGTCAGCGGCGTTGTGCACGCGTCATGACGCATGTGCCAGGGGGAGGCGCCAGGTGATTTAGCCTGGTAACAGATCACGGTGATCTGCTTATTGCGCATGCATATTAAACATGAAATGAGGTAACGATGTACATGATTGGTTAAAATTGGAATCCTTTGTTTGAAATGTTATAAATACCCCTGCCCGGACCTTGGGGCGGGGTTGCAGTTTTGCGAAAAGATTTGACTGTAACCTACCTATTGCTTTGCAATAAACAACAATGGACTCCTAACTCCTCTTGTCTCTGAGTTTTATTGGCGTAACTCAGAAGATAAGTCATTTTTGGCTTACAACAATAGTAGTAATAGTAGTAATAATGATAAGAAGAAGAATCCACAACAGGTTATATCATTGTCCATAAAAGGTTATGTTATAATAAATGTCTAGGGCTTTAAGGTAACACAAGACTCTTGGTCATATTACATCAAGTACAGGTTACTGTGTGTAATGTATGTAATTTGATTTTAAGTACAATTTCCCTCAGTGTTGAGGATGATGTTGACAATAGCAAATAATGCCTTCAGAGAGGTAATCTCCCCTCCCTGCCCTGTATCCTCCCTCCATCCCGTCCATTTTCTAAAATATTTTTCTTTAAGGGTGTCGTGATTAGTGAACATTTCACATCCAGTTTTTAGTGCTGAAAAATTGCCAGAAATAATCCCTACTGCTTTTGTTACAAAAGAACCCCCCCCCCACACACACACACACATTCACACACATCCCTGCACCGGCATGATAGGCAAGCCTGTGGAACTAATGAGAATGAGCATTGCAAAGTTAATCCAGTCCACATTGCACTTGAGGGATTCATCCAGGTTGAATGGGAACTGCCAGAAGGCCCTTGGCACTGGACCTCAGTGTCTGGGCAGAATGATGGGGGTGGAGACGCTCCTTCAGGTATACAGGAGGTATAATGGCTGTTTAGGGCTTTAAAGGTCAGCACCAACACTTTGAATTGTGCTCAGAAACGTACTGGGAGCCAATGTAGGTTTTGCAAGACCAGTGTTACCGTGTTTCTCATAAAATAAGACGTGCCCACAAAATAAGCCATGGCAGGATTTTTTTGAGTTAAAAAAATATAAGATATACCCCAAAAATAAGCCGTACCAGGTAGTGGTTGGAGCAGGTCTGGATGGCGCTTCCGTTAGAAAGAGGAAAAGGAAGATGCCTGTCGGTGCCTGGAACCAGATACTGCTGCCACGTGGAGCCCCGACCGAGTGGGAGCCGGCAAGAGCTGCAGCACGCGCCACGCCACAGCCGAGCCCCGACCCAGCAGGACCCAGAGAGAGGTGAAGCCCCGGAAGGACCCGGCAGAAGCCCCGGGAAGACCAGCAGGAGCTTTGGCGCACGCTGCGTGAAGCCGCAGGACCCGGCAGGACCCGGCAGCAGCCTCAGCCGCACCGCGTGAAGCCCCGGGACCCAGCAGCAGGCTCAGCGGGCGGCGCGCAAAGCCACAGGAGCCAGCAGCAGCCTCAGCCGTGCCGCGTGAAGCCCAGGGACCCAAAGAACAGTGTCAGTCATAAATATGATTTGAGCTTCTTAGCTGCGGTTTTGCTACCCTTACTTCAACAAAAACCTACCAGGAGATTCTAGGGGTTGAACTTGGGACCTTCTGCATGCAAAGCAAATGCTCAACAACAGAAGTTGAGCAATACAGAGAATCTGCAAAATTGCATCTACTCTTTTGTAATTTGTAGCACTTTCAAGAGTTTGACTTAAGATATTGACTTGCGACTTCATGACCACCATTATTTGCCATTTCTGTAGTCCAGGGGTAGCTTAAACTTGGCGTCTGAAATTTCAGCGACAGCCTGTGCAATGCATTTAAACAACTCTCATCTCACACCTTTCATTGGACATCATAGTTGTGGGTGCCTCTGCAACGGTGCCCCAGAAGCTCCCTCCCCTAGATCTGCCTTTGCTAACGTGATTCTCTCCTGACTTTGTCGGGCTACAACTCCTATCAGCCCGTGAACACAGCTCACCCACCCTTCAATTCCATATTATAGATACACACACATATTTTACAAAGCAAATGCAATGTTACAGAGGGATTTGGGCATGTCATTAGGAAAGGTTCTGCTTATCCAATATTTGTGCTTCTGCTCAATCGGTTTCAGGTGCCTGCCATGGTTGCAGGTATTATTCATATTACAGCATGAGCAAGAAGTTCCATCGGCATACTGTGATGTTGGTGCTTTATCACTATTTGTTTCAGCGACATGCATAATGAAATCAAACTGCTGTGAAATAAACACATTTGTATTTACCCTAGCCATTCTTAATTTATTTGTCAAATTTTCCATTAAAGCAATGCTCCGTATCCTTTTGTAACAATAAGCTTTCATGGTCCCTGTAGTATCTTTCCCAGAATAGCTAAGTGGACAGTCAGGCTGACACTAGTCAGAGCTTTGCTTTGTAAGTGTATGTTGTTCCTGGAACAAAATAGTCAATAGTGCTGGGTTTCCCAAAGTGGTTGATACAGAACTCCTTTGGGGTTGACGGGACGGTGCAGGGAATGAATAAACTCTAGAAGTTAACAGAGGGCTGAAAAAAGCCTTAGGGTGGAAAAGAAGTTTATGAAGTTTAGTGCAAAAAAAATTAATTAGGAACTACATATGAGCCTCAGAAATAAAGAACATCATGGGCATGTGCAGAGCGCACTCATCTTGCCAGTGAGGAACCTCTGCATTTAATAAAATGATTCCACGCCGCAACAATATTCTCAGGCCATGCTGCTTTATTGCTTAACGTCCTGATTATTTTACATTTTATGATCCCAAGAAATGGCCATGGATGATTAAGAGGCGTTGATTATATATTGATTTCCCTTGACTTTATTTCATTGATATTCCTAAGAATTAGTGTTGAACTTGACCTCAACTTTACGAGCTCACCAAGGGCTCAATGAACTCTGAAGTTTTGGAAACCCTGGCCTAAAGCCATCCATGAGTGGTGCATCCTTTACTTTGTTCCTCAGTGAGTAGAATGGGGTGGCTAAAACTTCCAGTAGGTCCTGGCTGTTTTTTTTCCTGCTGGAACGTTTGAGAATTTCATATGCATAGCAATGAAAACCAGTGAGAACCCGCCTGTTTTAATCTAGTAGCAAAACATCACTGTGATTTACAGTCTCCTTTGCCGCATCCTATTAAGCTCAATGACATCCCAGAGTATTGAGGCAGAATTTAATTTTGCCTGCTTCAGATTTTTATAGGGGGCTATAAAAAAAGTTACGGTATGTATCGGTGTTGGTGCGATGGTCCCAGAAAAAGGCCAGCTCCTATATTTTGGTTCAGAGTTAATGGTTGTTTTCTAGGCTTTCTGAAGTTTGACGTTCTCAGGTCCTGCTGGAATTCAGTGAAGAGGTATGAGCTCAGAGTTAGAGGATGTGAGAGCATGGGGAAAGCCAGGATTGTACCTTTAGGAGTCTGGGCTTTTTAGCAGCTACGCAATGGACAGGAAGTTAGAACCCTAATACGTGGAACTGCCATATCCTCAGCTTCCCCAGACTAAGGAATGCTGAATTTTGTTAAAAGGAAAGCACAAAGAGCTTCTCAGAACAGTTGGCCCCCAGAAGCTTGCCCAGAGGGAATGTGGCCCTTTTAATGAAAAAGTTTCCTTTCTCAGCAGTGGCTGGTGCTCACTAGGACTTGTAGGGCAGAAGATAGAGAGCCCAATAATAGGAGGAGTCAGCCAATGACAGGCATAACCAATGGATTCTTGTTGTGTCCCCATCAGAGGCACCAGCTTCTCCAGAGGATCAGGGAGGCACCACAGCATCCTCTGAATATTGAGGGGACCCAACCCCCTGGAAAAAAAGTATTTGGGGGACCAAAACTGCCTCGGCCCCTAGGAGTTGGCACCTATGGTCCCCATCCTTCTCCCTGCTGAATTCTATAAGGGCAACACTGAGACTCTGGAGAAGGAAGCTGACAAGCAGAGACATCCCCTAGCATGGCTGAGAGCATCTGGTTGGCCAGACAGAAAACATTATGCTGGGTGCTGATCTGTGGACTGATCCAGCAGGCCTCTTCTTACATTCTTGCATACAGATGATGTGCTCTCTCCCCCCCCCCCACTAAAAACATCACTTATAGTCCCTCTGTTAAGTTCTGGCACTGTCGCAGCAAAGAAATTTGCCCAGATCTGCACAGTCTGTTAAAAAGCAGCCAGTTGATGTGATGGATGGATCTCTTTGCCCTGCCAAGCTGTAAACTGAGCCGATTCCACACCTGATGGCTTTAAATGAAGTGCTGGACGTTCATTTAAACACAATGAAAACAAATGAGGACGTGCATGTCTCCTTTTAAAGTCAAATTTGATTTGATTTACAGTCTCCTTGGCTGTATTCCTTTCAGTCGAATTTTGTATTGCTTGAGAACGAGAGAGCAGGCAGGTAAGGTGGAGACTTGGTCAGGCTAGAGGGGCAGAGAGGAGTTGTTCTCCCTCTTTCATACAGCTAGAACCTGGGGCCATCGAATGAGTTGACTGGTGAGAGGTTCAGAACAAACAAAGTGATATCCTACTTCATTTGGGTCAGTATCAAGGATAAGCAACAGCAGGTGCCTGCCGAGTGCCTGCACGTTTAGAACAACCCATTATGAACCCAACTACCAATGGGGCTCCAACCACTATCAAGACTCACCCGCGCCGCCCCTTCCTCTTTGCAGACATATTTACCCAAGCAGCAGTGCTTGTTGCCCAGTTGGCAGCAACATTTATTGCAGAGCCAATAACTGAGTCAGCATAGCTCAAGGAATCAAACATGGTGGCTACCAGAGTTTGGAGGGCAAAGTTCTGACGCAAACAGCTTCCCCTACTGATGGAGGCGCCCTGCACAATTTAGAACCTTGCATCATCACGACTCTTAATGAAGCCCTGCTTTAGAACTTCACCCTTAGGTAGATGGATAGAGATATTATATTGCAAATATATCATTGGTCACTTCGAGAATTTACTTGAAATATGTCAGGTAACTAACTAACTAACTAACTAACTAACAAATAACTCACAGCTGATGATGCGATCGAGCCAGCAGTAAATCGCACTAAGCAAGTGATGTTAACTCTTTATTAGCAAAAGCAGAATCTGCACAGGAGTGCCAGGCCTAATAAGCACAGCAACTCATTTCTGGTAGCTCTTGCTGGGACTGAAGGTCCCTGCCTCCCCACAGCTGCCTAAGTACCCTCTTCTCCAGGGTTTTCCCCAAGCAATCTGAGACTGCGCCTGCACAATGCTAGTTTCTCCTCTGCCCTTTTCATACCTCTTCTGGTTCTGGGAGGCAAGTGGGGAAGGGAGCTTGTCGCAGCAGGAGAGGAAGACACCCTGGCTTCTTCACTAGCCAGACTCATTGCTTCCTCTTGGCCTCCCTCCTCTCCTGTTTCAGCTTCTGCCTCTGATTCTGGACTTCTCTCTGCCACAGACTTTCCCCGCTCACTAAGCCCTGTTATCTCTTCAGCTTCCAACACCTCCTCCTTAGTCTTCTCCCTCTGACCACTCATCATCATCCCACTACCAATCCCCAGGCTCTGAGCTTTCTTCCTTTATGGATTCCCCAACTGGTTCCTCCCACCATTCCTTTGCATTCAACCTTTCCGTGATATCTGGCTGGATCCTAATTAAGGCTAAAACATCTTTTCAGCAAGCCTAAGCAGGCCTGAGGCTTGGTGTCCACCCATTTTTTTCAAGATATATACCCAATGTGTCAAAGGAGAAGCAGACCCTGCCCTAAGGGCCACCGTCTATGCATCCATCACCACCAATGTCTGTACAATCAGTGTGGTCCGAAAAGAGTGCCTCTCATCAGAAAGCAATGTGAGGGTGTTTAGGGAGGCAGGAGAGGATATATTGTTTAATAATATCCTTCCTAACTTGCATTAGCAAGTTCTATAACTTAGCAGAGTTCTAAACATTCCCCCTTTTAAATTACACAGCAGTTAGCTTGTTGCTGGCTCATCTGAGTCTTACTACTTAAGATTCCTGGTAAGATCCCTTCTAATCCCTCTTAAAAAGAATAGACATGAGAATCTGATTAAACTTAATATAAAAAGTAGTTTACTCACAGATTCATTCAGGTTCACAGATAGAGCCCTGAAGGCAGGCTTAGGTTACACAACTATATATCTACATGAACTGTCCCATAAGGGAATTAGTCACTTCTCCTAACACACAGGAACACAAAATGGAGGAGGAGGAGGAGGAGGAGGAGGAGGAGGAGGAGGAGGAGGAGGAGGAGGAGGAGGAGGAGGAGGAGGAGGAGGAGGAGGAGGAGAGGAGGAGGAGGAGGAGGAGGAGGAGGAGGAGGAGGAGGAGGAGGAGGAGGAGGAGGAGGAGGAGGAGGAGGAGGAGGAGGAGGAACATCTGCTCCTCTGCTCAGAATAGGTCACACCGTCTTCATGTCACATGCAGTGGAAGTTTGTCCCAGCTCAGGAGGAAACAGGAAGTTTTCTCCTGAGTGGTACAAAACATCCCCTAACATGTCCTCTGGAGGAATGTTGTACTTGACTAAGTTTCACATCCCACAAGCAATACACATGTAGGCTCTCTGGCCAGCCCATCATGAGGTGATGTGAAGTACCTGCTTCAGGCGATGGAAGTGCAAGAGGCAGCACTCTGCCTACCCCCCAACTTCTTTTGCTGGTAAGAGGGAGGCCTTCTGGCACACGGCATTGCTGCTCATCTTCTGCACCCGTGGGTGGAGCAGCTGAGCAACAACGCTTTGAGGAGTGTCCCGGCTCGCTCTGAATTTGGCAAAAGCTGGGGCCCGGTTGGCTCCCACCCCAGGGGGAAGCCAAGGGGCAATGCTTGAAGGATTTAATGGCGTCTCTCAAATGTCACTAGGATTCCCTTACAACCCTGGACATAGGATCTCAAACAGTAGCTAGAATGGGCTGGAAAGGAAATCTGCTGTTACTAATACAATATTAAAATCCTGTCACAGAAGCCTTTTCCTACTTAAGCCTACTCTTAAGTTTCAAGTTCTGCTTTTTAAACAGATTTGCCCGGCTGCACATTCATAATAGTTGTAAAAAGAAGGGAAAAAAAGAGAATCCAGGTGTTATACTTTCAATAGGGAAGTCATATAAATTCAGTGGATTTCAACCTGAGAGAGGTAGCTGCTTCCCCACAAAAAAAAAATGCTGCGTTGCACACATAAGAATTTCACTGAATATTTTCCTCCCAATTGGATTTTTGTATCCAATTTCCTTTCTCGCTAACTCACAGAAAATGGTTAGCAGGAGGGGAGAGGCATCAGTATGTATTGTGATTATATTGTATGCTTATTCTTTAATTGTCATTCTTTGTTAACTTCTTTACTGCCCTGTTATCAAGCAAGGTTAGCAAATACAGCATTTCAAATAGAATAGAACAAGTTATTTGCAACACATCAACAACATAAAAAAGGATATTCTTCTCCCTTTTAAAATAAAAAACTACCAATGAAGAGACTGGTGAGATGGAGATGGCAATGATGTAAACAGTCTCTCTGCACCACTTGCATTGGTTTTTGTGGGCAGCTGGGCTTGTAAAATGGGATTCTCATTTTTGTGCAATCCTGAAATAGGGCTTGGAGGCCCATTATTTGGGAGAGTGTTGCAGCTTCTAGTTTCACCTCAATCCTAAAAGCATTACCCATGAACATTTACTGGTTATTCACAGTGTGCTTTCCTATGCATGCCTACTCAGAAGTAAGCCACATTTTACATAAACTAAACCGTTCAGTATTCCATTGTTACATTGATCAAAACTTATTTACACTGTCGAATTTATCTTAATGCTGCCAACATTTTCAAGTGTACACAATTTCCCCCCATATATTCAATAAGCATTTTCCAATCTTCTTTAAACATATGTTCTTCTTGTTCTCTTATTCTATATGTTAGGTCCACAAGCCGCGCATATTCCATCAGTTTAAGTTGCCATTCTTCTTTAGTTGGGACCTAACTTGTTTTCCATTTTCAGGCTAACAAAACACAGGCTGCAGTAGTGGCGTTCATAAATAACCTTTTTTGACACCTGGGAATTTCCGTCTGAATTATCCCCAACAAAAAAAAGACTCTGGTTTTTTGGGGAAAGTACTTTTAAACATTTTTTTTCCCAATTCATTATGGATTATGTCCCAATACTCTTTTACCCTTTCACAGGTCCACCACATATGAAAGAACTTTCCCTCGACCTCATTGCATCTCCAGCATTTATCTGATTCAGTCTTATACATCTTAGCAAGCCTAGGTAAAGGTAAAGGGACCCCTGACTATTAGGTCCAGTCATGGACGACTCTGGGGTTGTGGCACTCATCTCGCTTTATTGGCCGAGCAGCGCACAGAAACGCCATTTACATGCTTCCAAACAGCTAGGTTAGCAGGAGCAGGGACCGAGCAATGGGAGCTCATCCCGTCGTGGGGATTCAAACCACCAACCTTATGATCGGCAAGCCCTAGGCTCTGTGGTTTAGACCACAGCGCCACCCATGTCCCTTCATAGCAAGCCTACTTGGAGTTAAATACCACCTGTAAATAATTTTCAAGTAGTTCCCCTTCAAAGAATAACATGCTGTAAACTTCAAATCGCTTTTCCAAAGGTTTTCCCAGAGATTAAAATCTATATTATGTCCTATTGCCCAGTGTGTCACAGAGGCTTTGACAAGCTCGTCTTTTGTTTCCCTGACCGGGATTCATTTCCAGTTCATCATCAAAGTCTCATATATTTGCATGTACACGTAAGGCACCCGTGGCCCAAATCTAGGACTTCTTGCATTAGCAAAGAATTGGAACAGGATTGGTCACAAGGGTCCTCGTCTAGTGCCACTGGCAGTAGGATCAAGGAAGTGTGTCAGCGGTTAACTTGTCTGGTGAGATCCCGCAGAACTGGAGGTGGCAACCCTATCCAGGAGACCTCATACCAATGACAAACTTAGTTGGTCTCTAAGGTACTACTGGAAGGAATTTGTTTTGTTTTGTTCCCCCCCCCCACATCATTAGAGTTAGTTCACGGTATCTGACCATTAAAATACAAACCCATTCCTGCTATAGTCTTCTGTGTAAGCTCCGCAGCACAAAGCACAACAGTATTAAATGTCTGTGCAGATGGGGTGTTAATTGGTGACTGAATGATCAGTAAACAGAGACGTGTGCAGAGAGCTAGATGGGATCTTGTGGAAATTGGTGCTGGCTTCCATCCAAAACTAAATCATTCCACTAAAACAACTTCAGCAGCAGGATTTGGGGGGGGACGGAACGATGACTGTGCTTGCTATTCAAATAAGGAAGAATGTTTCAAGTGTTGAAGCTTCCTTCTGAAACCATTTCCAGTTATAGGCAGTTGTACTTTACCCCCATATTACCCTCAGTGAAATTAGCCGCCTATTTATTAACAACTTTTCTCTGGCTCGCAGCCAAAAAACTCTTGTTATGAATGTGGAGGGGAAGGTTAGAACAACTAAAACACAATGTTTAAAACAACTTACAATTCCGGAAATAAGTTGGAGCCTAAAGAGATACAGTGGTACCTCTGTGTTAAGAACTTAATTCATTCCAGAGGTCTGTTCTTAACCTGAGGTACCACTTTAGCTAATGGGGCCTCCCGCTGCTGCCGTGCCGCCAGCACGCGATTTCGGTTCTCATCCTCAGGTAAAGTTCTTAACCCGAGGTACTACTTCCCGGGTTAGTGGAGTCTGTAACCTGAAGCGTTTGTAACCCAAGGTACCACTGTACACCTCAAGTGTCAAAAGCCAGGGTAAAGAGGTGTCTTCAGAAACCACTTAAAGATAGTGATAGTTGTGGGATGTGTCAGTCAACTCCAACATTCCAAGAAGGACCAAGTGTCATCTCTGAGTCCGTTTGTTTGGACCGTTGAACAGTTGAGCTGCTGCTGCTGATAGATGCTATGAAGGAGTTGTTAAGACTCACTAATATGCAACATATAGCTTATTTTATAACCTAAGTATGAATCTGACAGTTTTATTATAACACAGATTCATGTGTGTTGTTTTTAAGAGGGATGAAAGGGATTTGCAACTGAGAAAGACTCTAACGAGTCAGCAAGCCGTTTTGCTGCTGTGCAGACCTCAGTAAGGAAACGTTTGACTCTGCAACTAAACTAAAGTATATTATAAACGTTCCTACAATAGTCACTGGCACCCACAGTGTGCTCAGTTTTTTTCTGTATTGTTCCTGGTGCAACATGTTTTGAAGGGTTGAATCAGACGTCAGTGAGTCTGAATCTGAATCTGTTGAATCAGACGTCAGTGAGACAAAAGACATGAGTTTTTTCACCAAGGATGGCCTTTCAGTTGCTCCTTGTCATGTTGACTGGTTCTGATGGGAGTTGCAACTCAAGTCTATTGAAGGACCACTGGTTACTCATGTGTTCCCAAGTGAGCAAGATTCAAACGGTCAGTAGGGGTTAAATCCCGCTGTTTCAGCTGTGCTTGCCAGTTCCCAGCAGGGGAACTAGCACGTGCAGTTAAAGCAGAATCAAACCGGACCTGCCACCCACCAGCTGATATTGGAATGGCATCAGCTGATTGGCAGGTGGACATGGATTTTTGAAAATGTCCTTGCAGGCCACATTTGACCTCCGGGCATTTGACCCCTGGGCAGGCCAGGACTGGCCCATGGCTAGGAGGGTCCCCAACCCTGACGTACTGTAGATCAATGCACTTGTTTCAGTTGGACGCTGCATAACAGCTGTTAAGATGTCTGTCTGCTGCACTTTCCATTCTCAGCAGCTGGAAATATTTATATTTAATACGTTGCAGACTAGTGCCTCTTTTATATTCCAGGATTCAGCTAAAGCTCAATGTTGACATTTAAATTCCAATAAAAATGTAAGCATGTGTTTTGACTTGATGTGGCAGGCCCATTTATTTCATATTTTGTTTATATGTATTAAAAATGGCTGGTGATGACCGAGAAATTAATGAATAAGTGAAAAATTGAGCCAACCCAAAATATTGAATTTCTTCCAGGAAAACTATCAGAAGTAATATTATTATGTCGTGCATATTAAGGGAAATGTTTTATCTTGCTGCAGTTCAGCAGCTTTGGGTGTATGGGTCTTGACATTCTGTAAGTATTTCAGTTGTTAAACTACAAATGCACCTGCTTATAAATAGCAAACAAATGTGCACTTTCAGAATTTGAAAACCCTCATGAAGGTCACTTAAGAAAATCAATAGAGTGCTGTGAAGCAGCATTAAAATTTAAAACATACTGTCTTCTGTTCAAATATGTTATTGGTTATTCTGAGTCAGTATATATGGGGGTAGGAGGTGGGGAGAAGACTTCATAGTCTCTTTGACCGCCTTCACCTCCCCACAAGCAAATCCTTTCCTGTCATGACATTCTGTTTCCATTTGTCTCCCAATTTTAAGACTCCATCCCTCAAACTCTAAATTCCCCATCCCTCTGCAGTACACAACTCTTCATCTCAGAAGTTCCCGGACTTTCCCTGCTCTCTCTCCCCCCCTACATACTTTGGCATCCTCCTCCTCAGCTACCAAGCTTCCTTCAAAAAAGTGTAGGCCAGGGAGCACCAGTAACTTCTATGGCACCCATAATAGTTCTCAGCAGACATGCCCTCAACAAGCCCACAAAGCCCAGGAACCTGTGCTTCCTGCTCAGTTCCTGTCGGCATTGGCTTGGCCTTGCCTACACTGAGCCACCCCTTTAAACTTGCTAATTTTTCACTGGTTGCAGCCGAAAGCTTCTCTGCAAGCAAATGTGGTGTTGTGCCAGGCCTTGACAGCAGCCATTTTGTCACTGCCAACCACTGCATGGATGTGCCAACTGACCCATGAAACTTCATCTAGTGCCACTTCTCACCTTGTACTGCCAGTGAAGCGTGAAAGGGCTTTACCTCACCATACCTCAACATTTGGGGGGCCCTGCACCCACTTAGCCCCACTCCTACGTCCTCTTCCCACACAAATTACTTGCTTCTCCACAAATAGCAACTGCACAGATTTTAATACCTTTTTTTTATTACCAGCACCTTGCTCCTTAGCAATTTAGATATGCCTAAACCAGGCATGTCCCAATTCCAGCCTGGGGGCCTAGTCTGTTACAGGAGCGTCCTCAGGCCCGGCTCTAGGGGTAGTCTCGGTGGTGGGGGGTGCCAGAGCGATCTCCGCGCCACGGCGCCCGACCTCCTTGAGACGGCCCTGAGCATCCTACACATGAGTAGGACCTTGGCAAAGACACATGCCCGACTGGCATGTTCTCTCCCTCCTGGTTGATCGTTCGGGAGCTTCAAAAGCTTTCTTCAGCCTGAACATCACAGCGACTGATGCCAAAAAGCATTAGCACGCTTAGGGATCCGCAGAGTCTTCGCAGTTTGCGTAACAGACCTCAGCAACTCAGCATTTGGCTAATCCATTTTATTTACTGATACATATAAACACACACGGAGCACTGCAACATGGCTCCCTCTCTCTCTAGCATCATACAGCAAAGAGAGAGAGAAACAAAGGATAATAGTCTCACTTCATGGAAGACAGTAACACAAACACCCTGTCTCCGTCACTTCCAACTCTGTGGAGTGAAAAACATACGCCGTCATGTGATAGACAACAATCCCATGACTGCAGACACTGGGAATGAATCTTCAACATAATCCGGCCCACCGGTTGATTTAATCCAGCCCCTGTGGCAGTTTATTTCCTGGGTTAAAATCCTTTAAAAAGCTGAACAACTTCAATCCTAAAAAAAGGTCAACCACTTTCGTCAGCTCTTACGCATGTTCACTTCATCAAATCTGGCCCTCTTTGAAAATAGTTTGGACACCCCTCGTAAGCATTCTGGTGACATCATTTGTCTTAGAAAAGCTTGGAAGAACCTAAAGATATGAAGGAAGGCAATGCACTATGATTATAATATCAGTAAAACATGGCATATGAGTCAAGACTGATAGGGTTGGGTTTGATTAGCTTGAAGAGGGAAACCTGTAACAGCCTTCAAAATGCAAGGACCCTTGTCTATCCTGACTGTAGTGTGTCCATTGGTTTTACCATAAGATGTATTTCTCCTTGATTGTAAAGATGTCTCCAAGGCCACCACATATCACTCAGGCACAAGCCAGGCAACTCCAGTGCAGCCTTGAGCAAAGGGAAGATTCTCCAACTCTGGGCTAGGTTCTCTTCCTTTCTCCTATCTTACTTCAGAGGCCTATTCAGAATTGAGGCAGCAACAGGAACACAAACAACTTTCTCTGAAGCTACACATCACTAGATATGGTCCACCATCCTTTCCCAAGGTAGGAACAGACTGAAGCGTCCTCCGAGGGTTCTGTGAAATTTGTTCTAGAAGACTGAGCTGTTTTTTTACCTTCTTTGATGAAGGGCTTGGTATAATTAAAATGTAAATAGTTTGCACCAACTGAAGTCGGTTTAATAAAATATAATTTTCTTGACCATCAGTACATTATGTTTTTTCTCTTCCTACCAAATAAAATACTTTGCTCTTGTGTCAGAGCAGATACAGTCAAGATGATCCATGTGTGAACATTTCTGACTAAAGACGAAACAGGAAATACTTAATATTTGCAAGCATTCCTTACCTGCAATTTTATCCATTCATTCTCTTTTTTCTTTTTAATCTATTTATTAATTTTCCAATTAAAACACAATTATATCACACCTATTATTTCAAATTATACCAATACATATCAATTAAACCGAATGTTATGCCAAATCATTAAAAAAAAAATTGAGTTCCCATGCTTCAAAATTTGGGGATTCCTGACAACTGTCCACACTGCCGTCTTTATTCTAATGTCCAAATCGTCACTCAAAGTCTGTGATAATCCCGATCTTTTCCCTCCAGTCCCTCTAGATGTTTTCTTTCTTTCATTCAATTTTTTCCCCAGCTGCTGAGATAAGCATCAAACGAGATTTCACATATATTCATTCTCCTGTGTGAATTTTAACCAGTCCGGCCCCCCCATAAGTCACTCTTCATCTGGAGTGCCTCTCCTGCTGCGTCCATTCATTCTCAGAACAGCTGTGAAACTGCCACCAGAGCAACAGCAAAAAGAGCACCAGACTAACATAGCGGTTACTTTTGATTCTAACTTTTATTGATGACCCTAAAATATGCCTCAGAATAATTAAATACTGCCCCATGGCATTAAAAATACACACAAATGTATCAAAATATTTGTATTCCGAAGATTATGTACATATCATACACTTTACAGTCATTTATGTAAACAGGAATCTCTTTTCTCCATGTGTGATAAATCTTTTTTTGTAACATTTAGGAAACCTCAAATCCTCACCCACACACAAAGTCCTATGAAATGTTAAGAGTACCCCACTCTTAAATATATATATATATAGGAAATAGTTCAAAGCATCTACAAAAGCAAAATTATTAATCAGGTTAGTACAAAAATGAATTATATTACATTCATATAAAAAAGTTAAAATAGTAGCCTATGGGTCATATGCAATTTCTTAAAAGATGGGAGGAAGTGTTGGAGCCAGCCCAAGACCTTTCACTTCCAAAATGTGAAGGGTAAAATGGTGCCTCTATTCCAATCCATGTGTAGAAGCTAACTGGCCTGACAGATTAATCTTACTTCCAACACTAGCCGCTGGACATCATCTTCTGCCACATCTCTGGGTGGCAGGTTAGCTCAAGGGGCAAAGGGCAGGTCATGTGGCACACACAATTCTGTCCTCCAATACCTTTTCCCATTCCCTGCTCACTAGTATCCCTAGGAACAGAAGCGCATGAAGGATGGGGTGTGTGCAGTATAATCATGGATATAAGTTCTGCAACTCAGCTACGATCTTAAAAGCCCATGATCACAGAACATGTCACGTGTCCCTCAGACAAACCAGCAGTCACACATTGTATTGCCTGCAGAAATCACAGCTATGCACTACACCAGCATCACCGAGGTAGGTCCTAATTTCTGGCTAGGCCATTGTGAACTGTTGCCCGTTAACCTGGCCCATGCCCATGATGCTAACCGTACAAGATTGCAGGTGGGTAGGCAGAAGGAAGCAGGTGAGTCATTCTCTTGGCCCATGTGTCACTGTTAAAATTGTAGGAGCAACAATAATATTAGTGGGAGAATAAGAAGCAACAGAGTTGGTGGTCCAGTTATTCAGGTACTGTAGGGCTAGTATGTCACGGGTATCAATTCCCAGTTTCTGACATTTAACAATGAGGACTTGATTTTTAACCCTTTTGAAGCCAACGTACCACCATGCCACCATGCCAGGAAAGAACCGCCCATTTTATTTCTGCCAGGTAAAGCCTTTCCGCTTGCCTGGAAAGCAGCACATCGTTAGGGAGGTGAGGAATAAGAAGCTTGTAACCAGTCAAATGTACCACATTTTGTACCACACACCTTTCTAACATAAAATAGAGCTACTGATCCAAGGATCAACAGATCAACATACCACCCAATTACTCCTTTTTTCACATTCTTTTCATTCTTCTGTCAAACATAATACTAAATTTCATTTGAGATAAGAGGAGACCATCATCTCCACCCACTTATGATAGGAAAGGTCTGGTTTCAAATCTCATGTTAGCCATACATTCGTATATGCCTTAATAATATCCAGTCTTTTACACCGGCTAAGCAACCAGAGGGGGAGGAGGAGGAGGAGGGGGAGGAGGAGCAGGAGCAGGAGCAGGAGCAGGAGGAGGTGAGGAGTTGTTTGGACTTGATATCCCACCTTTCACTCCCCTTAAGGAGTCTCAAAGGGGCTAACAATCTCCTTTCCCTTCCTCTCCCACAACAAACACTCTGTGAGGCTGAGAGACTTCAGAGAAAAGTGACTAGCCCAAGGTCACCCAGCAGCTGCATGTGGAGGAGAGGGGAAGTGAACCCGGTTCACCAGATTATGAGTCCACCACTCTTAACCACTACACCACGCTGGCTCTCTGGCAAGCCACCAGTCTCCAGCACCTTCCCTTCTTATGGATTTATTTGACATCCTGCCCTCCTTACTGACATCATGACTAAGTTTTAAGCCAACAGTGGAAGCCCTGAGAAGGGGAGCTTTTATGCACAAGAGGAGAATGGCTTCAATGACCCCCTGGGTAGCCTCCAGCCAGCTGTATTCTTTAAACATTAGGATACATACATTTGGAAATATGGGGACACTATTGCTGGTTTACCTTACAAGGGTTGTGGTAAGGATTACTGAGATAATATATGTGAAATACTCCTTGAGCCCTTAAGAAAGGCACTTTACGGTCTACAAACAAAAACAAATCCCACACAACTTTTTGAGAGGTACGCAATGTTAAAGAAGAAGAAATTGTGACTGTGACTTCAAAACGTGTGTAAAGGTAAAGGGACCCCTGACCATTAGGTCCAGTCGTGACCAACTGGGGTTGCGGCGCTCATCTCGCGTTATTGGCTGAGGGTCATGTGGCCAGCATGACTAAGTCGCTTCTGGCGAACCAGAGCAGCACACAGAAACGCCGTTTACCTTCCCGCTGTAGTGATACCTATTTATCTACTTGCGCTTTGACATGCTTTCAAACTGCTAGGTTGGCAGGAGCTGGGACAGAGCAACAGGAGCTCACCCCATCGTGGGGATTCAAACTGCCGACCTGCAATCCCTAGGCTCTGTGGTTTAACCCACAGCGCCACCTGCGTCCCAAAACGTGTGTATCATATGGTAAATAAACCAAATTGGGGGATCTATATCTATCTTCTTTTGATCTAGAAGGGATTTGAGTGGTGGTAGAGTCATACCCCAAATATGTTTACTCAGAAGTAAGTTTCCTTGTTTTCCTTGGGGCTTATTCTCAGATTGCAGCCTCTAAGATAGGGCAATAAGGCGATGGACAGATCTATCTCCACCACACATGACAACAATGTTGGGCTCAGATGTACAATGGTCAAGTCTACATGCACATAATATTTAAAGCGGTAAGAAGAAACCCTTTGATCCATCTATACTTTATGGCCTGTGGTGACACACTTGCATGGGTTAGGTACTGCATATATATGGATAAGACCAAATGTCTGCATTGAGCTAATCCAATCAATTACACCTCTCTAGGAGGGAGAGCAACAAGAGGGTGGGAAAGACCCACAACATCAGTCCCACCCAGTGTGTATGAGTGTCACAGAGGTGCTCGAATGTGCTGTCCCGTAGATAGCTGGATGTAAAATCCAGTATCTCACAGAGATATGGGTGCAACCCTGCAGCCGGCCGTTTCTCAAACTCGAAGAGATTAGGCACTAATGTTCAGTCTCCCCTAACCCCCAGAAATACACCTGAAAGCTAAAGGCTGGTCACAGTTTGGACAATGCCAAACAGATTTAAGTTGAAGCTGATCCTCAAACTTCTAGAAAAGAAACAGTATAAAAATAAAGAGGAAAAATAAGGGGGCAGCCACCTCATCTATTTGTTTTTGTCACATAAAATCTTGTAGAAAAGGAATGCTAACCTAAAATATTGCATTTGTATAAAACCACAAAGACTTCTAAGAGAAATTTTTTTAAATTATGTATACATATAAAAAGGCCTTCTCTAGCAACTAAAATTTTTCTTCTTTTGTTTCCAAGCAGATGCCATTTTGCAGCTCAACCTAGAATCACATTTCCCCTCGTCTATGAGCCTTTGCTGCTACAGCGCCACCTTCCTCTTCTTCCTCCTCTTCCTCCTCTTCCTCCTCATAGTTCTCATCACGGCCTTCTTTACGATTATTTTCCTCTTGGACTTCTTGCTCTTGATCTGCGCCTTCACTCATTTTTTCTTCAGCCTGGCAGCATGAGAAAATAATAACCCCAGAACAAAGATAACAAAAGAGAAAACTATTCAGCTTTTTGGGAAACAGGTATTTGATGATAAAACTCTGCAGCATCTGCTATGGCGAAATATTTCTTAACACCCACACCCACACCAGAGTCATAGCACAGAACAAAACAGCATTATTGTGCTACTGCAGGCTGTTGAAATTCTATGATTACTAAAGCCTTGAACCGAACTATCTTCTGCTGGGAGAGATCAAGCATAAAGTTGTGACAAACAGCTGGAGCAACATATTGTGCTCTTTTAAGACTCCCTTCAGCCGTATTGCTATAAATTCTTCTAAAAAGAATACCAATAATTACATTTGAGGTTTGGGCCAATTAACCTGTCCAACATTGTCAACTGATCACATATTGTTTGACAAAGGTCAAATAGTCCAGGGAAACAAGAATGCCCTGGTGTTCTTTCCACTGCATCACGGAGGCCATTCAATAGCAACTGCAAGAGCGCAAGCTGTTTGCTCCTCAGCCTGGAGTAGTCAGGGTCTAGGGCTGCGTACAAACAACCTGCTTGCAGCACAAAACATGTTGCTTTTCCTCAATCCAGAATCAACCGTGCTCATCCTCAAAATGCTGCTAGATTGATTCCAGATCCTGCTGTCCACAAAGTTGGGTGTGATTACTTGATATGCCTTTTGAAAACCCTCCTCTTCTCTTGACTAGCTGACCTATGCCTTCTCCTCCCTGCACATGCCCCAGGTGAATGGAGAAGGAAGTGGGGACTGCAATCTTGGCATATGCTTACCCACACTGCCACTGGGCAGGTGAATGCACACCCACCCACCCACCCACCCATGTTTTCAAATGAACACACTGTGGGGTAATGCGGAATTAACCCGTGATGAGCTTTCCTTTCTGGAATGAAACCAGTTTGTCCTTTTTCTTATTTTATACGTAGCCCAGTAGTGTTATGCAGACATCTCTGACCTGAATATTCAAGAAGAGTTTGGATTTGATATCCAGCTTTATCACTACCCGAAGGAGTCTCAAAGCGGCTAACATTCTCCTTTCCCTTCCTCCTCCACAACAAACACTCTGTGAGGTGAGTGGGGCTGAGAGACTTCAGAGAAGTGTGACTAGCCCAAGGTCACCCAGCAGCTGCATGTGGAGGAACGGAGAAGCGAACCCGGTTCCCCAGATTACGAGTCTACCGCTCTTAACCACTACACCACACTGGCTGGAAACACACAAAACCTCCCTTAACCACCCATTTTATCGAGCATCCCCCATCTACGCAGTGTGCCTACATTTTCATCATTTTCGCCGTATGGCTCCTCGCCGTTGTGATTCAGCTCCCTCTTCTTCTCCTCGGTCAGATCTCCCTGGGCCTGAAAAGAGACACATATGCCCAGTTGGAGGGGAAGTAACAACCCATTTGAAGCCACCTGAAGTTTTGTGTGGCCATTCATTAATTACATTTATATCCTGCCCCTCCCCCACCCTCTCTCTCTCTCAAGAGAACAAGTGGTTTTTATACACAAACAATTCAGTCCAACATGGCTACACAACCTCTTTGGATAATTAGTTTAATTACCCTCCTCATTTAATCCCCACAACAACAACAACCCTGTAAGGTAGGTTAGACTGCTGGGAGGCAGTGACGAGCCCAAGGTCACCCAATGAGTTTCATGGTTGAGTGGGGATTTGAACCCTCGTCTCCCAGGTCCCAGTCCAGCACTCTAACCACTACGTCACCCTGAAGACATGCCTTTGCAATGCGTAGTAGAGGAAAGCAAACATTCATTAACTACATATACATACAGGAGGGTTCAAAGTGCCTTGACCTGCAGAAAAATTGGGATTTTCTCCTCCTATCTCCTAGAATATGCTTTGGTTCATTTCCCAGCTGCAAAAACTTATGGCAATTGTACTCAATATATTCCATTTTCTTACTCCCATATCCTACAGGGAAGGGCTGCAGGTGAGTGTACAGCAAATCTCTTTCTTTTAAACCGTTTTTAATATGGTATTTTTTATTTTTAAAAATGCTGTAACCAGCCTTGGGACCGTATGGTGAAGAACGGGTAAGGAATTTAAATAGTAATAATACAGATATATGCTGACAATTAAGAGAGCTGTTGCTTTGGTTCTTGTCGATGTTACCGTACTTTACCGTGTATAACACGTCCCCATGTATAAGACGCCCTCTATTTTTGGGGACTCAAATTTAAGAAAATGGGGGGGATATGGCACAAAGTTGTTCAGCTTTTGCGGGGGAGGGGGATTACCCAGGGCTGCTGAGCTTTCTTTAGGGGGTATTGACGAAAATAGCCTCCCGTTTGTCCCATTGCCAGCAGAAGCTGCCAATCGCCTGACCAACTGCCACAGCATCAGCCAATCAACACCACCCATTGACGCAGCAACCAATAACACACACAACAGCCACTGACAGCAACCAATCAATCGCCCACCCTATGCACTACCCATGTATAAGACGACCCCCACTTTTTAGCATGAATTTTTTAAAAATAAAAAACATAGTCTTATACATGGAAAAGTACAGTACTTATCACATTTTTAGCACATTCTTCCTCCAAAGCAGGTCCCCTCAGGTTCCTTACCTCTTCTTCTCCCTCTTCCTGGTACTGCTCATCCACATTGTCTTCTTGCTGATCAGGGTTACCCACCATCTGCAGACAAACACATTCCATAGCTAATACCTCTAATATCACTGAAAACCATGCATTGACTTACTTATTTAAAATCAAACCCAGGAGAGGCGTAACTACAAAAAAAAAAGGATGCAACATGGCAAGGGTTTGATTTCCAATGCTCACCTTTCACCAAGGGATCTGCGCAGGTATAGTTTTGTTTCGTCTTATAGCAGCAATTAAGGTGCCTCTACCGGAGTTTATAGTTAAGAAACCAACCATAGTTAAAAGCTAGTCACAGTTCTGTTACAACCAGGGCTTAGTCACCCTGGGCTCTCTTTGGGGAGGAAGAGCATGGTATAAATCTAACAAATTAAAATAGATTTGTGTAAAATAAACCCGATATTTCTACATTAGCATGCACTCAAAGCAGCTTATGCATTTTGTAATCAGTGAGCAAAGTGACAAACAATAGATGTGATAATGGAATACTGAATAGTATAAAGGTAAAGGTAAAGGGACCCCTCACCATTAGGTCCAGTCATAACCGACTCTGGGGTTGCGGTGCTCATCTCGCGTTATTGGCCAAGGGACCCAGCATGCAGCTTCCAGGTCATGTGGCCAGGATGACAAAGCCGCTTCTGGCGAACCAGAGCAGCACACGGAAATGCCGTTTACCTTCCCGCTGTAGCGGTACCTATTTATCTACTTGCACTTTGACATGCTTTCGAACTGCTAGGTTGGCAGGAGCTGGGACCGAGCAACAGAAGCTCACCCCGTCGCGGGGATTCGAACCGCCGACCTTCTGATCGGCAAGCCCTAGGCTCTATGGTTTAGACCACAGCGCCACCCGCATCCCAGGATCATGAAAGGAAGGTGTAAATAAATGAAACAAATCAGCTGCGGCAAACTTCACATGTGGTCATTTTAGGAAATTCTCCCTGATCCAGTTGGAAGGAAGGTGTGGCAGAATGCAAAGCAGAGCAAGCCCATGGAAGTCTAATGCCATGGGAAACCCAAGGTCTGAATATCCATGCGTTGCAATGCATTGTGTGTGAGGTGAAATGCCTATTTGCAATGGCTATTTCATACATACAGGACATCCCTTGAAGCTGCAGCCTTTGTTTGAAATAGGGCCTCCACTTGATAGCTATGGCCTTTTGTATACTGACCACTAAATGTTCTTCCATTTCAGGGTTCTCTTGTTTTGGGTTATTCGGCTTCAGTTGCTTATTCTCATCAGGCAGGTTCTCTTCCCTCTCCTGCTCTGCTTCCTCAAACTCATCTTCTCCTTGATTGTTGGGATCATCAGCTGGGTTGACATCATCCCCGGCTGCCTTCTGCATTCCGAGAGAATTTCAATAAAGAATAAAACGCATTTCACTACAACGTCGCCTTAGGTCCATATCCAACACACCACTCAGATCTGCTTTAGATTTTCAAGAGCAGGCAAAATTACAATCTATGGGTTGTACTCAATGAAGCCTTATCATAGCTGTCAAGTTTTCCCTTTTCTCGCGAGGAAGCCTATTCAGCAAAAGGGAATTTCCCTTAAAAAGAGGGAGAACTTGACAGCTATGAGCCCTATTCAGAGTAGACTCACTGAAATTTAGTCATTCCCATTAACATCAGCGGGTCTACTCTGAGTAGCAGTGGTACTAGATACCACCTTACATTTCTGATTTTTTTAAAAATGTATTTATTGAATTTATATACCGCCCTATACATGGGGGTCTCAGAGCCATTCACCACAAGGAGACATATACCCAGATGCGAATCTCCAGTGGCTGCAAAGTCTGGTGGGCACCCAGCCAACTCTCAGCTGTTGAACTGAGTGTATGAGATGGCAGCTTAGAGGCCTTCACCCAAAGGCCGCAGGATCAGGGTTAGACTTATTGATCCTTACAGTAGCCCTGTGAAGTAGGTCAAACCAGGAGAGAAAGTGACTTGCCCTAGTAGGTTTAATAAAGACTTACAAGTTAGTACACCCAGGGTAATTCTTTACAGCATCCACTCCCAGTCAAGGGGCACTGCTATAAGAGGAGCAAGTAGGCAGGTGCTCACTGTGTTAAAACTGACAGGGCCATGCTGATCTGAGCACATCTCTTCCTACTCCAAAGCTTGATCCATCAAGTCTGTGTAGCATAGCAGCGAAGATGTTGAACTGCAAACCAAGAACCCCCTGGAGCCAATATCACCCCTGCCATGAACTTAAGAAACTGCCTTATAAACAAGCCACCCTCTCTCACCTCAACCTTTGCTATGTGGAGAGAATAATTGCCTGTCTTGCCAAGATCAGCTGGCTTTATTGCTGTGTGTGTGTGTGTGTGTGTGTGTGTGTGTGTGTGTGAGAGAGAGAGAGAGAGAGAGAGAGAGAGAGAGAGAGAGAGAGTTACTTGACTGCAGTCTAAATTGAGCTATTAAATGGCTTTTGTTTTAAATTTGTTGCAAATCACATTGAAGTGGCATTTGCTCAGAAAGGCAGGATATAAAACCTACGATAAAGGCATATATAAGTAAAACAAAATATGAAACACTTTGCAGACATGGCAGTGCTATATAAATGCTGGCTGTTATTATTCGTACTTCCTCCCTAACCCTTCCTTCCTTGAATTCTGAAGAAACTGATTTACTATTTCAAGATACGGCAAGATTCTTGGCCTGCTTTTTGTTCTCTGATGTTACCACACCCCATTTATTTATTTGTTGTTTTGCTTTTAACACAGGACCACCAGCCTCAGAGCCAGCTGATGAGGAGGGCTCAGCAATGGGCTCCTGGCCACCATCGTAGTTTTCCCAAAATGCAATGCTCCAAACATTCTGTGGAACTGTTGTTTTTCTTTTTTTAAAAAAATGGCTGCCACAAAATACCTGGGAAAACTTAAAATGGTGGCCCCAGTCAGTGTCACCGACAATCCAAGGCAGTACCTCCAGGCCAAATAAGCCTTGCTTCTGCCTCTGTTACAAGAAGAAGCACCTCCAGCATGGTGCCTGACACACAATTAATGACTTAACTAGCTTCCTGTCTATTGCTGTCTGTTATAAAACTGCCCCAAAATGCAATTTTAAAATATCAATGTATGCTATTCCCACTCACCGGTTCTTCATTCTGCTCACTCTCTGCTCGGTGGTCCAGTTCATGATCCTGTTGTCCGTTTGCATTATTGTGGTCTTCTTCCTCCGCTTCACCTGGGTGCTGGTTCTGCCGATCGTAATCTGATCAAAGTCAATTCAGATCATTCATTCAGCCCTCCTTCCATTCAGAAAGACCGCATAAGCGGAACACCGTATTTGTAAGCCACGAAAGAAACAGCTTCCATGTGCAATTCAAGACGTATGAAAGTTGGATAATGTGGACAGAGAAAATTTCGGCACAAGAAGATAGAGATGAATGAGCCCCATGAAATCCAGAAATAAGCCAAGCTGGGCTTTACCTGCTTTAAATATGGCCAACCCATTGATTGCATTTTCAATTACACACGTCTTATTTTAAAGGCAGCGTTAAAGACAAGAGTTGGGGAGAACATCACTTACTTTCTTCTTCTTCCTGGGCACCTTCTTGTTCTCCTTGCACAATATCCTGATCCAGGTTGTCGTAATGGGATTGGTGGCTGGAGAAACATTATACGAAGGGGTTAATTCGGATTCGCAAGGGGATTTTTATTGTTGTTAAAACAGGGGTGGAGAACCTATCGCCCTCCAGAGGTTACTGGACTACAACTCCCATCAGCCCCTGCCAAGCATGGCCAGGGATGATGGGCAATGAGGGTTCAGCAACAGCTCAGGGGCACACATCCTTGTGAGAAAAGATGGAAGACCAATGCTTGCCCATTTGTTTATTTGTTGGGGTTTGGAGCCAGCTAGGCACCTCTTTGTATTGGTGTACAGAGAGTGTTGGTGAGGAAGGCAGCCTTCCCCCATTGTGGGTTGCACCTCCAACTTTACATGTGTTGCCACAGCAACGCAATGCACCCATGTGGAAGGAAGTACAGGGCCATTGCTAGCTGCACTGTGAGTGTGAGATGGCAAGAGAGGGTGCTCTTTCATGAGTGGGAAGAATAACCCAACCCAGGACACCAAGTGAGTGCGCTCCCCTAGAACACACACACACACACACACACACACACACACACATACACACCTGTTCCCAGAATCCTCTGCAATGCGCAGGGTTTCCATGAGGGAAACTGTGATAATGGATGCAGACTGGAGAGATGCATGTACGCAAAACCTCTCACTTTGAATGGCTGGAATGTTGTTCACTGTACAAATGCTAAGAGTCACACCCGCTATTCCACCTACTAGGCCTGCCCACCACTGGCACGTGACCCCCCCCCCCCCGTAAGGCTTCCCTTGAGAGAATGTGGCCCTGAGTCCGGAAAAAGGTCCCTTGCTTTAAGGCAATATAATGCAGAAAGGATTCCTGACAGCAGACACTTGAAAAGCCAGTTTGTAGGCGCCCATGGTGAACGCCGTTTTCTAAATGCTTGCTGTCAGGACATGGTGCAAGTCAGGGAATGGCCCGCATCTTTATCCTGCTCTCGTATCTAGCAGCTGTGGAGAGGTGGGTCGGCCTGCACCTCCCCACAGGTAGCATATCAGCAGCCTGACCCCCACAAAGGCAGCGTGGCCCTGAGCTCCAAGCAGGGGTTTGAAGAAAGTACCAGAAGGTTCCAGAAGGTTCCGGAAATTCTAGTCACTTTCAAAGTCTGAGGCAACCTGAGCTGACCTCCTTTCTCAGAGGTTGACAGGAGCCAAAAGTGTGTTTTAGAAAGATAACCTTAGGCGGTGTTTAAATTGCTCTTCGCCCTGCTCTGCCTGCCTGCGCAGTGTCAGCTCTCGCTGCTGAAGCTGCTGCTGCCGTAGCAAGTGCTCTTGTAGCCTCCCCTGGTGCAGAGACTCCTGGTGTTCTCTGAGGCGATTGGCCTCCTCCGCTCGCTGGGCGGCCAGCCGCTGTTGTTCCAGCTGCTCCTCGTAGGCAGATTTGTATCGGGTTATCGTCTTCACCGTTGGTGGTTCCTGGGCGAAGACAAATAGCTTAAAGTAAAGACCTAAGTAAGAAAAGGCTTAAGTACGGAAAATAAAGGCAGAATGAACTGCAAGAGCCGTAGCTCAGTGGCAGAGCATAGGCTTTGAATGCAGAAGGCTTGGGGTTCAATCCCCATCACCTCCACTTAAAAGAAACATGTAGCACAGGGGGCAGAAAAAAACTTGTTGCAAGAGCCTGGAAGCCACTGCTAGTCACTGCTGGGCTATACAGACTGTGGATCTGGTGCCAAATAAGGCCGCTTCCCGAGTTCTAACATCTTGCTAAGTACACCAGCTCCTGAACTGAAAGAACCTGTTCCACACTTAGAATCACAAAGTTGTAGAGTTGGAAGGGACCCCAACGGTCATCCAGTCCAACCCCCTGCAATGCAGGAATCTCAATTAAGGCATCCATGACAGATAGCCATCCTACCTCTGCTTAAAAACCTCCAAGGAAGGAGAGCCCGTCCCTTTATGGGTCGTCGCGAGGATTAAGAAAAGGGAAATGGGATTAACCCCTCCCTGTTTTGGCCAGGACCCTCCTTTATCAATGAGATCAAAGCATTTCAAGCGTTCCACCACCGCTCCTTCCCCAAATCCCAGAATCCCTTACTTCCATAGATGATAGGACCTAAAATAATGGAGGGAAATGACAGGTGGATGCCCAGACAGAAAGAGGAAAGAGGGCTTGAAAGAAAACCTCTCTCTCTCTCTCTCTCTCTCTCTCTCTCTCTCACACACACACACACACACACACACACACACACACACACACATATACAAGGGATGCTTTTAGCCAGGAAACCCTCTAAAGTTGGGCAGGAGCCCCAGGGGAAATACATTTCACGTAACGATTTGAGCATCAGCCAAGACTCTGGGCTGAGGGACACTCGTGAGTTCTAATGAAGCTTGAAATACAGGATGACTTTGTTAGTCAGATAAACACCAACAAGGTCCTGGGCTGAAACCAAAGGAACAAGCAGATTTTTGCACCCCTGAGACGTGACCCAGAAGGCAGAGCCATCTCTCCGAGATTCTATTTACAGCTCTACACAAAACATTACCTGTATGCACTGTACCCTTGAGACGCTCAGTTCCTTGAGGCAGGTTGCTTGCAGAATTAAAATGGCCTGTCAAAATATTAGGGCACATCTGGATGCAAGGAAGAGCGCTCTGGACTCAAAGGCAAATGGCAAGAACAGATTCTGCCATCAAACGCAAATATACTGCCTGCAGATTGCATACAACTTGTAAAGGGCTCTTTTATTATATCGCTGCTTTTATTTTTAATGATGTTTCCAGCTGGGCTAAAAGCCTTAACAAATTTAATTGACTGGAAGGGACACAGGAAGTTGCCTTATAGAGAGCCAGACCAATGGTCCACCTGGTTCAATACTGTTGACATTACTGTCTTCAGCTGGTGCATTAGGACCTGCTAGTGGGTCACGACCTGATCCCAGGTGGGTCACAACAAGAGCACTGCTACCATGCAGACATATTGTAAAAAGTTGAGAAATGGGTCCCCCAAATGCATGTTTGGGGTAATAATAATATTATAATAATTTATTATTTATACCCCGCCCACCTGGCTGGGTTTCCCCAGCCACTCTGGGCGGCTTCCATCCGAATATTAAAAACAATACAGCATCAAACATTAAAAACTTCCCTAAACAGGGCCGCCTTCAGTTGTCTTCTAAAAGTAAAATAGTTGCTTATTGCCTTGACATCTGCTGAGAGGGCGTTCCACAGGGCGGGTTGCCACTACCGAGAAGGCCCTCTGTCTGCTTCCCTGTAACCTCACTTCTCGCAATGAGGGAACCGCCAGAAGGCCCTCGGCGCTGGATCTCAGTGTCTGGGCTGAATTATGGGGGTGGAGACGCTCCTTCAGGTATACAGGACCAAGGCCGTTTAAAAGTGCACCCTGGGTCTGAAATGTTTGAAGATACCTTGGTAGCAGATCTCCTAGGTTTCTGACAACGGTCACCCCTCTGGTGATGCCAGGAATTGAACCTGAGACCTTCTGCATGCAAAACATGTTCTCTACCACTGAGCTATGGCCCCCCTCCCAGTGAGAGAGTCACTGCAGTGTGCCCTATAGTGCATATGTATGTATGTGTATGTATGTATGTATGCATGCACACACTCATATAATACTCATATGATTCCTGGGCCAGGAAGCAACACAACGCTGGAAAGAAAAGAGTGTCCGATCTGCTTCAATGACATAACCAGGCCCAGGATCCCTTCTGGCTCCTGCCCACGATTCCTGTTGCCTACACCACTTATGGCATGCAGGATGCTTGCCCACGAACTAAAGCTGAATAAATGTTCCGGCTTCTGCCTCTGCCAGTAATGTAGCTGGATTTCAAATCAAGCACCAGCTTAAGGTGACAGTCTAAACAAGGTGGAGGATGATGAGAACAAACAGGGTGAGGTTCCTGCTATTTAAGCACCATTTAAAAATGTGTTTCAAAAAAAGGAATTTAAAAGGTGTAGAAATTCGCTCTGGCTTCCAGTGCCCCGGGGTGATGAATGTGATTTTTTTTTTGAAAGGTTAATAGAGAGATCGTGCAACAAACACACCCCTCCTCGCTTGCAAATTTTAGAAATGGGAAGACAACTAGTGTTACCAACTGCATCTGTCACACAGCACATCACATTCTGTAATATATAGCATGCACTGCATTTCAAGGTGGCACGATTCCCTTTCCAAAGTGTGGCCAGGGCTGCGCACATCCAATTAATCAACAGGGTGACAGCGACAGCATCACACTGGCAGGCTCCATCCCTTGCCCTTTGCAAATTGCAGCACACCCTTCGGGTCATGGTATGTGCCTCCGTTCTGAAAGGGCTTGTTTGTGACTGGCACAGCAAAACCAGCTAAATTGTTTCGAGCCCTCTCTCCCTGCTGCTTGAATTGCAATTCCAAACCGACTTACTGGGCAATGAGTCCCGATAGATTTAATAGGGTTTATTTGCTAGCTGGTGTGTTGAACAAAAATCATGACAGTGCTCTTATTTATGTGTCTATTACACCAACAGCTCACCTCTGAATGATGGTGTTCGTGCAGGGTGTTGGCTTCTTCCTCTTCAGCCTGCCCTTTCTCCTTCCATTCATGCCCCAAGTTGCCTTGGTCAAGATCCTCTGTCAAGCGTTCAGGCTGCCCAGCTTGCTCCATCTCTTCCTCCTCGAGTTCCTTCTTGTGCTCCTCTGCAACCTGTTCCACATGTTGCTCCTCGTCTTCTCCCGCCTCTTGCTTCTGCTGAATATTGAGCTCCCGCGGCGGGTGACCTTCATTGGCTTTTCTTTCAGGATGAAACGGCTCCGCTCTGCCTTCTCTTCCTTCCAAGTGGATTCCTCTGTTGGCTTCTTCTCCCCCCAGTGGCTGATCACCATTTAGCGTTATCTGAAACAGTGCAGAATATTAAACTTCAAATGGCCTGTTTCAAAGACTGTCCTGCTTATTTTTTATTTTTTAATATAGAGAGACTTCTAGCCCATCCCTCCAAATGCTAATGAACCATTCAGGGCAGCTTGCAACAATTAAAAAAACTGCAATGTCATGAAACACAACTAAAATACATTAGCACACAATAAAGCAGGCATAGGCAAACTCCGGCCCTGCAGATGTTTTGGACTACAGTTCCCATCATCCCCAGCTAACAGGACCAGTGGTCAGGGATGATGGGAATTGTAGTCCCAAACATCCGGAGGGCCGGAGTTTGCCTATGCCTGCAATAAAGCAAGAGATTAAAACGTACAACAAAGGCAAGGAGCACAGAGGAAACATGAGCTTTAAAGCGGATACTTAGCAGTGTAGAATAAAATCATAGAATCGGAAGGGACCCTGAGGGTCATCCAGTCCAACCCCTTGCAATGCAGGTATCTCAACTGAAGCATCTTTATTTCTCAAATGTGATAGGCTAAGAATGGGGGATATGTGGCATGGGCCATGACTTCTTGTCTGCCTGGTTTGCTTCCCCAAAGCATGTGGCTGATCACTGGTGGTATAACAGACCTAAATGTTCAGCAAAGCAGTTCTCCTCTCCTTAGAAGTGTGGGCTTATATCCAAGGGAAGAGTTCACGCAACAGTCCTGCCTGTCGGCTGCCAAATGCTCAGAGAAGTCAAAGTTTTCCTATCACCCCACCATCGCCCATGAACACAACGTATTTCAGCAGAGGAAGTGCACATATTCAGTTGTGAATCAGAGCCGAGAATCTTCAAAGGGATGGGACATCAGTTGGCAAGCACCCAGGTGTGAAATCAGCCCTAAGAAAGAAATGATCTTATTTTGATTTCGGAAATGCTCCAATTACAGTTCAGCTGCCTGCGCAAATCCTTCACGTTTGAACTGCCTGCGGTTTCTGCTTCACATCAAGTCACCCTGCGATGGCAGTCTTTATGGAACCCGTGTCTCCCAACATGTATTGCCGAAAACTCAGGTTGATGTTTAGTGTTTTTAAATATATAAATGGATCAGAGATGGTCTGTCATTGTACTTGACTCTTTCTTTGTTTCATTAATTTTTTATGAGAATGATAACCAGATTTACCCCTTTTACATAAAAAAAAAGTGCCGCATACAGACAAGATGACACCTGGGGGTTTAAGCGGCTTTCTTTTGCTCAAACTATAATGATGTGACATTTGGAAAGAGCAAAGATCTTCCGTGCTTTACTAAGCACAAGGATTCACAAAGGAGCCATTGCTCAACACACGTATGTGGCCATCCATATGCGAAGCCAGCAAAGGACACAAACATTTGCTTGCAGGCCAATCTTAAGGGAGACAAGCCTTTGCCTAAAATGAACACAGCACGGAGGTGAATTGCCAGGTGAAGCAGAACTGCTACACTACCAGCATAGAATCATAGAGTTGGAAGAGACCACAAGGGCCATCCAGTCCAACCCCCTGCCAAACAGGAAACACCACCAAAGCATTCTTGACATATGCCTGTCAAGCCTCTGCTTAAAGACCTCCAAAGAAGGAGACTCCACCACACTCCTTGGTAGCAAATTCCACTGTCGAACAGCTCTTACTGTCAGGAAGTTCTTCCTAATGTTTAGGTGGAATCTTCTTTCTCGTAGCTTGAATCCATTGCTCCGTGTCTGCTTCTCTGGAGCAGCAGAAAACAACCTTTCTCCCTCCTCTATATGACATCCTTTTATATATTTGAACATGGCTATCATATCACCCCTTAACCTTCTCTTCTCCAGGCTAAACATACCCAGCTCCCTAAGCCATTCCTCCCTCATAAGGCATTGTTTCCAGGCCTTTGGCCTTTGACTGGCAGGCGGGTCATTCTTGCTTACCAGAAGAAGGCAGAGTTGGTGGGAGGTTGGTGTGGTGCAACCCTGCTGCCTTGCCCCCCCCCACAGTAAGCAAATATGATAAGGGGGAACTCATCAAATTTGCAGATGACACCAACCTGGGAGGCATAGCTAATGCCACTGAAAACAGAATCAGGACTCAAGACGACCTTAACAGATTGGAGAACTGGGCCAAAGCTAACCAAACACCTTTCAACAGGGGCAAATGTAAGGTTCTACGCGTAGGAAGAGCCAGCTGCACAAATATAAGGTGGGGGATGCCTGGCTTGCCAGTAGTGCATGTGAAAAGAGATCTAGGGGTCTTAGTAGATCACAAGCTTAACATGAGTCAACACTTAATGCTACTCTAGGGTGCATCAACAGAGGTCTAATGTCCCGATCAAGGGAAGCCGAAAAGTGCTGGGCGAAGTGGCTGCAGCAGCCGAAACCATCTTCATTTTCCCAGAATGCCACTGGGCCCAGCAGCACCGAACATCATGAAGACTGCAGCAGCTATAGCTGCAGTGATTCTCTACAGAGCATTGGGACCTGAAAAATTGTTTTTAAAAAGGGAGGCCGGCGTCAGCCACAGTGGACCCTCCAGAACATATTTGCTGCAACATGCTGAGCATCAAGGCCAGGCCCATGAGGGGCTCACGATTTTTGTGCTGTTTTTATATTGCTCAGTATCAATTTCTGTTTTTGAAGTATTCTGTGCAAGTCACCTTGAGTCTTTCGGGGCTCCCTTGAGATCAAAAGTTCAGGATACTGAGACCATAAATAAATTAAGCATTCAAATCCCAGAAAGCCAGCTTCTGTGAGTCTGCTATGAACAGTTTAAACATATGAAACTAACAAATCTCCCCGCCCCTTGTTTGCAAATGCCATCTATCTAACCAATAAGATGCTTTTGCAACGTTAAGACACAAATTTTGCTCAGCAACAGCCAATGGTACTACACAGGCTAAATTTGATCAACCACCACCATTACTAAACATGTAAATAGCAAAAAGGGCAATGTGGGAGCTGCTCCAGAGTTCTAGCCAGCCAGCCATGCCTGCTCCCCAATAATCTATTCCATTTCTCTTCTTCATCCCATCTTCCAATTGCTTGGCATTCCCATTTTGGTGTAGGAATCTCTGGAAGCCAACAAATGGCCATATCTGCGGCCCATCACTTTGAATAGTTACAGCAAACCATGGTTTTTCAACTAAAGCATCCTTAACTGTGGTTTAATGTGATGCCTGAATTGAGTTATTGTCCGTTGTTCTCAATTTCTCCCCTCCTGCTTGTAACGTGTAATACTGACCTCCCTTGAAATATAGTTATAAAAATTGCTGAGATAATATATGGAACCCTTTCTGAACACTGAAAAGCACACTATATGAATGTTAATCACTGCCATCAAGGAAGATGACTTGGCCAGTCAGCCAATATTACCTCCTTCTGCTCTTCAACCATGTCAGGGCCATGTGCTTTGGCGTCCCCTAGAGGTGAAGACGCCGATGTCACCGGCAGGACACGTTGCTGCTCAAAATTTTCTGGCTTCTGGAAGCTAGGCATCTTTTTGAGTGTTTCTTTCAGCTGTCTGTATTCCTCCACCTGGGACTAGAATTCAAATGCAACCATTAGATATCACTGTCAGATGAACCGCTTCTTATTAAAAAACTGCAGGGAAGCTGGAGGCTCCAAGGCAAGATGGGTATTTTAACTAAACATGCACATCCGATCAAAAACGCCCATGTGCTAAAACGAGATCTCTTCTATGCGCCAGAGTGCGCCAATTTAATACATTACAGCAGGCATGCAAAGTCTAGCGTAAAATCCCCACAGCCCAGAAATGGGGATTAGTTTTTCATGCCACGCAGAAGAGGAACAGAACTGTCAGAAGTGAATTATTACATTTCCTTTCAACCCGTTTTTGAGGGGGCTGGGGAGGGAAATCGCAAATGGGGGGAAAGTCCCATGAACTGAAAAGATACAACCACCACCACCACTAAAAAAAGAAAGAGAAAGAGAACGACCGAATGAGTGTGTATGATGAACAATTGCAAGCATCTCTTCAAACGCTTGCAAGAAAACTGGCTTCCCATTCTTAATGGAATTGTCCAACATATGATGGAAATGAATTTATCCGGAACAAAGTTGTAGTGTTATTTCATGGGTGGTTCACTAAAACAAAATACGCAGTGGACCAACACACTTTCCACATCGAGGCAGCATTGTGGTTCATGTGGCTGAAAGGCAAGATCCTACCCTTTCCATCCTAAAAGTGATTTTGGTGTTCGCTGCTGAAGCTGTCACACATGGCTGCCCCATTCATTATTTTCTTCCCCATCAAGCAAGGGGAGCAGCACCATGCGGCTGGGCCAGCTCTGCCTACAACCTTTGTATGGCATGCCTACATCATCATTTCCCCTATATGCAATGCTCAGGCAGTGAGCGTTTTTCCTAACATAGCCAAAACAGCACAAGAACACAAGTAGAGCCTGCTGGATGAAGCCAATGGCCCGTCTAGTCCAGCAACTGGAGACAGTCAACACTTTAAGAAGACCAACTAAGTTTATATTTTGGTATGAGCTTTCGTGTGCATGCACACTTCTTCAGATACATTCTTCAGATTCTTCAGATGGTGTATCTGAAGAAGTGTGCATGCACACGAAAGCTCATACCAAAATATAAACTTAGTTGGTCTTTAAGGTGCTACTGAAGGAATTTTTTTTATTTTGCTTCGACTCAGACCAACACGGCTACCTACCTGTAACTTTAAGAAGAGTTCAGCAGGTTAGTTTCTAGGGGAGAATGCAGGCTCTTTTCTTTGGTCTCATGGTTGCTTTTAGGAAAATGGAACCTGCTCAAAAGCCTATGAACCTAGAGGGTTTTGGGGTAGGGGGTTACGCCACAGAAAGCACAGTCGCTATCACACTGCTGGTTTCATCTCTGAAAAAGGCCACCATACACATGCAAAGTGTTGTTCATTTTCCAGCAGAGCAACTCCATCCCCATCAACAAGAAGTTTGAAACACACTGGGAGCTCTCCCTCTCCCTCTCCCTCTCTCTCTGTGTACATCCAGCACACAACCCACCAAGTGGTGTTTGCAAACTCATCACGGTGCAACTCAAACCAATAACCTGGAGCACCCCCCAAACCCCAGCAGGGTTGGCACCTGCAATGCCAAACAACAAGGCTGAGGGTGCTCTCCAAAAGGTATTTGAGTGCCCACGCGAAGGACCACTTTAATATCTGCTCTGCCTTATGACGAAACAGATTTTCCCCCACTCAACCAACGCAGAATCAGAAAAGCCACCTTTCACCAAGGTCAGATCACTGGACTATCCACCCAGTGCTTTTCCAGAATCTTGGGCAGAGGTCTTTCTCCCCACCCTTTGCATTACCTTCTCCTTTTAAAAACTGGAGACAAATGGGATTGGACCTGGGACTTTGCATGTAAAGTCTGCAGTCTACCACTGAGCTATTGATCTGGTGCTGCCTTGGAGTAAGTTTGCACTGCAAGAAGCCCCTTGGCAAACAACTGTCTCAAGTTCTTTGAGCTCCTAAAAAACAGTAAGGTTTTCTTCCCCTGCTTAAGCGTCCTGCCAATTCCCCCCTCTCCCCCACTTTACCCTATGCAACTCAAAGCTCATCATCCATCCCCTGGGTAACTTTAAGGTTGTATTGCTTCAATGCCTTCGAAGACAGTCTGGAAAGTGTAGCTAGTTTAGAGCCCTGTGCCTAGGCTGCTAAAACGTAGGTGCCAGGCAAAAAAGGATGTTCCTTTACTATTAACGTAAGCACTTTTTAAATTAAATTTAAACAGACTGATGCTCCTGTCTATATGAGGTACCTGAGTTTATTTTAAACTTGTTGTATGAGTTTGTACACTTTTTATTATCATCACCACCATGAAATTGTACTCCCCCTGCAGTTGCTACTTTTGCTAGCCTCTCTGGGTAACACACCTTGATGCCGAAGGGGGAGATTAAATGATGCAAAGCCCTAGACAAGCCACTAACCTCACCAGGTGGTGCGGGCCAAGTTGCAATCTCTTGACTACACTTCTCTTGCAGGGCTGCTCAAGGATAAAGCGAGATAACCCTGAAGCTCCTTGGAGGGTGAAGGACACACGTCACGAGAAAATTAAAAACGGGCAACTATAGCCCGGCACTGGGAATACCATATGGAACCACGACAAATCACCTAGCAGCTCTCCAGGGTTTCAGGCAGGGATTATTCCCAGCCTTACCTGGAGTTCCCAGGAATTGGAACTTCTGCATGCCAAGCATGTGTCCCAGTACTGAGCTACAGCCCGTCCCCTTTTCACTGAGACACAGGTCTCCCATAGAAGCTTTGCTAGGTGCTTACAAGACACTGTCTGCAGGGGAAAGGGCTATAGCTGAGTGCACTCGAAACCTGGTGAGGGCTCATCGTCGAGCCTGCCTAGTGGCAGTGAAGGCTGAGCAGAAAAGAAGGCTTCATTTGCTTCCTCCATTGCATCCTCACTGTGCCACCCAGCAGAGCTTTTCTGGGTAGCGCGGGGCCTTTTACAGCCTGGCCCACAGGAGGCAGCAGAACCGACAGTAGCTCGCTGTGACTTGCTTGCAAAGCATTTTGATGATAAAATCGCTTGCATCTGCCGGGACCTTTACTCCGCTCTTACAAAAGGTAAAGGTAGAAGACCCCTGGGCGGTTAAGTCCAGTCAAAGGCGACTCTGGGGTTGCAGCACTCATCTCGCTTTCAGGTCGAGGGAGTCGGTGTTTGTCCACAGACAGCTTTCCACGTCATGTGACCAGCAGGACTAAACCGTTTTTGGTGCAACGGAACACCGTGACGGAAGCCAGAGCGCATGGAAATGCCATTTACCCTCCCGCCACAGTGGTACCTATTTATCTACTTGCACAGGTGTGCTTTCGAACTGCTAGGTTGACAGGAGCTGGGACAGAGCAACAGGAGCTCACCCCGTCGTGGGGATTCAATCCGCCGACCTTCTGACTGGCAAGCCCAAGAGGCTCAGTGGTTTAGACCACAGCGCCACCCGCGTCCCGCAGAGGCTATAATTCCTCTTATAGCAGAGGAATGTCATGGATTGTCCAGAGCATTGCCTAGTCTTGTTATATTGGATGATTTTGTTGCATGTGTGGGTTGTGGGTTATGGGTTATGGGTTTGCTTTGTCCTTAATACAGTGGAACCTCGGTTTATGAACACCTTGGTTTACGAATTTTCAGTTTATGAACGCCGCGGACCCATCTGGAACGGATTAATTCACTTTCCATTACTTTCAATGGGAAAGTTCGCTTCAGTTTATGAACAGACTTCCGGAACCAATTGTGTTCATAAACCGAGGTACCACTGTATGTACTTTGTGCATTCATTTTGTATTTTCATTTTCTGACCCACCTCGAGACCTTCAGATGAAGGGCGCTATACAAATTGAATAAAATAAATAATAATAATAATAATAATAATAATAATAATAATAATAATAATAATAATAATACCATCTCCTTTGCATGCCAAAGATCTCAGGTTCAATCTCCATCATATCTAAGTCGCAGTCGGAACACCACTATCTCTGAAATCCTGGAGAGCCACTGCAGATCAGTGTAGACACAATACCTAGCAAGAGAGACCCATGGTCTGACTCTGCTTCCTATGTTGCAAGTCCTTAGCACAAATTTGCATGAGCTAATTTATATGCACGCGTGCAGGCTTAGATCTCTGAGCAAACTGAGATGGAAGGTGGCTGGGGTCTCGCCAGAATTGTACTCTGCAGAATATTCAGCAGCCCTGCAAGCAAAGTCACTTTTTAAAAAGGGGGGTGGGAAAGTTTATATGATCCAGGGGGACCAGTGCGAAAGCTCCAGGGGCTCAATCCCCTCGAGCCACACCCTCACAGCCCCGCTGTATGGAAGTCGTAGTTTGTAGCCTCCTGGACAAGAAAGAAAGATGTGTTTTTTATCCATACATGCATGCATTCACTCGAGCCCATAATGGAGCTGTCAAGAAACAAAAACAATTTACTACGCTATAATTTTGGCAGAGCAGAAATCCTTCCAAGCATGCATTTCTTGCCCCGAAAGGGCAGCTGGTTGTTAACCAGAGATCCCCCACCCCCCACCAAAGGCGTGCATGCATAAAAGTTGTGGTCAGCAGAAATTTAAAAAAAAGGAAAGAAATGTTAGGAAGGTTTTTTAAATAGACGAAAACAAAAACACCATTCATTAAGAGCAGAGTGGATGCAAAGCCATTTTCTTGGCTGACCTGCGCAGCTTCAAGCGCACTCTTGTGTTCTTCTAGCGTCACTACAAGCTGGTCATGTTGAGAGATTAAACTCTTATGCTGCAGCTACACAAAAGAAAACGCCACCATCAAGGTTGATCCCAAATGCACTTCATCAGACACCAAGAAATAATCTTAGGATTGCCAGCTGCTTAACTGATTCAGCACCTGCTTTTTAAACAATTTTTGTGTGTGTGTGTTTTGTGTTTACATCTTACCAACACTTCAGTAAAGTTGCCATTTTGTGCAGTAAAGTTGCCATTTTGTGCAGAAATAACTGGTTTTTGCCTCTTGTGCTGCCCCTGTGTTTTGGCTTTGGACTGCAACCCAAAGCCAAAACACCCCCCCCCTTATAGCCCCTGTGAATGGATTTGGGACTGCTGAATTTGGTTTCATCTAAAGCAGGACATTAGGCAAATCTGCCATTGTTGTTCCCAATACAGAGAAGGAGGTGTTGGTTAGCGTTTGGAAACCATTTTGAATCAAGGTAGCAAACTGAGCCATTCTGAACTGCCTTGGTTTTAACCAAACATGGCAGGAAACCAGCAAATTCATTACGCATTTATAAACCTCAGGGCTTTTTGGTTTCTTAGAATTCCCGAGCAACACTGGGTACTTTTTTCCTGGTCTGCCACCTATTTTGGAAAGTTGTTTGCTGGTTTGCTGTGCATTTCAACACCACTTAAGCTATCACAAACAAATTTTACGTGGTGGTTCCTGAGATCAAGGAGCAATGTTTTGTGTGTGCTTGGATTCAAAATGGACAGCATTCTGGATCAATTCAGTAGGCTGAATCTTTCAAAACTGCAGTAATTTAACCATTGATTTCAAAATTTCCGTGGATTCTTGGGTTTCTTAGCATTCCCAGGCAATGCTGAGTTCGAGGCTGCTAGTAAATAATTAAAAGGTAATATCAGCACGTTTGTGCGTGCATTTAAGAAAAACATACCCATTGCACCTTTCCTTCCATTAAGCAAGAAAAGATCTATTTGCAACCATCATCTTGTTTTCCCAGTTGCAAACAAGGAGATTTTTCTCTCTCCCTGCCCCCAACTCTTGCCTTGGGAGGGCCAAGTTCTTACCTTCACATCTTGTAGCTGAGTATGAATATCTTGGTGGGCTTGCCTCAGCTGCCTGTTCTCTTCTCGCAGATTATACATGGATTCTATTAAAAATTCAATGCAAACAAGAATTGATCCGACAGATTTATACACAGCAGAGAGAGACAGAGAGCATCCTAATTATTCACGAATTTAAATATTTGCAGTCAAGTCCTAATGGAAGCTAAGTTAATGCCAACAAAGGTGGCAGTTCTAGGGAACGGCCTGGCCCCTCTTCCCCCCTCCCCAAAATTTAAACCAAGTAACACAATGCTGTACCTTTCAGCTTGGAGAGCTCCTGCTCTTTCTCTTGCTGTAACTCCATATATTTTTCCTTATGATCACTGACCACTCTGTTGAAGTCATCTCCCTGCCTCCTGTGCTCCTCTTCCAGGTCTGCATGCTGCTTCCTCAGTTCTTCATGCTGGCTCTGCAAAAAAAAAGGGGGGGCAAGACACATCACAAGGAATTATTTGTCTGACCAGCTGAGAATTTATGTATTTGGGACGTCCAGGGCAACCCCATCCCAGAATGAGAGCATGTTTTAACATAGGCCTGTGGGATTTCAATACTGCCATGGAGTCGGTCTGGTTAAGATGAAAACCATGAGTAGCATTAACCTTGGGTTAGCGTTGGTGGGAGTGTTAACAATGCCTTGATTGCCATAACGCTGAACCATGGTTTACTCTTCCCTCTCCACTGGTTCAACCTTTTCAAGTTCCACAGTAAACCATGGTTGGTTTCAAACAGGAAGTCGATCTTTCCAATGTCGTCCTTGCAACCATACCATGAAGAAGAGGGGAAGGAGTAGCATAATTGGCACAGCACTAAATTATTGTTTCTGCATTACGTGCAAACCAGATCAGTGATTCAATTTGAGTCTTGCCAATGTTGTAAAGTCCTCTGATGGGTCTGTTACCACCTCAGATCGCTGCTTCAGAGTGTTCCCCAAGTCAAACACTTCTCAGTGTGTAGAACAACAGAAGATTAAGCCAACTACTAGGGGACACATGTTCCAGAACAGTTTTAAATTTTGCACACAATCACCGGGAAGCAAACATTTTGCAACTAAGGCCTTTTCATGACACCCAGAAGGTCTATTGGTGTTGGAGACATCCATTTCCCAAAAATGCCAACTAGGACTGGAAGCCAAATGTTGTCATCTTTTTCTAACTTCCCTGTTAAGACAGGATGATTAAGAAGATGCATGTATCTACCTTCAACATCTGGTGCTGCACATTCAGTGCTCCATATCTGCTATTGGAATCTTGCTGTAAAACAAAAAGAGTAATATATAGTTAGCTGACGTACTCAGCTCTCTGTAAATTTACCTCTCTGTAAATTATAATACTAGTAAACTGTGAACTTGCCAGTGGATCTACTTATAGGGCTGTCCACAGGACATCTTCTAAAGTTGCAGCCTGCAAAATCCAACCCCAAACTGCTTTTCTGCCACACTACTCAGCCACTTAGCAGCAAGTCACATGGACAGATTTTCCACAAACAGGCCAACTTTAACCCCCCAAGATGGAGATGAGGCAGAGCACAGAAGAATATAGGGAGTTCATCGGTCCTTTTAGTTCACAATGGACTGTACTGACCTATAGTAGCACTTCAGAGTTTCATGCCCAGCCCAACTTAGTGATGGCAGGGATTGAACTCAAGACTTTCTGCAGGCAAAGCAGATCCTCCGCCATTGAGCTACAAAGGTGTCAAACTCTGGACTGGAAGCAGTAGCAAAGCCTCAGCATTTTGTTAGACATCGTGACATCACTCTCCACCTTCAGAACATGCAAGTTGCACTTCCCCTTTGTCTCCATGTAGACTGTAGGAAGGGAACCAAAAGCTCCCACTGTTTAACTTCAAGTATCCAAAAATCACCCCCTCCAAATTAAATCGGTCTGGGGGGAAAACACTTTTCTATACCAAGAAACAGACCCAGCAAATCTACCAGGGGAAACCATTGGATAGCCTTATCCTTTGTGAATTTGTTTAATAAGACACCTTAGGCCTCATAGGACAAGCCAACCTCCAAGTAATCTTACTTCTTGTGAACTATAATTATGTATGTTTTCCTTTTTCTTCATACCTTGGAAGAGGTTAAATGTTAAGAGCATTCAGAACTCCATTATCAGTTCAGCTTATGCAATAAGCAGAAACATCTTGTTCATTACTTCTGCTCACTTACCCTTCCTTTATTTAGCGTTTCTTGTGCTTCTAATTTATAAACAAGAAAGTCTAAAAAACAAAAAAAGGAAGAGAAAATGATGTTAAAAGGCTACAGTCTATTTATATTTATAAGCTCCATCTATTCAGCTATCAGGGCGGGATACAATGTGTTTAAACATTTAAAAGTCATACAATAAATCAACTGCAAAAAGAATAAAGAGACAAAGTCAAAACATCTCTGCATACACGTGGTATCAGTCTAATCTGCTATATCCTTAATTAGGAAGGTGACTTGCTAATTGGAAAGATGACCTAAACAGGATGAACAATGAAACCATCTTACTGTTTTGAGGAAGAAGCCTTCTGCATCTCTCCCCCAGACAAAGGAAATGCAGAAAACCTCTTCAACAATACAGCAAGGTGAATTCATTGTTCATCCTCTTTTAGGGCATCCCTGATCAAGAAGGACAAATTCAAGAGTCCCTCTGGGTATCTCAGTCCAATGAAGGAGTTGTTCATTAATCATAGCACTGCATTACTTTAGTCAGTGTAACTAACTCCCATTCAGAGCAGCCCTACTAAAATTAACAGACATGGCTAACTTAGGGCCATTAATGTCAATGGGTCTTCTCGTGACCTATTGCTACGGACTCTGCTGAGGCTGTTGGTTTACACATTCAGCTACTAGGAGAGTCTTCTTCAGGCATTTGTTGTGCACACGTAAAGAGGCAAGTGAGAGCACCTGGGACAAACCAGGTCTCCACAATTATGCTGCATGCATAGACGCAGCAATTCCCAAGCAACACATATTCCATGTTAGTGGGAAGGTTTACTTGTGCTTAGGGTTTCCAATATGGAGATAGGAACCCTGATCAACCACAGACCCATTTTGACAAGTGAGCGGGGCCACTCACCTGTCAATCGCCTGACATCATGGGATGCCAGGCACGTGCCGTGACAACAGGGATTTCCCATCACACACAGAAATATTAAAGCCACAGCTGCAAAGGAACTGGGAGGGCAAATCAGGCTTGGGAAGGGGGGCATGGGCTTACCCAAAACAGCCTCGCAGGCCGAATCCAGAGACCTGGGGGGCCTGAAACCGACCACTGGAATAAGGAAATACCAGGACTGACTTATTAAGCCTGTGTTACAACTCATAGAGATGCAGTGGAATCTCAGAAGTGCCAACATGACCCAGAAAGCACAGCCCTAGCCGAATGAGCAATGGTTATAATGGGATGCCAGGAGACACTGTTACCTGAATTATGCCATAATCTGTAAAGTGTGTTTGCCTACTGTTCTGGGTACTGGCCAGGAACTATATCCATAGGTATAACTGTAGAAATATAAATGTGTTTTTGAGTGGAAGAATCAAAACTTTAGTTTGGGAAAACACTCATAGTCAGATGCCGTTTTGTTGCTGTTTTCTTTATCCACTAGATGGCAGTAAAAACTCATTAAGAAACTCCAGAGATTTGATCGCTACTAAGCAAAATAGCCAATTCTCGTTTTCAAAAATGTTTGGCAAAGCATAACCTATTTTAAAGGAGTTTTGAAAACCGCGATGACCCTGAATGCAACACACTGTTCCTGTAATAACAATACAAGTGGGAACAACATTTCTCCTGTTTCCTATTCTTTTTCTTTTTGAGAAATGTAAAATCCTTTACCTTCTTTTGCTTTCTTATGTTCAAGCCTTTCTTTCTGCAAAGATTTCTCTAATCTTGACCGGTGCTCATATACAACTGAAAAAGTAAAAAAAATCAATAAACTGGATGTAAATGAGGAGTAGTTCAACAGGTAAGAAAGTGTGTGTGTGTCCATTTTGAAAACATAATATAATAATAATAATAATAATAATAATAATAATAATAATAATAATAATAATTGGATGTACAAGAATAGGAGGGAAGGAATCCATAACAAAATCAGCAAAAGAAAGTTCAGTGAAGTTGCACAAACCATGCAATTTGTGCATCAACAATGTGGCCTTTGGGAAATGACAGGTTGCATGCACCCAGGTAGCCAAAAGCTTGCCAGTTGGTCTTTATTTGATGGAAGATGCTGTAGTTCCATTGCAGAGCATCTGCTTGGCAAGTTAAAAGTCTTGGGGTTCCACCCAAGGTTCATCTCCAGCTAGGGTTGGGCAAAGACTTTAATCAGAAATCCTGGGGATCTGCTGCCAATCTGCGTTAATAACACTGGGCTAGATGGACTAATGGCGTGACTCAGTGTAAGGCTATACTGGCTTGCACATATATGGATATTTGCGCGCGCACACACACACACACACAATCTTCCCCCCTGCTGGAGAAGCTGAATATTCTCCAGAAACAGTGTTCAAAACTCCTGTTGTTCTTGGCGCATTTTGCAACAGGGAATTTCATTAGCGCAAGCAGTTTCTGAGCTCTGGGCGCAGTACTGCGCCTAAGATTTCAGATCTGCAGAGTGGAAGGAAAGGAGGACCTTTTTCTGCCTCCCCACTTCCAGATACTCTCTGAAGACTGGAGAAGGGACCCTCTTAAGAATATTAGAGGGGTGGGCAGGGAAAGGACTAGACCATGTGAAAAATGAACATAATATTTTAGCTGCAGTTCATTCATTTTCAGCTTTGTATTCTTGTTATAAAAAGTGCGCCTAGACATTCCGTTGTTGCGCCCATAACCTACGTTTAAGGTGCCATGTAGCTCCTAGCTTTCCTATCCCAGTTTCTAACACTGTTCAGAAGTTAGTTTCAGGTTGATCTTTTGCAACACGTTCCTCACAGGTGGAGAGAGTTCAGCTCCAAAGCCTCTTTCATAAATCCCCTCCATATAACACATGGAAGCAGGAGTGAGATCGTGCTGGTGGCCCTGCTCCAAACATTGCCACCCCTTCCTTTGTGTGCCCCACGCTCAGATGTGTGCATGAAGAGCAGGAGATCTGAAAAGAGGCCCCTATGCACACAAACCTGTAGGTACGCAATGTATAAATAATAATAATAATAATAATAATAATAATAATAATAATAATTTATTATTATTATTATTTATACCCTGCCCATCTGGCTGAGTTTCCCCAGTCACTCTGGGCGGCTTCCAACAGAACAGAACATTAAAATGCAATAATCTATTAAACATTAAAAGCTTCCCTAAACAGGGCTGCCTTCAGATGTCTTCTAAAAGTTTGGTAGTTGTTTTTCTCTTTGACATCTGGTGGGAGGGCGTTCCACAGGGCGGGTGCCACTACCGAGAAGGCCCTCTGCCTGGTTCCCTGTAACTTGGCTTCTCGTAGTGAGGAAACTGCCAGAAGGCCCTCGGAGCTGGACCTCAGTGTCCGGGCAGAACGATGGGGGAGGAGAGGCTCCTTCAGGTATACCGGACAGAGGCCGTTTAGGGCAGGCACCCCCAAACTGCGGCCCTCCAGATGTTTTGGCCTACAACTCCCATGATCCCTAGCTAACAGGACCAGTGGTCAGGGATGATGGGAATTGTAGTCCAAAACATCTGGAGGGCCACCAAAGTTTGGGGATGCCTGGTTTAGGGCTTTAAAGGTCAGCATCAACACTTTGTATTAGTATTATAATTATTCATGTTCCACTAATTTAAGATGGGTGTATTGTTGGTGACTGCATTTTAATGTGAGCTGATAGCTTGGTCCTTTCCCCAGTCTCTCACTTTTCTTTGCTATTATATGTACAGTGGAACCTCGGTTTATGAACACCTCGGTTTATGAATTTTCGGTTTATGAACGCCACGGACCCATCTGGAACGGATTAATTCACTTTCCATTACTTTTAATGGGAAAGTTCGCTTCAGTTTATGAACGCTTCAGTTTATGAACAGACTTCCGGAACCAATTACACCCATGTTTCAGTTTATGAACGCTTCAGTTTAAGTACTTCGCGGACCTGTCTGGAACGGATTAATCCACTTTCCATTACTTTCAATGGAAAAGTTCGCTTCAGTTTATGAACGGTTACTCCGCGGACCGTCTGGAACGGATTAATCCACTTTCCATTACTTTCAATGGGAAAGTTCGCTTCAGTTTATGAACGCTTCAGTTTATGAACAGACTTCCGGAACCAATTGTGTTCATAAACCGAGGTACCACTGTAGTCCACCTTTACAACCTGCTAGCATTACAAGAGCAAACCATCTGTGTTAACCATTTGCATGAACTTCCTTTCTTTAGCTTTCTGGTGCATTTCGAACGCACGTAATTGGGCTGAGCCCACGGCTACAGGCTCAGGGGTCTGTCGGAAGCAACAAGAAGAGATATGCTATGCACTTTAAGCTTCCCAGTCAGGAGGCATGGTCTTGCGCCATCCTGCAGGATGGAAAGGTGGGGTGCAAATATGGGAAGGGCAGCAAGGTGCCACCTCTGAGCTTATAGAGTCCCTTTCTCTCTTTGAGGAACAATTTTGGGCCGGCAGATTGGCAGTGCATACAGAATCTCAAGAGAGCTGGAGGTACCCAAGGGTCATCTAGTCCACCCCCTTGCAATGCTGGAATCTCAGCTAAAGCATCCATGACAGACGGCCACCCAACCTCTGCTTAAAAATCTCCAAGGAAGGAGAGTTCACAACCTCCCGAGGGGAGGGAGAGTGTTCCACTGTCAGAACAGCTCATACCACCAGAAAGTTTTTTCGTATCTCTATTTGGAATCTCCTTTCCTGCAACTTGAAGCCATTGATTCGAGTCCTACCTTCCAGAGCAGGGGGGAAAAACAAGCTTGCTCCATCCTCCATGTGACAGCCCTTCAGATATCTGACAATGGCTATCAAATCTCCCCTCAGTCTCCTCTTTCCAGGCTAAGCATACCCAGCTCCTTCAACTGTTCTTCATAAGGCTTGGCTTCTAGACCCTAGCTAGACCATAGCTGAGTGGCAGAACATCTGCCTTGCATACAGAAGGTACCTAGATCACCAGCATCTCCAGGTAGCACCGAGAAAGACCCAACTGCTGCCAGTCAGTGTAGACAATACCAAGTCCTTATTAGAGTTCTTTCCCATCTTTCCACCAAGAAGCTCAAAGTCACAGCATGAATGACGTTTCCCCTCCTCATTCTATCCTCACAGCAAGCCTGGGAGGCTAAGAGACAGTGAATTGACTCATGGTCACCCAAGGTGCTTCATGACAGAGATTGGATTTGAACCCTGGTCTCCCAGATCCAGGTCGGACACCCTAACCATTACACCACATGGAGTTCAAAGGACAAATGATATGGTATAAGGCAGGGATGTCCAACAGGTCGATTGCGATCTACTGGTAGATCCCCGTGAGGTTTTGGTAGATCTTTGGCTCCCTTTCTTGAGCGTCGCTAAAACTGACTCCTGCCCCTTTAACCCTCCCCCCAAAAGCTTTTTTTAACCCCTTTCTGCTCCCTAGAAAAAGCTCAACAACTTTGAGCTGAACCCCCCAAAAATGGGGGTAGATCACTGCCAGTTTTTAATTCTGAAAGTAGATCACAGTCTCTTGAGAGTTGGCCACCCCTGGTATAAGGCAACTTCCTATTTTCAGAAGACAGGATGAGGCCATTAGGGTGCTAAGACCTTTTCACAATCCTCACACAGATTACTGCCTGGTTTCAAAAGACGCAGCTTTTTTAAACTGTCTAAACTGAAAGATGCTGCAATCATTTAAAGATTCCAGATGTGTGTGTTTTAAAAACGCATATAATGGAAGCTGTTCTCCTCCCCTTCTGCTTATGTACATAGTGCAATGCGGGAGGGAAAAGGGATACGAAGGTTATAAACAGGAAAAAATCAGTTGGTAGCAGTCAATGGTGGCCCAAAGGGATGATAAACCTAATCACACATCAACACACAGTCAATACATGCCAAGTGAACTAGCAATAAATCAAGTAAAGTCAGAATTATCTTCCATCTGATTATGCATTCTTTCCACCCTTTAATTGGAGCATGGGCGAGGGGAGAAAAAGAACACAATGGAACTGAAAATTAAAAGCCTTTTTCTTCCCCTGCCTTTCTGTCACACACACACACACCCCAGTAGATGTGACTTGATTGCAAATTATCATATTATGTGAATAATTCACTCATTCACCCTGGCGCCGTGGAGCAACGGATCCCTCCGGCGCCCCCCGTCCCGTTTCCCAGCGAGGCGGGCGGGCGCAGCGCAGCCGCCACAGGCGCTGCTGCACGGCGGGCGGGCGGGCGGGCAGGCACAGCGCGGTTGCCGTGGGCGCAGCTGCGAGTTGAACCGACCGGCCAGCGGGTGGGCGCAGCTCGCGGCGCCCTCCTGGCGGCCCTGTGCCGTAGTGCCCTGCGCCACCGGGGATCTACCTAGAGCCGGCCCTGCCTGTGGTGAAGGACAGCTGAGAAATCTTATAAAAAGGTACAGGGGACACGGGTGGCACTGTGGTCTAAACCACTGAGCCTCTTGGGCTTGCCGATTGGAAGGTTGGCGGTTCAAATCCCCGCAACAGCTCCCATTGCTCTGTCCCAGCTTCTGCCAACCTACCCATTCGAAAGCACACCAGTGAAAGTAGATTAATAGGTACTGCTGCGGCAGGAAGGTAAACAGCGTTTCCGTGCACTCTGGTTTCTGTCACAGTGTTCCGTTGCACCAGAAGCAGTTTAGTCATGCTGGCCACATGACCCAGAAAGCTGTCTGTGGACAAACGCTGGCTCTCTCAGCCTGAAAGTGCCGCAACCCATAGTCGCCTTTACTGGACTTAACCGTCCAGGGGTCTGTTGTGACGTGGGGTTCGTGATTTCAGCTCTCTTGACATAATATGCTGGAAACAGTTCTCTAGTAACACTTCTTTATTAAAGCAAACAAGACTGGGCTCTGAGGAGAGGAAAGCTATATTTATAGGGACAGGGGACTAGCTAGAAAGGGACAGGGGACTAGCTAGACATTTTGGAGGGAACAATATCAGGCAATCACAGTGCTGCCTTTTGGAGGGAACCGATAAGACAGAGGATCCAAATACAGCAGCTTAAATGAACCAATAGTAGCTGTACCTTCTGGAACCAAAAGACAGTTATACCCTAATGCAAATACAGACAATAGTAATACAGATATAAAATCCTTTGACTCAATACACAACAGGGTCCTTTACCGTTTTACCTTTACTTACAAATTACTGAGGTGTAAAGTGATGGCTTCTAGTCATGACAGCTGAATGCTACCTTCAGGATCAGAGGAAGCATGACTCTGAGTAAAAGTTCCTTGGGGAACAAAACAGGAGATAGACATTGTCCTCCTGCCCTGCTTGTGGGTTTCCCATAGGCACCTGGCTGACCAATGTGCTGGATTTGACAGACCTTTGGTCTGATCCCGCAAAGCTCTCATATTGCTCTTATGACCTGATGTTGCAAAGAAAATGAGACGTGGTGTTCTGAACCATATTCCCCAATACACTGGTGCCTCGACTTACGAATTTAATCCGTTCCAAAGGCGGAACGTAGGTCGAAAAATTCGTAAGCCAAAAAGCGCCATTGGAAACACGATTTCCCATAGGAATGGATTGGAAACGAAAAAATTCGTAAGCCGAAGCAACCCCATCTAAAAATTCGTAAGTCGGAAAAACCCTATCTAAAACTGCCGCGGTTTCCATTCGGATGTCGAGAAATTCGTAAGCGTGTGGCCATTTTACCCACTCGTAAGTCGAAAAATTCGGTTGTTGAGTCGTTCATAAGTCGAGGTACCATTGTAATAACCCAGAGGTCGCATCCTCATCCTTCTATCCTTGGTTCTCCTCCTTGACCTCAGCGGAATTTAAGCAAGCTAGTTGTGTGCTGGACAGCAGCCTCCAATTTATTAAATTCCATCTCAGAGGGTGGTTTGTATTCATTTCACTTACACAACAGCCCTATCTTAACTTGGAACAGCTGCTCAGCTTGTCCTAAACCCATCAACCTGTTTCATCCTTACAAACCTAAATCAAAGAAACGCTGCTAGGAATGACCTGAACAGCTGTGTTTCCAAGTCTCTATACTCGGTTCAGCAAGAATCAGCACACTTTGTGCAGTGTTAAGATGGTGCTGTTTCTGGTATGAAACAATTCTGCCAGTTCAGCATTCTGTACTTCCCTCAATGTCCTGTGGAAATGTGCAAACAGACTGTAGTGACAATACTCCTCACTTTAAAATTACTGATTGATTTTAGCGGGAATGTTACCCTGAAGATCCCAAAAGCAATTATTCCCTATGTGTAAATAATGAAAAGTTATCAACATAACAATAATAATTGAAACTACTATCTTATGTTTTAACATAAATTATAATATCATCGAAAAGTGCATTTATTTCAGTAATGCAACTTATTTTTTTATTTTAATTTTTACAAATGCTTTCTTTTGGAAATCCCACAGTAATAAAACAAATAGTTACAATAATACAAAAATAAACAAAAATAAACATCGCTTTTACATTTCATTAATTACATTCCATTTATAGAGAGCCAGTGTGGTGTAGTGGTTAAGAGCGGTAGACTCGTAATCTGGGAAGCCGGGTTCACGTCTCTGCTCCTCCACATGCAGCTGCTGGGTGACCTTGGGCTAGTCACACTTCTCTGAAGTCTCTCAGCCCCACTCACCTCACAGGGTGTCTGTTGTGGGGGAGGAGGGGAAAGGAGATTGTTAGCCGCTTTGAGACTCCTTCGGGTAGTGATAAAGAGGGATATCAAATCCAAACTCTTCTTCTTCTATAATTGACCCGCCTAACAACAACTAATTACAATTACAACAAATAAAGGCTTGACATATCTTGCTTTGCATGTCATGCATCTATCTGATATATTGGTTTCACCTTTTAAATTGCGTTACTGAAATAAATGCACTTTTTGATGATATTCTAATTTTCTGAGTTTCACCTGTAAGACCATGGAAAATTCCCCAAAGTTTTAATACACTTTTTGGAGATGCCAGGGACTGGTCCTGCCCTCTGAAACCCAAAGCAATAACAACTAATAATGATATGTAACAATAAGGCTAGTTATGTCTGGTCAGGAACGAATCCAGCCCGTCTCCCCCATCAGCGGTCAGCATGCAGCTCTAGGGAATTCCGACAGCCCTTTCCCGACGATTTATTACGACCCATGTCTTGGAGACACTGAGTCCAGCAGAGATAAAACGCAGATGGAGCCAGGCTGAGGTTGTGTACTGAAAGCTACTTTATTAAGTGTAAGGCAGAACAAAAGGAAAACATGTCTCCTCTCGCTGAGAGAAGTCTGAAGAAAAAACAAATGGAAACAGAAAACAGAAAACATCCGCTCCCGTGATTCCAACAATCTTTACTGAAATGCATAACAGAGGCATGTTACCTGCACAGTGAGAGGAATAGAAACCTAACAAGTTACTCTCAATTGCCATAGGACTGCATAATCAAAGGGTGGCTTACTCTCTGACCTCTCCCACCAGCCAGGGCATTAAGGGCACTTGGAGGCTGTACCTTGTCTCTTATAAAGAATACCATGCCAATGGGGAGTAAAACCTGGTCCCATCCATTGGCCAGTGCAGAAGAAGCTGCCCCAATGCTTGCTTTCCTCTTCCCTCCCTATTCCTTTTTATTTTAGTATTGCGGCTATTAGATTGTGGGCCTGCAGGCAGGGGCTCTCTTATCTTTTGATACATATATAATGCTTAGGTAATTTTAGGTGCTTTGTAAGTGTTTAACAGTCTGCATAGTGCTTAACAATAATGAAAAATATTAATAACTAGCAAATAATGCTGTGCCTATATTGAAACATCTGATTTAAATAATCTGGTTTAAATACCAGCAAAACATTGACCTTCTGACATCTGTAGTCCAATTCATCACCACAGCCATAGTTTCAGGGTGTTACAAAACTGTGAACTTCTAAACCCAAAGATGAAATCATCTTTTCATTACTCTTATTTTTAAAATTAAAGAAAGAAAGATGGAACTCTAATTAAACATGGGTGTTATTTTAATTAAAAATGAATTCTTCCAAATTTCAAGTTAGAAGTGCATAGTGGATTTTTCCCCTGGCTGTTTGTATGCACACTTAAAAAAAATAGGCCCACTGTATAAAAGCAGAATCACTGTCCTCCCAAAAATTTCCACTTGGCATAAGAAGCTTCTGAAAACCAAGAGCTTATTCATTCCTTCTGCATTCTCTCATTTCCTTTCAATAAAGCAAGTACCTCAGTACAGAGGGCACTATTAGAAACTTGCATGTTGCAAATTCATATAATTAATGTCATCGGTATATTGGAAGCCTTAACTGGAGTGGGCGGACATTTATTCTTCCACTTCATAATTATAAAATGACAATCGAAAGGATGAGAAATGTTCAGAAAGGATAGGATCTACTAAAGGCTATTAGCTAGGAAGGACATTTGCAGGGGGTAGACACCTCTGATTGCCAGGTCCTGGGGACAAGCAATGGGTAAGAGGCTTTATGGTTAAGAGGCTCACATCTGCTAGAGACCCCCCCCCCCAAAAAACCCCAATTCACTAGAGACTCTCCAACCTGATGCTCTCAATGTTTCTTGAAATGTTAATGTCCATCATCCCTGGCCAACATCTGAGGGAACCAGTTTGGGGAAGTCTCAGAGGTGAGCCTCACTGAGTCCAATGGGACTTGACAATTTAAAGTGTGTCTGGGGCTGCAGACGAAGCACTGCTTTCTCCTGCCTTAAACTTAAAACCGCAGCGAGTGCACAGATATGAAAATATATTTTATTCTGGCAGAACCAAGAACCACGGTGCAGATCTATAACAACTAAGGACACAATTTTGCCTTAGCAGTGTTGTTGTCATTGCTTTTAACATTGTTGTTGCTGTTTAGTCATTTAGCCGTGTCCGACTCTGCATGACTCCATGGACCAGAGCACGCCAGGCACTCCTGTCTTCCACTGCCTCCTGCAGTTTGGTCAGACTCATGTCGGTAGCTTCGAGAACACTGTCCAACCATATCGTCCTCTGTCATCTCCGTCTCCTAGTGCCCTCAATCTTTCCCAACATCAGGGTCTTTTCCAGGGAGTCTTCTCTTCTCATGAGGTGGTCAAAGTATTGGAGCCTCAGCTTCAGGATCTGTCCTTCCAGTGAGCACTCAGGGCTAATTTCCCTCAGAATGGATAGGTTTGATCTTCTTGCAGTCCATGGGACTCTCAAGAGTCTCCTCCAGCACCATAAATCAAAAGCATCAATTCTTTGATCAGCCTTCTTTATGGTCCAGCTCTCATTTCCATACATCACTACTGGGAAAACCATAGCTTTAACTATACTGTACGGACCTTTGTCGGCAAGGTGATGTCTCTGCTTTTTAAGATTCTGTCTAGGTTTGTTATTGCTTTTCTCCCAAAAAGCAGGCGTATTTTAACATAAATAACTTTACAGACAACGTTTTGGCTAGGACTCTGTTTCAAAAGTCACTCCATCCTTGATGCGACAGCAGAATTGGTTTTCTAAGATGTTAGGGAGCTTATCTGATCCTAACATTTTAGATCCAAACATTATGGGATTCTAGTATTTTTCTTGGCTCAGTCCTCATCTCCAACCGATTCTTGCCAGAGAGGAAAAACCCAGGAGGGAGATGTGGTTACCAACATCTCAAAACTGTTAAAGCCACTTCCTCAAAGCAGTTTTGTTACACAAGGCTTAAGACAGATACACTCAAGCCCAAATCTTATGTAGAAAAGCAGAACTAGCAGTGCAGCCAAGGAAGGCCCTTGAATTTATATACATTATGAAGATTCACACCTTCAGTGTCACACATTTTTGCTATACACATTAACCACAACATAAACACACACACAAATTTAATGACCTGTGTGTGCTTCCCCACCCCCACGTTCAACACATTTAGAGTTATCTAGAAGTGCAAAGCATAGGATTTCCAGGTATTTTGAGGCTCAAGACTCAAAGAGAGTGGGGGCTATGAGATAAAGAGAGGTGCCCAGCAGATCAGAGGGTGGAAACTGGTAGGAGAAGCTGTGCCAGCTGCATCAGCATGGAGCCTGGTGAACATGGAAGGGGACATTCAATAGCAAAAGCCTTCAAGCCATGTAGAAAATACTCTTACCCCTGAAGTTTAGGACATTCCCTTAGAGATCACGATGTTTGTGGAGTGTAAAAAATAGGTGGAGATTTAGATCCGGCCAACAGACCAGATCCTTATTTCCCCAACCCCTACAGGCCAAATTTGACAGGTGGGCAGGGCCACCCACCTAAGAATCACCCAATGTTACAATGACAGCAGGTGGCCCATTTTTGCCCACAAGGTTTAAAATCAAAGGGTTCAGATGAAGGCACTGTGCTTTTCAAGCACCGATGATCAGCTGATTGTCGGCACCTGCAGATCCGTGTGGGCGGCTATTTGCAAGCCTCTCCAGTCCCCTGATTGACAGGGCTTGCAAAGCGTTGTGCAGGGGGATTTGCAGGTGCCAACAATCAGATGACATGGGGTGCCTGGAAACCGCAGACCAGTCATGTATTTATCTACCCCACACCTGGCATCAAACAGGGGGAGGCCTGGTGGGGCCCATGGGCTGGAGGTTCCCCACCCCCTGGCTTAAAATTCTGAAATACACAGCAAACCCCGAGACGTGAGCAACCTAAGGATGCACACTATTATCTGCTGCAAGAAGGTAGGAAGGGATGGATGGGAGAAAGTCACGAGGCGGGAGTCCAAGGCACAAAACGGATTCATTGGCTAAGGTACCGTTAAGGATTCCCCACTGGGGTGCACCTGTTTCCCATTAATCCAAATAACTGAATTTAGATAAGACCTTCTAGTCTGTGAATGTAACTGTGCATTACTAGAGCATACATTAGCAGGATGTTTCGCAATGTGATTTTCCTTCTTGCCCAACAAGTCCAAACAAGCGTAAAAGCCATAAAACTTCACTTCTCCACTTCCAACAATTCCGTAGGAGTATTTTATTTCCAGAATGAAAAGTAGAAACGTTTATTAGTCAGTTTCCACTTCCCAACCCAGGGAAAACAGCCTCGCCAATTTTGAATCTCCATCCATGCATTGTTGTTTATTATTTGTCATTATTGCTAGGGTTGCCCCTGACCATAGAATTGAAATAGCATCACATTCAAGACCTTAGATATCAATTAGCACTTTGGGCATGTTATGTCAGCAGGTATTTAGAGTCCAAGTAATTTTTACAGAGAATCAGAATGACTGTCACAAAACAAAGCTGATGTACTGCAGAGGCTAACAGACAATGCCAGAGATCAGGGAGTCACGAGTTTGGATCTTGCTTCTGCCACAAACTCGCAAGGGGGCCTTAGGCAAGCCAGTCTCTCTCTCAGGCTCAGTCAGCCCACCTATAATATACTATAATATAATACACACTAACTTTACGATGTTATTGTAAGGATTACAAGAGGGTAATGTATGTGAAAGCACTCTGAATACCTAAAACACTATACAAGTGTCAAATATGGTTACTGCTTTCAAGCTGCTAATGGAAAGATTGTTCTGAGAGCTGAACAATCATGTGAAGAATGTGAAGATTTGCTGGTTTTGACACCAGCTGCATCTACTACTGCTGCTGCTAAAAGTTCCATGGTGCCATCTGTAGAGATGCCATGGTCAGACTGTTAAGGGAGTTTTATGGATAAATGTAGACTGCGGGAAGTATCCTTCACTGTAAAGCTATTTTTTTCCATTTAGAGTCCTGACATTTAAGCCAAATGACACTGTGATCCTATAGAAGTTGACTCCAAAGTAAGACCACTTGAGTTCAATGGGACTGTTGCTGCAATACTAAGCACATTTAGCAGAGGAGTCGTGTTTAAACAAACTTACCAAGGGAGTAGCGTTTCATACCACTTTAAACAGTTATGGCTTCCCCCAAAGAATCCTGCAAAGTGTAGTTTAAGGGAGCTGAAAGCTGGTTGTTGTTGTTTAGTCGTTTAGTCATGTCCGACTCTTCGTGACCTCATGGACCAGAGCATGCCAGGCACTCCTGTCTTCCACTGCCTCCCGCAGTTTGGTCAAACTCATGTTCGTAGCTTCAAGAACACTGTCCAACCATCTCATCCTCTGTCGTCCCCTTCTCCTTGTGCCCTCCATCTTTCCCAACATCAGGGTCTTTTCCAGGGAGTCTTCTCTTCTCATGAAGTAGCCAAAGTACTTGAGCTTCAGCTTCAGGATCTGTCCTTCCAGTGAGCACTCAGGGCTGATTTCCTTAAGAATGGATAGGTTTGATCTTCTTGCAGTCCATGGGACTCGCAAGAGTCTCCTCCAGCACCATAATTCAAAAGCATCAATTCTTCAGCGATCAGCCTTCTTTATGGTCCAGCTCTCACTTCTTAACAGACATAGCTGCCAAGTTCTCCCCCTTTTTAAGGGAAATTCCCTTATGCTGAATAGGCTTCCTCGTGAGAAAAGGGAAAACTTGGCAGCTATGAACAGACCCCTATTCTTCCCCACACATAACTACAATAACCAGAGATTTAACGATCAAACTCTCTTCCCAGGGAATTCTAGGAACTGTGAAGGGAAGAACGGCCTCTTAACAACCCTGAACAGACTACAGTTCCCAGAATTCCTTGGGGGAAGCTATGACAGTTTAAAGTGGTATGATATGCTACTTCCTTGGTAAGGGAGATGGGGCCTTGCTAGTCACTTGGAAACAGGCTGCTTTTTCTATTAAGATAGCCCACACCTGCCCACACTCGACAAAAGGTCCGTTTTAAAAACTTGCATAATAAGGAAGCACTCCAAAAAACATTTTTTCCATCCACAATATCCAATAATTAAGAAAGGAGGACCATCTAGGCTAACACAGAGATAATTTTTCATGGGTATGTCAATAAATTAAGATGCCTAATGCATGTAATTAGTAAAGCTTTGATTACTGTCTGTAAAGGGTGCTGGACTACAAGAGCTATTCAGTAATTAAGTTTGTTAATTGGCTCCATCCAGGGATGAAACTAAGCTGCTGGAAATTAGAAACCAATCCCTTTGGCATTTAATCAGAAATATTAAAAGGAAGGGGTGCTGGGGGATAGAACAAATGTGACAAAAACCCACATTTGTCCTCCTGTATAAATATTTAGAACAGTTTCCCCTTCCAAGGAACCTGAAAAACCTGCACAGTGGCTAGAAAAGGCTTGACTGAATATCTTATTTATTATCTGAAAAGAGGCCATACATTTGCAAGTGACACAATAATAATAATAATTTATTATTTATACTCCACCCATCTGGCTGGGTTTCCCCAGCCACTCTGGGCAGCTTCCAACAGAAATATTAAAATACACTAATTTTTTAAAGATTTAAAGCTTCCTAAACAGGGCTGCCTTCAGATGTCTTCTAAAAGTCTGGTAGTTATTTTTCTCTTTGACATCTGGTGGGAGGGCGTTCCACAGGGTGGGTGGCACTACCAAGAAGGCCCTCTGCCTGGTTCCCTGTAACTTGGCTTCTCACAGCGAGGGAACCGCCAGAAGGCCCTTGGTACTGGACCTCAGTGTCCAGGCAGAACGATGGGGGTGCAGACGCTCCTTCAGGTATACTGGACCGAGGCCATGCAAATGTGTGTCGTCTTTTGGGGGGGGCAGAGGGCCCAAATCTCATACAGAAAACCCTGTTGGCACCCTTGGTTTTTGAAGTTACAAGTACAATAAAACATCCTCCATAACACCCAGGAGGCAACAGAGAAATCTAGCACATCCAGAGTGTTGATTTTAATAAACATAGGGGACAATCCTTAACCCTGGCCAGAGTGGCAGCAAAAGGCTTGATGGAACACCACAGCCAGCCTGCTGTTTGGGGAAGCACACTCTGGCATTCTCGCTGGCAGAGGGGGAAACCTGTGCCAAGGTGGACCGGGTGTTTGCATTGCTCTGTTAGATTGCAATCTTATTGAAGCTTTCTTCTAGGAAAGCTGCCATAGCCAGGCCCATAAGTCCTCATGCCATATTCCAGTAGCTCTACAAACACTCAGTACCTGTGGCATCTATGGCACCCATAGCTTAGACTTGATACCCTGAAATAAAAGCTATTACTGCATCATTTGATACAGAGGCTAGAATTGCATATTTCAGGACAGGATCCAGTGCCGTTTTTCTAGAAAAAAAGGTGCTGGAACTCACCATGAATGCCTCCCTTATTCTCTTATAATGGCAATGACGCGTGCCAGAACTGAGTTCCAGAGAGTTCCGGCTGAAAAAAACACCCTGGTCATATTACACTGGGGACTTTGTAATCAAGAGACACAAACCATGTGAGTTTATGACACTGAAGGCAATTTTAACCTGAAACAGGTGACTGGGACAAAGGTGGTTATAAGCTTCCCAGACACAAGAGCTAGGTGGTCAAGCTCTTGTGGTTCTTTACTGATCAGACAGAGGAGATTGGCTTGTCAAAGATGTGGCAATACAGAATTATCTGGCCCTTCAAGTATTTTCCTTATCTTATCAGCAGGTAGCCAGTGCTAATACTGACAACCTGATGGTTTCCTCCAAGATGTGAGCCTGCCCTGTTAAAGAGAACATGTTCTAAAAACGGCCTCGGCCCAGTATACCTGAAGGAGCATCTCCCCCACCCCCAATTGTTCTGCCCGGACACTGAAGTCCAGCGCAGAGGGCCTTCTGGCGGTTCCCTCACTGCGAGAAGTGAGGTTACAGGGAACCTGGCAGAGGGCCTTCTCAGTAGTGGAGCCCGCCCTGTGGAACGCCCTTCCATCAGATGTCAAATAGATAAACAACTACCTGACATTTAGAAGACATCTGAAGGCAGCCCTGTTCAGGGAAGTTTTTAATGTGTGACATTTTAATGTATTTTAATCTTTGTTGGAAGCCGCCCAGAGTGGCTGGGGAAACCCAGCCCGATGGGTGGTGTACAAATAATAAGTTGTTGTTGTTGTTGTTGTTGTTGTTGTTGTTGTTGTTGTTGTTGTTGTTAAAGAAAGATAGCCCAGTTGCTGCCTCAATGAGACGTCTTACTGCAACAATCCATGGGCCTGGTTCGTATGTCGCAAGAAGGCAAACTATGAGCACACCTTGGCCCATGGTTAAGAAGGAGATACCTTAGGCATGATCTCAGGTTCAGACGATGCTTTGGTTGACCTGCTGCACCACGCTGAGCTGAAAGGACTGGGGAGGAGTGTGACGGGCGCATATTTGCGCTAAGTCACAGTTTGGCTTAGTGGTATGTGCAAGTGCAGCTATATATGTACAAATGCAAAAATGAAATTAGAAAGGTGTCCCTAATCTACCACCAGTGTTCCTTTTCCTGATTAATACCAAACACAGAGGCAGACTTAGGGCAGCATGACCGGTTCTGCCACACTGGGCACTAAGCCTAGGGGGTGGTGCAGGGCATTGCAGCTATGACATAGTGAATTGAGCAGAACATAAGGTGAGAGGGTGCCAAATTTTGGCCTCGCACCACGGCTCCGCTGAAATTTGAAACAGTGAAGTCCGCCCCTGCCAAACATCAGTGTTGTGAATTAGTACTGTACTGTATTTTGATACCATGGATCACTTATAGTTTATGTAAGGGGGAGGGATTACAGAGAACCTCCCCCCCCCCATCAGAAGCAGCCCGTCTCCAAGCGAGGGGTCTGAAGAGGTGAGTCAGGAAGCGGAGAAGGAGTGCCAGGGCTCTGACAGGACTAGAGAGCCCCTGCTCCATAGGCAGGAAGAGAGAGAGGCGGAAAGAGTGGACAGGAGTAGGGCAGACAGAAGACCAGTACCTCCGATGCCGGAACTGCGAAAGAGAAGGAAAGGGAGGCGCTTCTCAGTTCCGAGGCTTTTATGCTGGTCGAAAACGCGAAAGAGTTTAGTGCAGGAATCTGACTCGAGTGGGTAGACATGACATGAGCAATCCATTACACTGTAAATAATGTGCACCAATAAAAACGTCTGAAAGACAAGCATGTGGACAGTCGTTACTCAAGAGTAGTCGCAACAAACCCTGACAGTTCAGATGCGATTTTATGACAGCAATTTTTTCGTATTAAGCCACTTAGAAATTATCAGCATTTAAATTGTATAAATAAGTAAAATAAACATGTCTAAGATTGACGGCAATGGTTTTAAGAAGCTGAACAGAAATTGGACGCTGCATCAGGTAGTCCTTTGATCTGAAGCAACAGGGCTTTTCTTCTGTGTTATTTCCATGCAGAAAATGATGGGTTGGTGGTATTTTCAGATGCTAAAGCTTTTCTACATCACACGGCCATCATCATCATCATCAAGCTCCCCAAACATTAGATGTCCTACAATCGCAAAGTTAATAAACATGCCTCCAGATCAGCGCTGGAGCAAGCCAATTGGGCATCTGGTGCGGCGCGCATGCCCTGTGCCCAGGGGCAGGGCCAGCCGCCCATAGGGGCAGGGTGAGCCAGGGCAAAATGCTCCGTGGAGCCTCCGAGGAGTCTGCCTGCCTCTTCCCACTCAGCCGCCCTGCAGCTGAGGGAGAGGCAGGTGGTGGACTGTTTGGGGAAGCACGGAGCCTGTGGGCGCCCAAGCCACCATATCAGTCCCAGGAGAGAAGCTGCAGGCCCCACGAACCGGTGAGTGCCACCCAGCATTTTGTCACCCCCCTCACTGGTGACACCCGAGCCAGACAGCCCCCACCACAACCCCCTTCCTCCACCCCTGCTCCAGATATCAGCCTGAGTCAGCATAGCCATTGATTTGGGAGGATGGGAGTTATTTTTATTACTATTACTATTAATAATAGAATTTATATACCACCTTTCATTTCATGAAAGAGGCCATTCAAACAATTAAGAGCCAACAGCAAAATAACAAGAAGAAACCAAACTATTATTATTTTAAAAAATGCAACTCCCCATAATGCAACTACATTAATCCATGATTAAAATACAAAATAACCACGCCCATGAAAGCAGCATAACCGTTAAGACAACAATCAAAACAGGAGATTCAAGTCAGAGCAGAGAAATGCTTGTCTAAACAGGTGAGGCTACGAGAGCTGTCAGAATGGCTCCCAGGTTTCGGCAGGGAAAGCAATCGGTGCCATCAGCAAAAATGCCCACCTCTGTGATACCACCAGATTGATATGCCATGGCAAAACTAAAGAGAGTCAAATTGTTGGTCATATTGCCCTTATTGAGCACTGGAGGCAGTGAGAGCCCCAAACCTCCTGATCACTGCTCCCACTTGCTTTTTATAGATGTTGAATAGCATTTGGGACAATGCAGCTCAACGTATTTGGAGGGCACCGGGCTGGGGAAACCTCCCATAGGCTTACAATCTAAAGCCAAAGCTTTGGACCTTCAAACCCAGGAAACTGGTAGGCAGAATTGAAAGCCCAGATCTAAGAACAAAGACCAAAGGGAAATTGCAAGATTATTTCAGGCCAGGGGTGGAATGACATGACACTTTTTGATACAGAGGTTTGTCTTTTTATTTGTTCTTCTTTTCAGATGCTCTCTTGCTCCTGCCCCATGAGCCATTCACTCGCTTTTATTTGGACAACGATGTGGTAACTGTCTAGACCTCCCATGCTATCACATTTCCTGAATCTTGTTTGGGCATGCAGGGTTTTTAATTCTTACTGAAGACCACGGAGTAATTCCTATTTTAAGCACTTGGGCAGGCTGAGCTAACATTCCTGCTCTTCCAAAATTACATCAGTATCCATTTCACAAAAGAGCAACTGGCAAAAGCCACGCTGGTAAATGGAGAAAGTATGGGTAACTATTTATAGATTTTTGCCCGAATCGTGCAGGCAGCAATACATGCTTAGGTGGCATTGTCTTCATCCCACTGAAGACTACATCAACCGCACACAGTATTATATCATTTCAAGCTGCAATCCTACACCCATTTAATTGGGAGAAAGATCCATCACTGTCAATGAGATTTACTTAGGAGTAGACATGTATAAAATGCCATTTCCCCCCTATTGCAACAAATCCACATTTTAATAAATAGAAATAAATTCTATGGGTTTTTTCTCTTGGCTAACTTTTAATAAGGGCGGCCGGAGGGGGGGGGTTATAATCAGTTAGTATTTGAAATGCAAATTTGGACTTTCCAGAACAACATGTGAGCAAGAGCAGCCACCCTTTGAAATTCACATTTCTCCATATTTTGCAATGCAGTTTTCCAGCCAAGTCATGTGTGTAAGAATGCATATATTGTGGCAAAATGTGCATATAAATGCATAACACCATGCAAACAACACCATGCAAAAATGTTTTATATTAGGAGAAGCTGCTTTGCAAAGGCCAAAACTACATACTGTACAAACTTGTATAGATTTGAATAAATTCACACTAAAACGGTGGTGAATTTTCATGGCTTTTTTTAAAAAAAAAAAAATTGCAAACTGATGTGGAACTGTCCTGAACTTAAGACAAGAAAAAAAATGAGAGAAACTGAAACAGACAGATTTGCCTACACCCTATGTGTTAGAAGGTACTGGGAAGCAAGCAGGCTATGCCAGATGAAATCTCAGAAACCAGGTAAGGGACAATAGTCCATCTTGGTCATCTGCTCTTTCCGCAGTCGTAGGCAGCAGAACAAATTATTCAAAACAGTCAAATATGAAACCTTACTTTCGTATAACTTAAACAGCTTGTGCAATTCAGCTTTTACCCAAGGGACATTTGGATTATATGGGTCCAGAACCTTTGATTGCATTCTTTTTTTAAAAAAAGTAAACAAACAGCCTCTCTTTCTTTTTGCATCTATTTGAGTTTTTTGCACTCTGCAGCTAAGGAGCCCAGTCCTCTGATCAGAATGGTACCAATGCAAACGTTGCCATGCCTCATGAACTAGCGCTTGGGGGGGGGGGAGCCTTAACTCACTAAAACAAAGTTTTTTCAGTGGTTGATATCCGTCTCCCATGGAGCTTTGACACAGGTAGAGCAGAAGAAAAACCCCATGGTATTTGTTCAGTCAGCCAGAACAGACATTTGTGCTTACAGCATTCCTGTTACCATTCTCCACCGTGGTCTTCATTATCCCTTGCTTGCCGATGTGATCTTGAGGGACACGGATTACAGATCAGTGGTGCAGGAAAAGGAGAAGCAACTAAAGCCTATAGACTTCTGCATGGAAATACAGTCGTACCTTGGTTCTCAAACGCCTTGGTACTCAAACAACTTGGAACCCAAACACTGCAAACTCGGAAGTAAGTGTTCCAGTTTGTGAACTTTTTTCGGAAGCCGAACATGCTCCGTTTTGAGTGTTACACTTCCAATTTGAGTGCCACGCTTCCATTTTGAGTGTTACACTGAGGTCTGTCTGTTTTTGCTATTATTTTGCATTTTTGTTTTTGTGACTGTGAAACCCAGTTCATCTACTGATTGATTGACTGTGTGACTGCGGTACATTGTTTATTGCTTCCATTTTATGGATCAATGGTCTCGCTAGATAGTAACATTCATGTTAAATTGCTGTTTTAGGGGTTGCTTTTAAAAGTCTGGAAGTGATTAATCCATTTTGCATTACTTTCTATGGGAAAGTGTAAAGTACTACACTTGGGCAAAAAAATGAAAGGCACAAATACAGGATGGGTGAAACCTGGCTTGAGAGTAGTACATGTGAAAAGGATCTAGGAGTCTTGGTAGACCACAAACTTGACATGAGTCAACAGTGTGATGCAGCAGCTAAAAAAGCCAATGCAATTCTGGGCTGCATCAATAGGAGTATAGCATCTAGATCAAGGGAAGTAATAGTACCACTGTATTCTGCTCTGGTCAGACCTCACCTGGAGTACTGTGTCCAGTTCTGGGCACCACAGTTCAAGAAGGATACTGACAAGCTGGAACGTGTCCAGAAGAGGGCAACCAAAATGGTCAAAGGCCTGGAAACGATGCCTTATGAGGAACGGCTTAGGGAGCTGGGTATGTTTCGCCTGGAGAAGAGAAGGTTAAGGGGTGATATGATAGCCATGTTCAAATATATAAAAGGATGTCATATAGAGGAGGGAGAAAGGTTGTTTGCTGCTGCTCCAGAGAAGTGGACATGGAGCAATAGATTCAAATTACAAGAAAGAAGATTCCACCTAACATTAGGAAGAACTTCCTGACAGTAAGAGCTGTTTGGCAGTGGAATTTGCTACCAAGGAGTGTGGTGGAGTCTCCTTCTTTGGAGGTCTTTAAGCAGAGGCTTGACAGGCATATGTCAAGAATGCTTTGATGGTGTTTCCTGCTTGGCAGGGGGTTGGACTGGATGGCCCTTGTGATCTCTTCCAACTCTATGATTCTATGGTTTTGGAAAGCTTTGGTTTTGGAAGGGACTTCCGGAACGGATTACGTTTCAGAACCAAGGTACCACTGTATCACTTTGCAAAAAGCAAAGAACCACTTAATGCAGATCGGCTGGGATGGAACAGAATGGGAACTAGTTCACACATGCCAGTTCATCACTTGATGGTTGCAACATCAAGTGATTTATTATTATTTATATATATTACATTTTTATCTTGTATTTCCTGCAAGGAACTTAAGGTGATGTATATCATTCTTTCTTTCCCCATTTTATCCCCACAACAACCCTGTGAGGTAGGGTTAGGTCACCAGTGAGCTTCATGGCTGGGGAAGGGGGGTCTAGAACCCTGGTCTGACTCTAACCACTACATCACACTGACTCTAACCACTAACCACTCACACACAGATGAGTGAGGCATCATGCACTGAACACCAAAGGCAAAACTTTCGCACTGACCCACAGAGAGTGCTTTTCAACAGCATCTGTCCCAATGTTCAGCTGAGGGTCATCAACTAATCTCCAGTGCTGCATTCTCATGTGTGTACCATTCATTAAAAGAGTAATTTTTTTTTAAAGGTTAAATGCAGTTGAGGATTGTATCTCCACACTTTACACAAACTGCGTCAGAAAAAGTGTCCCCCTTTCCTGCGTTTCAGCCATCTCTTCGAGTGAACAAAAGGCTTGACAGAGCATGATGGGAGTTTAATTAATGTGTATTAAATTATCTTGGGAACGCCTTCTCAAATAAATTGCTCTGTGATCCATGATTTGTTACTCTTCTGACTGACTGCTTCTGTGCAAATGCTTATTTTAATAAGAAAAATACCCACTCGGCATTTGCTCCACATTAAGACAGCAATGTGCCAAAGTTTCCTGTACTGGTACATTTCAGGAGCAAGGCCATGTTATTTTCTAGTTTGGCAGAAGCAAACGGGCCAGGGGGTGGGGTGGGCAGGCACGCAGGAAAGAAGGGTGACACAGAGTTGTTGAATTTTAACTTTACAAAGGGACATGATGTTCATTTCCAGAAACGGCTCTTGAAATATGTTTGTCAAACACACCAAGTTGCCAACTTTATCCATCTGCCACACGGTCAGCACTAGGCCAAAATGCTTTGTGTATCTTTTCAGTACCCAGAGGTTTGGAGTACACAGGTGTGTCCCAACGATTGCATCTCTGAAACTGAATGAATACAACACCTCAACTTCACTGCAGTTCAAAGCTAGGCATGTCTACTCAAAAGTAAGTCTCACAGAGTTCAACTGGACTTACTCCCAGAGAAGCAGGACTTCAGCCGTAGTCCCCCATGCAGTCCAAGTTTTAAGAACCCCATTAGAGTAAATGTTCAGAATTTGATGTCTTTCCAGGAACTCAGAAACAGTTGCTTTTGACTGTTGCCTGAATGCAATTCTGAGTCCAAAAAGAGAGGAACCATAACCTATGTAACAGTTACAATGTAATTGGTCAAACATGATAGTACACAGTATTGCAGCTTGGAAACAGTTTCTGAAAAAGGTGGACATGCTTCATATTCCAGCATAAAGAAGACAGTATATAGCACACAGGAGCCATCTCCAGGGGGGCATGGGTGCTTGAGCTCCCACAATAATATAATTCACCTCCGCCCTCCACAGCCAGCCAGCGAGGCACCCTTTGGTGGGGGGGGGGCCTCAGACACGGAGGCAAAGTCTCTCTGCCTCTGAGTCGGAGCCCCTCCCCACGGAAAAGGGTGCCTCGCTGGCTGCGGACAGAAGGAGGAAAAGGAGACGCCACTGCCGCAACGTGGACATGCGACATCACAAGCACATAGTGAGGGTGATGTAACATGCACTCCATGCAAGCATGTGCATGTGATGTCACATGTCCACGTTACAGCGGCAGGCACCCACAATCCTGAGGGCGAGGTGGCACCCCCAATTTAGTGCATGCATATATATATATATATTATATATATATATATATATATATATATATAATTTTCAGCATCAAGATTCACGAGTCTTAATAATCCCAGCTGTCTTTTTGTGATGAGCAACAACAAGAACTAAAACAGCAACAACAACAATTTATCATTTATATCCTACCCATCTGGGCAGCTCCCAACAGAATATTAAAAACACAATAAAACATCAAACATTTAAAACTTCTCTAAACAGGGCTGCCTTCAGATGTCTTCTAAAAGTCAGATAGTTGTCTATTTCCTTGACATGTGTTGGGAGGGCGTTCCACAGGGCGGGCACCACTACCGAGAAGGCCCTCTGTCTGGTTCTCTGTAATTTCATTTCTCACAGTGAGGGAACCGCCAGACGGCCCTCGGAGCTGGACCTCAGTGTCTGGGCTGAACGATGGGGGTGGAGACGCTCCTTCAGGACATTCTCTACATGTATTCTCTATATACTGTATTTCAATCAATCAATCAGACTTTATTCGACCGTCAGTCAGAAATAAACATTTATCCATACAAAAATTAAAACATCAGACATCTAAAGGAACTTAAAACTTAACCCAACAATAAGAAATAGGCTATACATTTAGACCCATGTCAATGCTGTCAATTTTAACCTTACGACGCTTAAGGCCAGAAAAAGAAATTTGGCCACCAAGGAGGCTGTTGTTCCAGTAAACTTGTTCAGCAAAAACAAAACCTGTCTTTCTCTGGCTAGAGGGCTAAGTTGGCATAGGAGTGGAGCTATAAGTTTTTGTCTAAGATCTGCATTGAATGGACAGATCAAAATAATATGTTCAGTTGACTCAACCACTCCCAGGGCACAATGACAAGATCTCTGGGCACATGGGACTCCCCTGTACCTTCCCAACAATACCTCCGATTCCAGGACATTTAACCTAGCAGCTGTGAGGAGTCTACGGTATTCCACATAGTGGATTTCCGCAAGATAAGGGGCTGGTGTAATCTGAAATATCTGATCCCCCAAGAACATCCCAGGTTTCACAAGGGCAATGTCCTCTTGTCTAGCAATGTCACTCAGTCTTTGAGAGATCACAGCTCTGGCTTGAATAAATGTCATAGACTCCAGGGCAAGATGTGACAATCCGCAGGCCTGCACTTCATTTATGATCTCCTTTTCCCACGATGATTGGAAATCATCTCTATATTTCAGGTACTTCTACTGATATGGAGGTCGGAAGTACATTTTCCCACCCAAATGTTGTTTTCACAGGTAGTCATTTCTACAATTAAGTGGTCAAGACCTCATGAGAAGATTCATAACAATGAAGAATGCATGCCTCTTGTGTATTACTCTCAAAATCCCAAGAGGGTATACTGTAATCTGTTTCTTATTATCTTTAGATAAAACACTGTTTCTACTTTACAAGTGAAAACAAAGGCATCATTTAAACAACTAAAAAGTTTGATAGCGTTGCAACAGGGGCAGCTATCATTGGCTATTCCTGGTTGACTGAGATTTTATATATACTGTATATGCAAAATGAGTTTTGGCTCTGTGCTACATAAAATGCTACAGATGACTATAATTATTACTTATACTGGTCCATCGATTTAATGCTCTGACTTGATTAGCCTTAGCTGAATTACTAGCACTCAAAAATACGTTTCCAATATTCATCTGCAACAGAATCATTTTCAGAAGATGTGATTGAGAAAGTTCCCATGTGTTATGTTGTAACCAAATGGATATTCCAATATTAAATAGGACATTTTATTATGAGCTGTATTTCTCTTCCTGGTATTGCTTCATGGAACGTTAATTCTAACAAATACACCACAGGGGAGCATTCTTACATTCCATCATCACGTCAACAGCATATGAATGATGTCGGTCAGTATCTTCCAGTTGGTAGGCTTATGCTAATATGGTCCAGACACTTTTGAGTCAATCCCTGTTTCAAACATTACTTTTTACAGCTAATCATCTAAAAGACACATCAATGACATTGTTGTTGTTTAAAAAACAGCAACAACACATTGATCTCATTTCAATAATTTAAATTTATAACCCCATCCATTCTGAAGGCGCAAAGCGGATAATTCCAAGCCATTCACATAGAAAGCAAAGTAATACTATACTCCTATGCATGTCTACCTATAAATCTGATTGAATTCAGTAGGAGGCAAAGTGCATTTGATTCCCCCCCCCCCAAGAAAAGGAATTTAAAAACCAACTTGTGGCTTACCAAGCCATGCACAGCCCGCCAGTTAGGAAAGCTTGTCTACCAACTACTTGATAAATTCTCATGTTTCACTGCCTGCCCGGTATTGCAAAAACAGAGCAGGGGAAGATGAAAGGGTGTTTATTAAGCACCAATAGATGTCAAAGTTATTTATTGCCAAGGCGGTTCACTGACATATCTCAGGCTTTTGATATCAAGCAGGCACCTTCACTGTACTTTTTGGGGCGCCTGCTAAAAACATTTTTGTTTAGACAAGCCTACCCAGACATTTAGAAAGCTGGTATGAATTTCATTCTGTTTTCAGTCTATTTTTATTTTAACTTTTCAAAAGTCTTAAATTGCTTTTATTAATTTTTCTGATTGATAATTTTATTGTTTTGGTTTTTTTGTAAACCACTTTGAGGTTTGTTTTTACAATAAAACAGGGCATAAATTTTATGAAATAAAAATGAAGAAGCAGGCTCATAGCTCGGACACGAGAGCTTCTCAAGCAAACTGCAAACCTGATTTTTAAAATAATCATAATGCTGTTTTCATTGCCTGTTCCAATAATAATTGAAAGAGCATCAACTTTAAGTAATCTGCAGAGCAACAATAAGACAGAACTTTAGCTTGCGTATCGACTGACAATTTTCCTCAAACATCACCTTGGCACAGAGACATTTTAGCTCAGCAATTTGTCACTTTCTAGAACTTTTTATTACAACAAAGATCTGGGATGGACAACTTTCTGCTTTCTGAGAGCTGCTCTAAACTCCAGACAGCAGCTCAGAGGTAGAGAAGGGTAGAAGTCTACTTCATCACAAAATTAGACTCCTTCCCAACTGAGAAAGCTCTATAATAACGTTTGAAGACATCTTACAAGCACAGGTTCCCAAGTTATAAAGCACATAGGTTGAGACTAACATTGCATAGAAATATGGGGACAGACATGTTCCATGCATCTTATTTGAGGATTCTGTCACTTTACAGTGGTGTAATCTCCTGTTTTCCTGCCTGTCCTGATTACAGCTTGATAACATGGAACAGTGGCAAATTGCTTACTAGCTCCTGACGAAACTTTTGATAGGAGTGCCAGATAAATTCTCAGCATCTGACCCTCGGGCTAGCAGTTACCTGTTCTTGTCCAAGAGCACTTTGCTCATTAAGCATGTAAACTGCCCTGAGATCTACGAGTGAATTTAATATGTATTTATTTATTAAAAATTAGGTGTAAGTTCCTAATGAAAAAACAAAAATATAAAAAGGCAATGTATCTTACAGGTGGCTCCACAAAAAAGTTCAATGCGAAGACGAATTAGAAAAGTCAACGGTGAAAAGAAGGGGTTGTTAACAATTTTTGGCATTCACCAATCCTCTGGGGGCCACAAGTCAGCAGTGGGTGTGGTCATCACACAAGCTGCCTCTCACAAACCCTGCATAGACACCCAGACAGATGGCACCCGCTACTCACTTGATATGCGCGGAAGTGGGGTTAATGACCCTGTCCCTGACTCCACTTATCAAATGTTTGACCTGATGATCAGGATACAGGTCATTTTCTATCGCCATCAGGGCGCTGGACTCTGCCCATCCCAGTGCTGTGTGTACTTTAAGGGAAGGGAAACTACAGCTGAACCAAATATTTTGCATAAGTACGGCTGTCTGCCCAGAATTGGCAGCCCTGAAGATGAAAAAGCAGATTCCCCAGGGTGCAAGCTAAGTTCACAATCAAAAGGTTTTTCACGTTTGAACACAATTCTGGTAATGTGAAAACAGAGGGAGCTGCACTAATAACAGATCAATGAAAATGATGGTGAAATGTTCCACAGCCAATTCACAGCGCAATATTATGTTGTGTGGTACAGTGGTACAGTAGAGTGCTGAATTAAAATTGGGGCGACGGGTGTGGGGAATCCATCTATGCTCCCTTGAGCACCTTGGAGGAAAAGTGAGACATGAGCATAATAAGGAGCTACTCAGAAGTGACTCCCATTGCGTTTCCATAGTTCTTACTCCCAGTTAAGGCTATAGGATTGCAGGTCAAGCCTTTTGTTGTTGCTTCTTTGGGGAAAAGACAACTAAGGAGGGGAAGCACAGCAGAGGTTCATAAACTTATGAATGGCACAAAGAGTGAATAGATGGACTTTTTCTTTCTTTCCTCCTTTCCTCATACTCCTAGATGTCAGCACCACCCACTTCAATGACCAGCAGGTGGTTAGTGCCGATGAAGGGAAGGTCTTCACAAAATGCATAGTTAAATTACGGAATTCTCAATTGCAAGACACAGCAGTGTTTGGCTTTAAATAACTCAATGGAACCTCCATCTTCCGAAGCAGTACACCTGTGAGTAGCAGGTGCTGGTCATAAACAAGAGGATATCCATCACCTTCATTCCTTGCTGGTGACAGATAAGAAATGGATGGACCAGGATTCAACCCAACAAGGCAGTATGGATGCTGCATCATGACTGAAATTCCACAGAGTGCTGCATGCGCACAACTCCCATGAATTTCAATAGCGCATGCGCGCACACAGCTGCATGCCAGAGCCCAGCATAACCGGCTGCAGAACTAGGATGGCTCACTTTGCTGGGACATAAAAATAGCTTTAGGGAGCGTCCCTTCCCCCCCCCCCCAAGTGGAAGGAGAGGCAGAGCTTTTGGATGGGGAGCAGCAAAGCAGCTTTTACCTTGTAACTGAGCTGAAAGAGACTCCTGGTGCTGCTGGTATTTGAGGGCCACAGCCTCCGCCTTCCTCAGCTGGCTCTGCAGCTCGTAGTAGAGCATCGCCCCGTAGATGAAGCCGAAGACCACGATGAGGAGCAAGAGGGACTGCAGGATCCGCTTCTGCTTTCGGGAACACATCCCGTTGCCCATAGTCCCTTCCTCTGCGGATCCACCTCAAGGCTCCTCTATCCTCAGACAGCAGACGGAGCACGAAGCAGCATCAGGGGCAACGGCCCAGGCGGCGGAGGGGCCTCGGAGGAGAGCTGGACCCATAGACCCTGGAGCCAACTTTAACCTACCTGAGCCAAGTTTTGCCAGGCACCTGAGGTCATGCAGCAGGCAGGCCGAGCTGGAGGGCTGAGACTTCAAGGGATCCCGAGGAGCATGCAGCCTTTCGGGCCCCCGGGGAGGGTCAAGAGCGACTCCACTCCCTAGGCCCCCTGCCCTCTCCACGGAGCCAACGCTCCCTTTGCGCGTACGCGGAGGGGGGAGCCTGGGGAGCACGGGTATCAGGAGGCAGCTCAGAAGAAACCGGGCATCTCCAGGCAGCTCTGCCCTTGCTGGCGAAGTTCTTTGGGGGAGAGTCTCTAGGAGGGCGATCCCCAAGGTTATTCTGCAAAGATCTCTCCGGATCTGCTTTCCCCCATATCAGTTCTTTCTCTAACTGCAGGAACAGTTCGAAGGGACGGGCAGGATCTGCTCCCCCAACGTTCCTTTGCTTCTGCCCGTCTTTCCCTCCAAGATCCGTTTCTCCAAAGCGAAGTTTTCCTTTGCAAGATCTCCCCGGGATCCCTTTCCCTTTGCCCTCCCTCGGGGAGCTAAAGTTGCTCCTCCGCTGATGGGGGCAAGAACTTCCCTTCCCCTGCCTTGCCTTGGCCACCTTCCAGCCCCGCACATACGTGTCACCCTCCACTCCTAGGCTGCTTTCGCCAGCGGGATCCCCGAAGGAAGTCCCGCTCAGGCCGTTGCCTCATTGGGTGCAGCCGCTATCTCGGGCCGGCCCTCGGGCCGGCAGCGCTGGCGCGCATTGGACGCAGGCCGCGTCCGTCCGGCCTATTGAGCGCCGCGCTCTCCAGCTCCCGCCCCGCCCCACCGCTTTTCCCAGCCTGGAGCGCGCGGGAGAATTGAGGAAGTGGGCGGGGTTGCTGGAGCAAGGCGCTCGTCGAACAGGAGGCAGCGGGGGAGGGTCCTCGCCTGTTAACGCGGGTATCTACCCGCGCCCCGCTTTGGAAAGCAGCGTGTGTGGGGCTTGGACACCTCCCACTTTAGTAAAACTTCTTTATATTTATATGAGGGTTTCTATCTTTTTTTATTTTAATTTTGCATAATTTTTATTAAATGTTCTGTTTTACATTTTAGAATATTCGTTTAAACAAAAAATATCAATGACTTCCCTTATCTTTCCATGGTTCATTTTGAATAACATAATTCCCTGCATATTTTATAATTCTATTATTATTATTATTATTATTATTTATACCCTGCCCATCTGGCTGGGTTTCCCCAGGCACTCTGGGCGGCTTCCAACAAAATATTTAAAAAGACAATGGTCTGTTAAACATTAAAAGCTTCCCTTTACAGGGCTGCCTTCAGATGTCTTCTAAACGTCTGGTAGATGTTTTTCTCTTTGACATCTGCTGGGAGGGCGTTCCATAGGGCGGGTGCCACTACCGAGAAGGCCCTCTGCCTGCTTCCCTGTAACTTGGCTTCTCGCAACGAGGGAACCGCCAGAAGGCCCTCGGTGCTGGACCTCTGTCCAGGTAGAACGATAGGGGTGGAGACTGTCTCCCAGAGAATTGTAGGCAGGGCCGGCTCTAGGGGAAGGCTGGGGGGCGCCGGGCTGCGCACACCCACCAGCCGCGGCAAGAAACGGGGCGGGGCGGCGGCGCCAGAGCGATCTCCACACCACGGCAGCAGGGCGCCCGACATGCTTAGGACGGCCCTGGTTGTAGGTAAGCCTGATTCCTGGACTGTCTGCTGTTGAGTCCCACTGCACTGCCCAAATTACAAGTTTACCTACAAGACCAGTTTACCTACGAGGTTCGCCTTACCCCACATGTGCCACTAGACCGCTTCAGTCAGCGGAATTGGCACTACTACAGATGCCACATAAGACCTGTTCCGCGTTTGCAGACGCCTTCATTGTACTGTTTTCAGCACCTATTAAAACTTTCTTGTTTAGACAAGCCTACCCAGATGCTTAGAAAATTGATGCACACTTTAACCTGCTTAACTTTCTGTATTTTTTAACCTATTGCTCTATTTTCCCCCTTGATTTTCCTGTTTTATCTTTTCATAAACTGCTTTGAGGTTTTTTTCCCTGCAATTAAATGTTGCCTGGATTTTATGAAATAAAGAAAGATAGTTATACCTTGGGGGTGACAAATTATGAACTTACTGATATTGGGTCATAGCTCAGTTAAATCTTCAAGTCTATTTATTTAGTATTCTTGTAGATAGTTTTTTTGTCAAAAGTGAGCTCAGAGCAGTTCATATCAAAACAAACATCAATAAGAGTGACAAAAATGGGGAGGGAACAATTAAAAGCCAGCAGCCTTATGCAGTGCTGTTATTTCCCTAATTTATCCTTAAGTAATGTTCCTGGCAATCACAAAAAGCTTTGCAGAAGCTGAGCTGGTAAATCGAACTGGAATTCATTGCAAACTCTCAGTTTCTCTGCAGGGCTAATTATCATAATTTCTGTAAATTGCTATTGGCAAAAGAAGGATTGCAAGTTTATTAGAACATACAGCAAAAAATGCAACCGGTTGATCATAAATGCATTTACTTAGAAGCAGAGTCCATTGGTTTCAGTGTAGTGTCCTTACTAATAATTTGGAGTGGGGTATTTATTATGTCATATTTACAACATGATTGAAAGTAGTCTGATACAGCGACTGACAAAGTTTGGGAGCTCCCCACTCAGCTGTAAAGTTCGCTGAAATACTTTGGGCCAATTTCTATGTCTCAGCCTAATCTACCATATAGTGTATATTGCACTTGCAGGGGGAGAACTTCAGGGAAGGGCAGGAGAAAAATGCAATAAAAATGCATGAATAACACAAATCTATGTGATTATCATAGCTTCCCTCAAAAATATGTGGAAATTGAAATTGCTCAGACTCCTGTGTCCTAGCCACACACACCCCAAGTTGCCAGTCTTGTTACAACAGCTCTACTGCCTACTGACCTGTTTTGGGGCACAATTCAAAATGTTGGTTATGACCTACCAAACCCTATACCAGGCATAGGCAACCTTGGCTCTCCAGATGTTTTAGAACTACAACTCCCATGATCCCTGACCACTGGCCTATTAGCTAGGGATCATGGGAGTTATAGTTCCAAAACATCTGGAGAGCTAAGGTTGCCTATGCCTGCCCTATACAGCTTGGGTCCAGACTGTCTCAAGGACCATATCTCCCTATATGAGCCTGCCTGGTCTTTGAGATATTTTGGGGAGGCCTTTCTTTCGGTACTGCCACCTTCACAGGCATGTTTGGTGAGGGCATGAGAGAGGGCCTTCTCGGAAAGGTAAATGTAAAGAAAAAGATGGTAGGTTTTATCATATGTGGTGGGAATGCAAAAGGGTTAGAAATTATTGGGAAATGATATATAATGAATTGAAAAAAATGTTTAAAAAGACTTTTGTTAAGAAACCAGAACCATTCCTCCCAGGAATTCTAGATCAAGATTTTTAAAAAGAAAATTGGCTTCCGGTCTGCCGCGCCGGCTAGGAGGATGCAGGGACTTCAAGCTACGAAGTCCCTGGCATCGCGGAGGGGGGGGGAATTCCGCGGGGCGTGCGGATTCCCCGAAAAAACCTCGGGAAGAGCGTCCCGGGGACTCAGGTCCAGCAACGCTCCGTTTTTTGGCGATTCCTCCGCTGCCCAGAGACACAATAGAGTCTCTGAGAGTTAGCGGAGTGGAGTCGCGGGAGCCATTTTGGACGTCATCGTTGCCTCCGAGAAAGCGAAGCCTCGACTCTTCCGACGGCTAGCGGCAGATTTTTCCAAAGGAAAACCAAGAAAGATAAAGTAAGTGAAATCTCTAATTGGGACAATTTATTGGAATTTAATTTGAAGATTGGGGAGAGAGGGGGGGAAAACGGAAGCCACCTCCTCCTACCGGTAAACTAAGAGACAATAAGTAAGATACCCGACGCAGCGACTTAAAGACTTAAAGATAACCTCAAAGACTTAAAGATAACCTCAAAGACTTTAAAGAGTCCCCCTTGGAGGCAGGGTAAAAGGGGGAGAAGAAATTTTGTTTGAAATTCCCTGCAAAGAGGAGAAGTTAGTAGAATTTATGAATCTCTCAAAAATGACAGCAGCAATCCGAAATACCCCCAGACAAATTTGTAAAAAAGAATGGAAGTATGTTGAGGACTTTTTGAAAAAAGAAGGATTAAATGAGGTTTGGTGATTTGCTTAGACTGAAAGATATAAAGGGGAGTTGGAGATCAGGTATAAACAATAACTGAAGTAAAGCGAGATAAAAGAAATTATGTAAAGGAAAGCGGTATTCAAACAACAGGAAGTAATTTTTATCTTTTTTTTCTCCTCTTTTTCTTTTTCTTTTTTCTTTTTTCTTTTGCCTCTTTCTTTCCCTTTTTCTAAATATTTTTTACTATGATATAGGATTGATATATTATTAATACATATATAATTTATAATCGATTATCCGGAATATTTGCTGCATAATATCCTTTTGTAAGTTTTTTTCTCCTTCTTTGTTTTTTTTTTCTTTTCTCTAATTTCAGCTATTAGATAAGCTTGATGTTTAATTTTGATTATATTGCTATAGTTTGTTTATTTTGTATTTTGTGTTTATTTTGTATCAGTTACCTGTTTATGGTTTTATGTAACCTTTTTAAAGAATTGAAATAAAGTTTCTTTTAAATAATAATAAAAAAATCCACCATTTTGAAGGGAGTTGGCTTTCCCCTTTCATTCCCAGTCACAGTCAGAGAAAAAGGTGTGATAATGATGGCTCTCCAGGAGCTGCATAGCCTTAGGCTGGATGCAGGCTAATCCAAGCTATGGGAGAGACAAAGATTTGATTTTTACTCTTGTCGTAATTAATTTATAGATTTAAAAAGAAGAACCTTTGCTTGAATATGCATATATTTTATACAACCTTCTGGATACATCATTGATTGTATTGTAACTGTTTTGAAAAAGTTCTGGTTAGTAAAGCTTTGAATCATAATTTTTTTTAAAAAAAATGAAATTCCCTGCAAAGAGTTAAAAAGAAAATTTGGAAAAGCCCCTTTCCTTCCCGGGAGTAGGCGACCCAATCATTCCAGTGAAAGGACAAGGTGATATACTCTATAAGAAAAGACTTTGTCTTTACCTCTGGATTTTCTGGATTTTATGTTCTAAAATTAAGGAATATTAATTGGAATTTTTCATGTACTTGGAAAATGCAGCCAGTTGGTTAAAATGTACTTGAGAAAATTAACAGTGATTTTTCCCACCATTTGAGATAAGTGTTGACCTTGACAGGTCTGAATCATGTCAACAAAAAGATATTCCCCTGAATTCCAGCAGGCCGTTTTAAAACTTTTAGGATGTCTAACCTCTGAACCATGTGAAGAAGAGATACAATTGCAGGAACCAACGCAGCAATTGCAGGCGGTGGACAGTGAAAATGACTCTTTAGAAGACAATGTCGATGAAGAGGAGATGGAAATCGAATGCAAAGACAGTGACGGTGATAATAATGACAATAATGGAAAAAATGAGGAAATTATAATACAGAATGACGTTCACCACGACGGAGAAAAGGACTCTTCACGGCAAAAGGATATGAAGACATTCCCCCTTTTCTGGAGGGAATGCCAGGAGTTGATAGATCCTCAGATTCTTCACATGGAAAAGGAAAAAGACAATCATCAAAGACTGAAAACTCAGGGGGGACGTAAGAGTGGGGTGATAAAACATGGAAAAAAGGGGTGGGGTGAAAAGAGAGATAGATTGGGGATTATCAGGACGGATTAAAAGGTTGAAAACTGGACTGTTGCTTTGGGATTATGCTGGAGGAGAGGAAATGCCGGACCTAGGGGAGAGGAGGGGTGCTAGAATAATATATTGTAAATTAGATTTGGTTATGGGAAAAAGGTTTGAAATTAAGGAGGTCTATTGAGGGGGGGAAATCAGGCCAGGGAAGAAAAACAGATTGTGATTAAATGAAATTTAGATATTTTATGATAGTGATAAAAATTATGTTTAAAAATTTGTATTTAGATTGAGATTTGGAAAAGAGAAATTGTCAAAAATGATCTGTAAAGGAAAACCGAGAAAGGGGAGGTTGGGGAAGCCCTTATAACAATGTTTACGGAAATGATCATGTATTTTTTCTTTTTTGTTATTTTTATCTTGTTTGTTTCTCTCTTTTTTTCTTCTTTTTTATTTTCTCTTTTTTTGTGGGTTTTTTCCCTTCTTTTTTATGGAAAAGTGGTTGGTCAGACACTCCCTTGCTTCTCCCTTGTTTTCTGGGGCTCCTCAGTGGCAGGGGGGGGGCTTTGGGACGGGGGAGAGGGGGGGAGGACAAACCCAATCCTAAAATGAACCATCATCGGCTGTTCACTTGCATGAGACCCGCTTGTGGCAGGAGGGGGTTTGTGGAGGAGAGGACGGAAGTTGGTGGAACCAAATCATGTTATGTATACACTCTTTTTTGCTGTTTTTTACTTTATTGTTTTTTCAAAATTTAATAAAAATATTTATTAAAAAAAAGAAAATTGGAAATTATTTATGTAAGGAACAACAGCGGCAAGAATTATATTAGCAGAAGCTTGGAAGACAAAAGAAATACCAACGGAAGAACAATGGCAAGGGAAACTTATAGAATATGCAGAACTGGCAAAATTAACAGATAAATTACATGAAAAGGATAACAAGGATTTTAAAAGAGAATGGGAACCATATATGAAGAGGCAACATAAAGAATTGGATTCACTGGCAGGGTTTGAATAAACAAACACAATTGTATATAACAAAAAGAAAGACTATATGTACAGTGGTACCTCTGGTTATGAACTTCATTCGTTCTGGAGGTCCGTTCTTAACCTGAAACCATTCTTAACCTGAGGTACCAGTTTAGCTAATGGGGCCTCCCACTGCCGCCGCACCACCGGCACACAATTTCTGTTCTCACCCTGAGGTAAAGTTCTTAACCCGAGGTACTACTTCCAGGTTAGCGGAGTCTGTAATCCGAAGTGTTTGTAACCTGAGGTGTTTGTAACCCAAGGTACCGCTGTATTGGGAAAATTTTGGGAAACAACACGCAGGGTGAGTAATATGGAAATAAAACAAAATGGGAATATGAGCGGAGTCCAGAGGAGGGGGGGGAATATGGAAAATTGTTAGAGGATGTATACATGGAAAAACCAATAAAAATATTTTTAAAAGAGAGGTGGGGTCTTTTTGGTGGCTGCTCCCAGGTTGAGGAACTCCCTACAATTGGATGCTAGGCAGGCCCCCCCCCCCTGCTTTCCTTTCCCTAGCACACAAATACTTTTCTGGGTCTTCTGAGGGTCTGTTTCCAGGATTCTTTGGGAGAAGCCATGTGCTTTAAAGGAATGGCATGCAAACAGTTTTGTGTGTATAGCTTTACAAGGCTGCACTTAGGCTATAATTGCTGCATTTTATGGAAATGCTCTTTAAAAAACCAAGCCTTTTAAATCTGAGCACAGTGTGGAATGAGCAGGAAAAGGTTTTTGCTTCTTCCCTTGTCATAACATGAGAATTCAAGCTCCCCTGGTGCAGTGCAGTAGATTCAGGGCAAACCAAAGCAAGTATTTCTTCATCTCCTGGGCTTCACGCCACCACATGACGATGTGGTAGCAACTGACCTCACTGGCTTTTAAAAGTGGAAAACGCACATTCAGGGAGGTGAGACCTATCAACAGCTTTTAGTCACAGCAGGTAAACTGAGCTACAAGAGGTTCAATAGATTATACCACGTCCTTGGGAACAACTTGCTATATACCGTATGTGTGTTTAGGGACAAACCTTATGTTGCCTTTATGTCCCATAAAGGACTCCCTGGTACATCTGGATTGGCCATTTTTGGAAATAGGATAGATGAGCCTATGGTCTGACTCTGGCAGGGATATTATTATTATTATTATTATTATTATTATTATTATTATTATTATTACATTCAATTTATATCCTGCTCTTCTTCCCGAAGGAGCCCAGAGCATCAAACATATCAATAATAAAACTTTTTTTTAACTTTTTAAAATCAATCTCAAGCATTACCAGCAACTGTGTCTTTCAGTCATCACATGCCTGGCTAAACAGGAATGTTTTCAATGTTTTCTCCTGAAAGTCAGTAATGAGGGAGACAGGTGCACTTCACCAAGGCAGGCATTCCACAAATGGGGAGCCACCACTGAAAAAGCCCTGTCACAGGTCAGCTCCCAATGGTGGCACCACCAACAAGGCCCCAGATTACAAAGAGATACACACATTACAAACTTGATCCACCTTCCTTCTAGCAAAGAGCAGGTGGTGGGATTTCAAGTCAGTCTTCTGAAAGTGCTTACACCTGTGTCTACACCTGCCTGACATTCTGACTTGGAGTGGGTCTCCAAGGCTAGTCTGTACAGAGATCTAAATGTAAACATGCCTACATTATTGGATTCTATTTGCATTCTTGTCTTGCAGAGAATGCTGCAACCAGGAACTTGGCATGCTTGCATGTCCTATTTTCAGGCCTGAAATGTGTGCTCAGGCAAAGGTAAACACATGGCTCACCTTTGAGAATCCTGACAAAAGGAATTGCTTCTTTGCACACAATGAAATATGAAATTTACAAGGGTGGTAATGGCTCTACAGAGCCAAAGTTCATCTTGTGTTGGGAGCAGAATTTTAGTATGATATGTTCTTCGGCCCTTACTTAAGAGGGTTGTGGTTTTTTTTTTAAGGGGGGGTGTTTACTTTAGATTCATAGGTGTAGCTACATATGTACACCATACATACATGCATACATAATTTTATCTGCATGCTGGCTTTCCATAGTTGAAACCATGCCCTAGGCAGCTTACAATCCGAAACAAATTGTGAACACAACAATAGTAGTCATAAACTGAGGTCCAGCTCTGAGGGCCTTTGGGCGGTTCCCTCACTGCGAGAAGTGAGATTACAGGGAACCAGGCAGAGGGCCTTCTCGGTAGTGGCACCGGGGGGGGCAGAGAACAGGCGGGGCCGGGGCTGGTGCGCATCCTATGGGCATAGCGCGGCACCCATAGGGGCGTGACGCACATCCTGGGGGCATGGCACGCCGTGAGCAGGGGCGTGACGCGCGTCCTGGGGCCGTGGCACGCTGCCTGCGGGGGCATGCCGCCCAGCGCGGGCAGAGAGGCAGCCACGATGACAACCCACCGGGATCGCGCTGCCGGGGGCGGTGCGCTCTTCCCCGCACTCCTCTTCCTCCGCCAGTGAGTGGCACCCACCCTGTGGAATGCACTCCCATCAGATGTCAAGGAAATAAACAACTATCTGACTTTTAGAAGACTTCTGAAGGCAGCCCTGTTTAGGAAAGCTGTTAATGTTTGGTGTTTTTAATATTCTGTCAAAAGCCGCCCAGAGTGGCTGAGGAAACCCAGCCAGATGGTCGGGGTATAAATAATAAATTATTATTAATAAAGCATCAAAAAGTACACAACCAAATTAAGCAATTTCCACATAAATCATAATGAGATCTAAAACAAGGATACAAAAATGTAATATCAAAAAGAGCAACAACCCCAACAAAAACCCCTAAAAAACACCCCAACCCAAGGGTCTGTTCATCAGCCTCAGCTTTTGTAGTTGGAGTCAGTCAGCGACCCACTCTGCCAGATCAGGAGGGGAAAAGTGTGCAGAGCAGGGAGCAGGTCTTCCAGGATTCACAGCCAAGATGGTCTCTGTCCTCTTCAGCCTCCATGTTCACAGTAGTACACTGAATACAAACAGGGACAAACACTAGGAGTTCATAGAACTGTAGAATTGGAAGGGACTGCAAGTGGGCGGATGGGCTGTTGGTGGTGGCGAGCGGGCAGACAATTGGCTGTGGCGAGGTGTGCAATCGGCAGTGGCTGTGGCAAGTGATCGGCAGTGGCAGGCAGGCAGGTGAGCAATCGGTGGAAGTGACCTCCCCCACCCCCAAAAAGGTAAACAACTTAATTTCTTAATTTTGCGTTTAAAAAAATAGGGGTTGTCTTATACATGGGGGCGTCTTATACACGGAAAAATACGGTACTAAGTAGTAGCTAAACTGAAGCTGATCAGCACAGCTGATGTCACAGAAAAGAATGGATGTCCATTCTGAATATCAAGCTTCACTGCAGTTGTAGACACCATATTTGAAACCTCATTTTTCATAATGAGCATTGTTTGATAAATGTTGTATGGCACTAGTTTGGAAACAGCGGAGGGGGAAATGCCAGCTATTGAGTACCACCTTCTGGATTGCCAGTGCACTAACAGGGGGGGAAATATTTCCTTAATAAGTATTTGAAAGACTTTAGCCGAATACATACCATACCTTTAAAACAGATTCCCTCTCCCCACGAATCCTGGGAATTTATTTATTTATTTATTATTTATTATTTATTGGTTTTATATATAACATTCAAACAACACAACTCTCAAACAAACAAACAAAAAACATTGAATACTAAGAAATTGTTACATAAAGATAAAATGACTTTCTTCCTTGTGTTTTGACTTCCGTCAACCTCAACGCGGGTCCTTTGTTTCCTTGGTAGCTGCCTATTACCGTATTTTTCGCTCCATAGGACCATAGGACGCACCTAGTTTTTAGAGGAGGAAAACAAGAAAAAAATATTTTGCTTTCTTAAATTGTCCTAGGCATAGCAGCCAACTCCTAGAGGCCTAGGTGCCTTTGCCCCCGCCCCCATTAAATATTCAAGGAAGCTTCTTTTGCAAAGGGGGAAAGCTCCTTTTTTTTAAAAAAAGGATCAGCTCAAAGTTGTGCAGCTTTTTTGCCAATGGAAAAAGCTCCATGGGGGGGGGGGGTCAGCTCAGAGTTGTGCATCTTTTTTGCAAAGGGGGAAAGCTCCATTTCTTAGGATCAGCTCAAAGTTGCTGGGTTTCCTTGCAAAGGGAAAAAATCCTGCTTTTAGTTCAACTCACAGTTCTGCAGCTTCTCTAGGAAAGGAAAGAGACCCATTTCTACAGTTTCCAGACAGATAATCTAATCAGCCAGTCACATGTCTCCCTCTGCAGACAACAATTGAGGCCTAGGCAAGGGGTCGGGAGGGGTCGGGAAGGGAGCTAGCTCTCTTATCTCCCTCCCAGATCTCTGGCAATCAGCTGCTGAGCGGGTTCCTTTCAAGGCGCTCATTCCCTCTTGTTAGCCTTTAGCTCTTTCTTTAAAATAAAATAAAAAAGCACAATCTGCCTTTAGCCCCTGGGCAATTCGGCTCCAGGGACCATGCATTTGCTCCACAAGACGGACAGACATTTCCTTTTACTTTTTAGGAGGAAAAAAGTGAGTCTTATGGAACGAAAAATAAGGTATATCATATTTAACTTAGCATAAACTATATTTTTGTTATATATTTCTAACATAAGGTATTATATTGCAATCATTAATCAAAGCATGTTAAAGATTTCATATGGGAACAATGTTCTTTCAAATATATTCTGTAAATATCCTACTCCTTGTTAAACTTTTGGTTTGATTGATTCCTAATCTTCACAGTCATCTTCGCTAATTCCACATATTCAAATAGTTTCACCTGCCATTCCTCTTTAGATGGTATTTTATCTTCTTTCCATCCTTTAGCTATCAGCATTCTCGCAGCAGTCATTGCATAGAAGAACATATTCCTTCCTTCCTTTGGGATGTCTGCTGCCATAATGCCTAAGAGGAAGGCTTCTGGTTTTTTAATGAAAGTTATTATAAACATTTTTTAAAGTTCATTATAATTTTGCAAAAGCTTTTGATCTTTTTACAGCTCCACCACATATGATATATTTTCCCCATAGCTTCTTTACACATCCAGCACAAATTAGAACTAGTTTTGTACATTTTAGGTAATTTGCTGGGCGTAATATACCATTGGGTAAAACATCTTCATGAAGTTCTCCTTTAGATTAATTACAGCAAGCTGTGAACTTCAGATCTTATTTCTATAATTTTTCCAAGGCTGCTATCATTATATTATGTTGATGTTTAGTCGTTTAGTCATGTCCGACTCTTCGTGACCCCATGGACCATAGCACGCCAGGCACTCCTGTCTTCCACTGCCTCCCGCAGTTTGGTCAAACTCATGTTTATAGCTTCGAGAACACTGTCCAACCATCTCATCCTCTGTCGTCCCCTTCTCCTAGTGCCCTCAATCTTTCCCAACATCAGGGTCTTTTCCAGGGAGTCTTCTCTTCTCATGAGGTGGCCAAAGTATTGGAGCTTCAGGATCTGTCCTTCCAGTGAGCACTCAGGGTTGATTTCCTTCAGAATGGATAGGTTTTATCTTCTTGCAGTCCATGGGACTCTCAAGAGTCATTATATTATACCCTAAGTTTTTAGACCACAATACCATTACAGATTTGACCTCTTCGTTCTTCACTTCCCAATCTAACAGGAGTTTATACATTCCAGAAAATAATTTTTGCTTATTTTATAATAAATTTTTCTCCAAATCCTATATTTCCGTGGCAAAACCTTTTCGCTTATCTACTTTGAGATTCTCATTCAATTGATGGTATTGAAGCCAGTTGCTAACCAGGTGTCTAATTTTCTCAATTTTAACTGACCTTCTTGCTCCTCCAGTAATTCCTTATATGTTGCCCAGTTTTTGCCCATATTGTTTTTCTTCAGCGAGATTGCTTTTATTGACAATATCCACCATGGTGTTTTTGGTTCCAATAGGTTTTTATATTTGTCCCACACCCCAAATATTAACATTTTTGTAACACTTTAACATTTAAATGTTACTTTAACATTTTTGTAACATAGGTAGGCATGCCACCCAAATCTGTTATCGAATCCCTCAAGATCCAATAAATCTGTGTTTTGTAAATTCATCCATTCCTTTAACCAACAGAGGCAGGACACTTCATAGTAAAGTTTCAGATCTGGCAGGGCAAAACCTCCTCTATCTTTAATATCTGCTAAGAGTTTCTTCCCCTGCCAGATGAACCTCGGTATATCCCTTTGCCACTCCTTGAAGCATCCAACCCAGAACCCTGGGAATTATAGTTTGTGGCCCACAGAGCTACAATTCCAGCACCCTTAATAAATGACTCTTCTCGGGATTCTTTGGGGGGAAATGAGCTTTAACTGGGTGGTTAGTCTTCCTCAACCTGATGTTCTCCAGATGTTTTGGGCTACAATTCCCATCATCCCCAGTCCAAGGAGTTATGTTAGCTGAAGTTGATGGGAATTGCAATTTAAAACATCTGGAGGTCCCAGCTTGAGGGAGGCTGAACTAAGCTAAGGCATATTCTTTGTCATATCGTACCCCACCAAAAAAACCTGAACCTGGTTTGACAGCCAAGCTATCTTCCCAAAGAATTCTGGTAACTGTAATTCTCTAAGTGAAAACTGCAATTCCTAGAATTCTTTAGTGAAAACTATTGTACTGATACAATCCTATACACTTACAATCCTATAATATTGCTTAAATTTTGCCTTGGAGCCTTGCCTTGTGACACAGGGTAGTCTTCAGAAGCCTGAAGGTGATACAGTGGGGGTGGGGGCAAAATTCTGTCCCACCATGGACTATTTTTTTTCATATCTAACTTTTTAAAAAAAAATCAAAAAATACAATGAACCCTTGCGGCCTTGTGCTGATCACCTAATATACATTTCTGTGATTCAAAAATAAATCAAACATGGCTCTGACTTGCTGTGTTTATAGAGAAGCATTGATTAAATTCTAACACCTATCAGATCGAGGAATTTCAGGGCTGGCCCACCCATAAGATAAGGTGAAGTAACTGCCTCAGGCAAAACCAATAATAATGCATGTGTTCTTTTTAAGCAAGTTGGTTTCACACAAGTCCAAATCCACTTTAATTGTGCACTCTGAATTTACCAGCGTGCCATTGAATCCCACCTGCAAGATAGCAGCAGTCTGCTTAAAGAACCTGAAATATCCTTGTTCAATAAATTATTGATTTTTCAGGTCTTATTGTAGATCTATATATTATCCACCAGATGGCACCAGCTCAGTAATTATGAAGGGAATGAATGTCTACTGAATGGCTACTAACACTCTGTTCATGTTACTAGCACCATCATGGTGCTTGGAAAGGCCTCACAAAGAAGTGTATTGTTTGATTATTTTCCTTATGAGGCTTTGTAAAAAAATAAAATAAAAATCAATTAGTTGTTATAGTTGTACTATTAACTGCTTGTATTGATTAGTGCAGCCTAGAAAACTTGGCATCGTTCGTTTTGATTTTTAAAACTCATATCCAAGATTGCATTGTAAGACGCACAGATTTGGCCCATACAGATGACTACATCAATTAGTTGTATTTTATTTTGCTTGGTTTTAAGTTGTCAATACTTCTATTTGACTGAAAGGGGGAGAAAGAGACTGGGCTATTTGTTGAATGTGTGCATACATTGGTATTCACTACTGAATACATTCTTGCCTATACAGCCTAGCACTGGAAAAAAAACCAAGTTCTTTCAAATCCGGAAAAAAGTCAGATGATTGCTAAAGTTCTTCACATTTCATCTCCCTTAACTGATGCAATTTTAACACTCTGACCACGACACCACAGTGATAATGCCTCTTGCATGCCCAAATGAAGTCTGGAGGGATGTGTTTGTGCATAAAACCCTGAATGTTGCATAGCTGGAAAGCAGCCTACTGTACAAAGATTTCTACAAAGTTAGAAATCATATCCGTTGTCTCACCCACCTTTTTATTTCTGGTATGCTGCTCTAGGAAGGCTGCAGGTCTTGGGCTGCAAAAGTTCCCCACCCCTGCATGAAATGGTGTTACAAGTTGCCACTGAGAAAGCATCTTCCTCACTGCACTGTTTGGGTTAAGCATGACTTGGTGCTATCTAGGGAAATGGATGGGTCTTGTGGTAACATCCCAAGAAGGCTAAAATGCTTCTTAGTTATGGATGTTCTCAGAGCGGTATGGCACGGCTAGATTGTGTTTGGTGCCTGCTTCCTTTGATCAAGTCCCTGGTGCCTGGCTGTAAAATGGCGAGGTGGCAAATAATAATAATAATAATAATAATAATAATAATAATAATAATAATAATAATATAATATTATTTATACCCCGCCCATCTGGCTGGGTTTCCCCAGCCACTCTGGGCGGCTTCCAACAGAAAAATAAAACACAGTGATCTATTACACATTAAAAGCCTCCCTAAAACAGGCACATCTCATTTGTTGCAAAGCTGAATCTAAATTCCCAGAAATAACGGGCTGGAACATATAACTCATCTCCCTGCATTGCATTAACACATCAACATTTCAAATCGAGCTGCCACTGGTGTTTGTGTGCTAACTGACACTTAGTAGGTCCACTATAACTAGTAGAGGCAGAACTAACAATTCACCACTGGTTCTGCCCAAGCATTAAAGAGTCCCGCCAGTGGCCTGACAAGCCACAAATGCAAATAAGGAGGTTACCTACATGGTGGTTGGTTGTTGTTTTTTTAATTTCAAAAAGTTTTGCTAGCAATACAGGCTTCATGCTGTGTGTTAGAGTGAAAATCAACAACTCCCTGGTCTCTGGAGAAAATGCAATTATAATGAAAAGTATATCTGAGGTTTTCAGGGACGGGGGGAGAGGGAAGGCTTGTAAGATTTGTCAAAAATCAAAGTCCCAGAGTGACGAGGAAGCCAGGCTATTTTACGGAACCTTGTGACTTGTACTGAGCCCCAGTGCATGGTTTCCAGATATAAGATTTCCCAGCTTGTTTGCTCTGAAGTGCTTTGGATGTCCTACAAACTGGGAGAAGAATGCCCCCAAGCTTGCATACTGCATACTGTTACACACCACCCCAATCTCTGAGCGGTGTGAGATTCCAGATGTTCCGGGTGCTTACCCAGGTTCTGTGTTTCCTTTTGGATATGAGGCAAGTATGGCGTATTATGATATATGGTACTTTTACACATACATGCAACCAGAGTGTACGATGGAGGGGTTCACATCATTATCACCCCAAAAGGGTCCTGTTTTTCCCATAGCGTAGCCTTGGATTCAAGCAGAAATCAGACATCATGCTCTCTCCCCAGCCTGTAACCTTCCCCACCCACACCCAGGTCTCATCACCACCAACTCTCTACACTGGCTTTGTCTTCTAACTAACTGAGTTGAGGGAGAGCCCCAGAGCCCCATCTCTTGCTTTCTTAATGGCTTATCACCTTTCCTTTCCTTTCTTAATGGCTCATCTCCCAGGCAATAAACTCATGAGAAAACTAGCCTGCCTTATTGAGCTTTAAACATTGGCTGGGTCCACGGATTAAGTCTCTTACACCCATATACCCATAACACAGGGGAGTCTGACACCCACAAACTCATAACAATACCTATAAAAGGAAAGAAGTGAGTGTTGCAGTAGCCCTTGGGAGAACTACCATACCTCTCCCCCAAATCCTCTGGGTTTAGGGCCATGGAACAGTGCCTAATCCTGGATCCATCTCATCCTGGCTATAATCTTTTTGCACCATTGCCTTCGGGCAAGAGATACAGAACAATTAGATCAAGAATATGCCAACCTAGCAGTTCGAAAGCATGTCAAAATGCAAATAGATAAATAGGAACCGCTACAGCGGGAAGGTAAACGGCGTTTCCATGTGCTGCTCTGGTTTGCCAGAAGTGGCTTAGTCATGCTGGCCACATGACCTGGAAGCTATACGCCGGCTCCCTCGGCCAATAATGCGAGATGAGCGCGCAACCCCAGAGTCGGTCACGACTGGACCTAATGGTCAGGGGTCCCTTTACCTTTACTTTATTCCTGCGTATAAGACTACTTTTTAACCCAGGAAAATCTTCTCAACAGTCGGAGGATCTCTTATACGCCGGGCCGTATTTCTTATACGGCGAGTATATCCTAAACTCTATATTTTAACTGGAAAAGTTGGGTGTCGTCTTATACGCCCAGTCGTCTTATATGCCAGAATATACGGTAGATTAAAAAACAGTTTCTATCCAAGAGCTGTAACCATCTTAAATGCTGTAACTAAATAATATGACCCTGGGGAGTTGGAATGGGTGTGTGTGTGGCTGTAATTGTGTTTTTATTTTGTTTTTTATGGGGTGGCATTCAATTTTGTTGTACTATGTACAATGACAATAAAGTTTCTATTCTATTCTAATCAGCATGCTTTTGAAACAATGATGGGTGGAAAAAATATCTCTCCTCTCTTACCCATGGCTGCTACTTTGCCAGGTAAGGGAGGGGGTTTATTTTTGAGGGAGGGGCTGGTGATAGTAATTTTCAAAAGCTTGGATTGGCTCAGAAAAATTACCTGCCTTTCTCATGGTTTTGTTTGTTTTGAAGAACATGGACTACATTCAAGCTAATCCATGGTGAGCTTGCTCGTCTCTAAAAGCAACAGAAATGAAAAGTAGTGATGCAATTATATATTTTAAAAACTGCCATCCCAAGCAGAAAGGTCTTTAAGCTTTAAGATCAGAAGGGATGGAGTGGCAGGTTCTGTGTTAGCACATGTAATTCTTGAGGGCCCTCAACATAGTCGTGATACTATGCAGTGTTGTGGGAAATGTCAAAGGAAGCTAGACCCAGCCATTCAGCTACTACAGTGGTACCTCGCAAGACAAAATTAATTCGTTCCACGAGTTGTTTCGTGTTGTAATAATTTCGTCTTGCGAAGCATGGTTTCCCATAGGAAAGCATTGAAATTTAATTCATTTATTCCTATGGGGGGAGTGCAAAAAAGGCGCCGACTCACCCGCCTTGGCCGGAGGTTTTTCAGGGGGAAGCAGGAGGAGGGCCAGGGAGAGGCTCCCTCCCACCTTCCCCAGCAGCCGGACCCTCACGCCCAACCAGACAGACAGCCTGTTCGCGCGCAGGCAGGCAGGCTTAAGGTGAGTGAGGGGGGATCTGGCTGCTGCGGAAGCCGGGCGATGGCGGCGGAAGTGCGAGGCAGATGGGCTCCGGGCGATGGCGGCGACGGAAGTGTGAGGCGGGCTGGCTCTCGGTCTGACTTTCTCCTCGCGGCGCCCTACTTCGTCTTGCGAGTCTGCCAAAAAATCGCAAAACATTTCCGTTTTGCGATTTTTTTGTGCTGCGAGGCATTTGTAGAGCGAGATACCACTGTACTGTCACCCACCACTGCCACCAGGACCCATCAGTAGAGGATGGGGGACCCAAGGCTGCTTAAAACCTGGAACTAAATGCACAGCCTTTAAATGCTGTTCTGAAGCTCTGGAGAAGCGTTAAAGAAGCCCACGCTCCTTATGAATGCCAATTTGGTCTTCTGTCCTCCCTGCAGTAGTCTAAAGGTAGCCTGGTGAGCTCCATCCAGGGATGCCTTGTGTGGATTCCCCCACCCAAGAAACCCATGAACCCATCAACAGCCCCACCAGGATCACGTCGAGGGCAAACTTGAAGTGACTAGGGATGGGGTGGGTTTTGATTCAATTTGAATCAACCTGATCTGCACCTCCCAAATCAATAGGAGAGCCATCCTGTGAAATTTGTGCTTCTCCAAATTTTGCAATGCAGCTCTCCAGCCATGTCATGTCTCAAAAATGCATTTACTAGAATGAGGTGTCCATAAAAATGTAAATATGACTGAAAACAACACACAAAAATGCATTACTTTAGGAAAAATTCCATTGTAAAAAAGGTGTCTGTTAGTCAAAATTTCATAAAAACGTGTGCATTAGGAGAAATTCACCCTAAAATGCTGGTGGATTTTCATGTTTTTTTAAAAAAATGCAGCCTCTTGGAGAGCTGAGTTTAAGACTGGAAAAATAAGAAACTGAGAAAAACAGAAACTGATAAATTTGCCCATCCCTAGAAGTTACTACAGGTCTCTCAGTCTCCCCTGGAACTTTGCTGGGCTGACAACTTTAAACTCATTAATCCCCAGTACCAGAATCCCCTGAGCCCTGAGTGCTCATTGGAAGGACAGATCCTGAAGCTGAGGCTCTAATACTTTGGGCCACCTCATGAGAAGAGAAGACTACCTGGAAAATACCCTGATGTTGGGGGAGAAGGGGACGACAGAGGGCGAGATGGTTGGATAGTGTTCTCGAAGCTACGAACATGAGTTTCACCAAACTGTGGGAGGTAGTGGAAGACAGGAGTGCCTGGCGTGCTCTGGTCCATGGGGTCACAAAGAGTTGGACATGACTAAATGACTAAACAAAAAGTGGTAAGGACCTAACAGAAGCAGAAGACATCAAGAAGAGGTGGCAAGAATACACAGAGGAATTATACCAGAAAGATATGGAGGTCTCGTACACCCCAGGTAGTGTGGTTGCTGACCTTGAGCCAGACATCTTGGAGAGTGAAGTCAAATGGGCCTTAGAAAGCACTGCTAATAACAAGGCCAGTGGAAGTGATGATATTCCAGCTGAACTATTTAAAATTTTAAAAGATGATGCTGTTAAGGTGCTACACCCAATATGCCAGCAAGTTTGGAAAACTCAGCAATGGCCAGAGGATTGGAGAAGATCAGTCTACATCCCAATTCCAAAGAAGGGCAGTGCCAAAGAATGCTCCAACTACCGCACAATTGCGCTCATTTCACACGCTAGCAAGGTTATGCTTAAAATTCTACAAGGCAGGCTTAGGCAGTATGTGGACCGAGAACTCCCAGAAGTGCAAGCTGGATTTCGAAAAGGCAGAGGAACCAGAGACCAAATAGCAAACATGCGCTGGATTATGGAGAAAGCTAGAGAGTTCCAGAAAAACGTCTACTTCTGCTTCATTGACTATGCAAAAGCCTTTGACTGTGTTGACCACAGCAAACTATGGCAAGTTCTTAAAGAAATGGGAGTGCCTGATCACCTCATCTGTCTCCTGAGAAATCTCTATGTGGGACAAGAAGCTACAGTTAGAACTGGATATGGAACAACTGATTGGTTCAAAATTGGGAAAGGAGTACGACAAGGTTGTATATTGTCTCCCTGCTTATTTAACTTATATGCAGAATTCATCATGCGAAAGGCTGGACTAGATGAATCCCAAGCAGGAATTAAGATTGCCGGAAGAAATATCAACAACCTCAGATATGCAGATGACACAACCTTGATGGCAGAAAGCGAGGAGGAATTAAAGAACCTTTTAATGAGGGTGAAAGAGGAGAGCGCAAAATATGGTCTGAAGCTCAACATCAAAAAAACCAAGATCATGGCCACTGGTCCCATCACCTCCTGGCAAATAGAAGGGGAAGAAATGGAGGCAGTGAGAGATTTTACTTTCTTGGGCTCCTTGATCACTGCAGATGGTGACAGCAGTCACGAAATTAAAAGACGCCTGCTTCTTGGGAGAAAAGCAATGACAAACCTAGACAGCATCTTAAAAAGCAGAGACATCACCTTGCCGACAAAGGTCCGTATAGTTAAAGCTATGGTTTTCCCAGTAGTGATGTATGGAAGTGAGAGCTGGACCATAAAGAAGGCTGATCGCCGAAGAATTGATGCTTTTGAATTATGGTGCTGGAGGAGACTCTTGAGAGTCCCATGGACTGCTAGAAGATCAAACCTATCCATTCTTAAGGAAATCAGCCCTGAGTGCTCCCTGGAAGGACAGATCATGAAGCTGAGGCTCCAATACTTTGGCCACCTCATGAGAAGAGAAGAATCCTTGGAAAAGACCCTGATGTTGGGAAAGATGGAGGGCACAAGGAGAAGGGGGTGACAGAGGACAAGATGGTTGGACAGTGTTCTCGAAGCTACGAACATGAGTTTGACCAAACTACGGGAGGCAGTGCAAGACAGGAGCGCCTGGCGTGCTATGGTCCATGGGGTCACGAAGAGTCGGACACGACTAAACGACTAAACAACAACAACAACAAATGACTAAACAACAACAACAACAACAACAACACCAGAATCCCCTAGTTCTTCTCCTGCTCCAGCCCTAACATCTGTCACAACCTCCACATCAGATGCTGGTCACAGACACCTCCAAACATGAAGGAACTTGAAGATGACCAGTACACTTTCTGAAACTGTAGGGGCAGTTTGTAATGGCGAAGGCCCTCTCTGTTTCCTGCATTGTGGCTGAGCCTAACTCTCTGTCATGGCTTCCCCCGGGCAGTGAACTTAATGTATGGCCATAGCTTGTATCTCAGTTTTAATCTGCAGCCTGATTTCCTCCTCAGGTGCTTCTGCAAAACAAATTCGTAAGAAATAAACGAATGATCCAACTTTTTATCTCTACGGACAGTTGACACCATGGCCTTTGATTTATGGAGCTCTGTGTTCCTAATCAAATATTAATAGAGTAATGGTTGCCCTCGAGGCCCACTTATTAAACTGAACCCTGGTCAACAAATTAGAAAGAGCAAGAAAGTCGTAAGCAATCTATTGTAAACTCCTAAACTGCCTGGCTCTTCAGTTGCACCAAGATTGTACAGAAGGCAAGAGTACTCCAATGGTAGCAGAGATTTTAAGCATCAATGTTTGTTTGCCTTCATCTTGTTTAAGGCTGTCCTGCAGCTAAAAGGCCACTGGGTGGCTCACAGAATGGAAACAATGCACTTTAAATGCAACCATACCATAAAAATGCAATTCAGATAGAACATCACCTATTTTTTGTGTTTATAAAGAAACATACTTCATAAATCAGAAAAAATAAATTAAAAAAGCAAAAAAAAACCAGATATTAAAGCATGTCCACTGAATGGAAAATGGCAGGATCACCAATAATGTTGCTCTTTGCGGAGCTGGCTTCAGGCACCAGGCCCATTGGCAGATCAACTCTGTGTTGCAAAAATGCCTGCAAATGTGGCATGACGGCTGGCAAAACTGCTAGCACATTTGCAAAGCTAAGCAGGTCCAGTATGATTTCAAATTGGATGGGGAACCATAGGTTGAGATTCCCACATTGCAGGGGGTTGGACTAGATGGCGCTTGTGGTCCTTTCCAACTCTACAATTCTATGATTAACTCCACCGTGTGGAGTTTCAGATGACTACAGTGCCTAGAGACCACCATTCCTCTCACAGGAAAAATGATCATGGGGAGGAGCACAGAAAGAAGAAACGCCATGGTACACCTGCAACAACAAAACTGGGTGCCTCCATCTGCCCCATTTGCAACAAAACATGCTTCTCCCATATTGGTCTCTATAGACACAGCAGGCGCTGTGAAACTCCTGTAGCCTTATTAGCTACTAAGCGTCCTTTAAGTTGCGCCCAGGAAGAGACAGAGACAGCCAATAATGACACCGGGGGTTGAATCCAGAGAAAGAATTTAATTCTTAAATTTAAGAGACTCTTGGTGGTCATCTCTACGACAAGAGTAAAGAAACACAAATTTGCAAACATTCTTATACACTTCTTGGGCTCCTTCCCCCTCCTCTGTAAATGTGCGCACGCAAGGGGGTCACAGGTTACAAGTCCATATAAGGACCATTTGACTTCACCCCCAAAGACACCCAAGACAGACAGATGCCAACAACATTGACGGGTAACTTCAAAGTCCCTGGTCTTCTTTTTATTTGTGTTATTAATCATACACCAGACTTAGTCTTCATTATTCTTCAATGGAGGACCATCCTCTGTAGAGTAGGACACATGACTACCCATGGGGAAAGGGTGCTGTTACTTCTCCCACTACTCAACTGTTTCCCAATTCTCTGGGTGGCCTGAAGGAAAGATCCAACGGAGGGAGATGTAAGCGTTGCCATTGCTGTTGTTGTTGTTGTTGTTTCTTAGCATCACCACCCCCACCCACATATTACAGTTGCAGCCATCGAGGAAACCATTTAGCACATTAATAACTAAGGGCACTTCCAGACTCTTGCTCTTTTGGGGTGGGATTCAATCCCATACCAGCAAATTTAGTTTGGACAATTAGTGTCAATTGGGAGAACTTGCTCAACAAACCTACTTCCCCCAACTGATCAGATGTTTTGCAATAAGTGGTAGGAAAATGTACTGGAAAGTGTGGGATAACAATGGCTCTGACGCAACATCATCTAACCTCTCTGCAAGCAAATCAGAACAAATGCTCAATAAACAGGGCACCTGGAAGCACCCTGACATGCATATCAATGTTTTTTCTGCCCATGGCTTATACTCTCAGCTCCTATGCTATGCATCCCTTTATGACATTATGATGCAGCATTTACAATTCAGGGAAAGCGAACAATATTAAGTAAGTAGCAACCAAAGTAAGTAGCAAACAAATGAGCTTGAGATGTGGCAGGGAGGCAATAGATCAGGATAGCATGCTTGGGATCTATCACACAGCGAGGGACTGAAGTTTTGTGGTAATATATGGATTAGCTCAGTCTTCCCAACTGTGGAAAAACAAAAGACAATTGGTGATGTATGGAGAAAACTATGCTAAAAAGAGAATCATCAACAAAGAAGCCTGTCAGCACGAAAAGGCAGCACACAGCCCGCTGCTGCATCCATAAAGCAATTTGGTTTGTAACTCCAGCGCACACAGAGGGAAAACATACAATAGGCCTGCCCAGAGGTTATCCATTAACTGTGTCATCTCAGCGAAGCTACATTTCACACTGGGAAGAGTGGGAAGGAGGGCAAGGAAATAATGGGGTATTAAGCTTTCTGAAACAGAGAGGAATTTTTTTGTCTGTGTGTGTCTTTGCATTTAAAGTCTCCTTGGCTGCTCCTTTGAAGCTGACTTATACTGGCCCAGTCTGCATGTAATGCCATACCAAACCATAGCCTCACTCTGAGCGGCAGCAGGACCAGAAACATTTATTATTTTTGCTTGTTCTGGCTAAGCCAGAGGTGGGGAACAGCAGGCCTGGGGCCAAATTTGGCCCCCAGCCCTCTCTTTGACCCCTGGGTAGGGTTGCCGTATTCTGAAGAGCAAAAAAAGAGGACACATTTGCCAGGGGGAGGGGGAGGAGGGAGCGCACGTGTGTTTCTGCGCTCATGGGCACACCACCAGCACACTGCCTAACCATACGAATAACCTTCTGGCCCTGAAAAGAGGACATGTCCAGGAAAACCCGGACATATGGCAACCCTACCTTTGGGACTCTTCCCAGGCCACACACCATTCCCCAGGCTCCACGCTGCTAGCATGTTCTTTCCTAGTTCGAATGTGTTCTTGGTGCCTATTTTGACATTAGGAGGTATACACAAGGTATACGTATCTTAAGAAATGTCACCAATTTATACAGGCTGTGAAAGAACATGCTATTAAATTCAAAACATGAATCTAAGGCTTATGATAACAATAGATTCCCAGGGAAAAGCTAGGAATATCAATAGGCATGTCATTATCCTACTATCGCTGTATCTGTGAATAGGCTGTAGAGTAAGCTCTGCTCTCCATCACTCATTTTCCTCCTGTGAAGGATGGGACAGAACCATTGTTTATCGTAAGGATGGGGGATGAATTTGTTTCAGTTCACCTTTAAAGGTGAACCTTAAAACCATAAACGGCTCAGGACTGCAATACCTGAAGGAAGGCCTCTCTCTACTTGAACTGACCTAGAACCCGGGGTCATCGCCTGAGGCTCTTCTTTGTGTGCCTCCTCCATGAGAGGTCTGGAGAGTGGCAACCCTAGAATGGGCCTTTCCTACAGTGGTTCCCTGCTTGCAGAATGCTCTTCCCAAGGAGGCTTGTCTAGAGTTTTTGTTGCATATCTTTAGGCAACAAACATCCCACTTCTCCCAGGCCGTTGGCTAATTAGCCAATCTATTGACAGTCTTAAACTGTGTGTAGGTGTTGTTCTTGTTTGTTTGTTTGTTTGTTTGTTTTTACACATTAGGTATTTTTGTGGTTTTATACTGTAAACACTCCTGTGATCCTAGGATGAAAGGTGACATAGGAATTTAATTATCTAAATGTGTGTGTGTGTGTAGGTTATTGTTTTTGTTTCTATGTTACATTATTTTTGTGTTTTTACATTGGAAACGGCACTGTGATCCTCAGATGAAGTGTGGGATAAAAAATTAATTTAACAACAACAACAACAAAATTCATACTTTTCAGAAGGAGGCACAACTTAAATACAGCCATTCTTCAGAATTCACACTTCAATTTTGCAATACAGTTCTCCAGCTAAGTAATGTGTACAAAAATGCATAAATACCACACTAAAGTGTACATATGAATGCATATATGACTTAAAATGTGTGAGAGAGGCAAAAGTGCGTACAAAAATGGGTATATTAAGAGAAATTTGCACTAAAATGCTGGTGAATTTTCAAAGGGAATTTTAAAAATAAATAAATCATAAACTGACACAAAAAGGCAGGAAACTCAATTTAAGATTGGGGAAAAATTGGAGAAACTGCTGTTGACGGATACATTCATCCCTACTGTAAAGGCACCTGCATACAGACTATGTCTCAAATCCACAGGTAAACTTACATAGGGCCGCCATAGCTGCCAAGTTATCCCTTTTTTACAGGGATTTCCCCTTATGCTGAATAGGCTTCCTCGCGAGAAAAGCGAAAACTTGGCAGCTATGACCTGGGCCGCCCTGTTATTGTTGTCTGTGCCTTTTCATAAGCTTGCAGCAGTGATTGCATATTGCCACCAACTACTTAAAAAACACAGCACTCTTAACCGGGAGTGTAAGTCTAACATCAATTTGTTGAAATTGGACATAGCTGGGCTTGGGTCTTATAAAGCCGTAGATAAATAAATGTCAAGACCATGTGTAAAATGGTTGTCATTTCCTACTGCAGCAGAGTGCTCATTTTGTGGAGCATGGTCATCCAACTCACCCCGTTTCCAATTATTTTATTTGCATTTCCCGGCAACTACTGCAGATGCAAATATCCGCCACCTTGAGAGCGTAAAATTAAGGTTTATTCATCCATCTTCATTGCCTCTGTTCCCTGGAGATGAGAAAGTTCCAACTCTGCTCTGTGTTATATATGGAAACATCCTCTGTGAAAAGTGGATTGGAGAAGGTGTTCAGAGATACGGCTTTTGGGGGGATAAAGAGAAATGAGTTTGGTTATCCAAGAGCAAAAAATATTTATCTTACACTTTTAGTAGTTGTTGCTCGTAAGTATGCTAGGAAGTATGCTAGTGGACTATGGAGAGCTTGGGTCCTATTTCTGATATAGCTATTCAAAGGCTCTTTGAATAATATTCTAGACATTTTATGCTTGGAAATAGAGGAATGCATATAACATACCAAGACACACACACACACGCAGAGAGAGAGAGAGAGAGAGAGAGAGAGAGAGAGAGAGAGAGAGAGAGAGAGACTGTTACATTTTGCTCAAAGTTGCAACCTGTTTTCATATTGTTACACTTGACCCCACTTCTGGCGGTGGTGTGAGAAATTACAGCTTTCAACAATTACCCAGGTTTGGTTTCATTTGGAAGGAGGCGACTGGAGACATAATGGCATTTTGTATTTCTCGAAGCTACGAACATGAGTTTGACCAAGCTGCGGGAGGCAGTGGAAGACAGGAGTGCCTGGCGTGCTCTGGTCAAGGAGGGTTACGAAGAGTCGGACACGACTAAACGACCAACAACAACAACAACAACAAATATTTGTGTTCCTTTTCAAATATATGTGCTGAGCATAGATGGAGGCACAGCATAAGGGCTCCATCAGACAACTGAAGTCCTCTGCTTCCACATCAGACCTCAGGGTCTCCTCCAGATGCCCTTTTTGTCGTGCAAGCTGGTGCC